>NC_069503.1:1142017572-1142350592 GCF_027579735.1 Bombina bombina | reverse complement strand
ATTTATCAGGTAAGCATAAATTATGTTTTTTCGGGTATTTATCCCTGCAAGCAAGGATTTAGGTTTAGCTGAGTCCACATCAATCTCTTCAGTAGAGTAGTGATGGCTTTTAAGCAGTTAGGAAGTTGTGAGGTAGTCCTTGCTTTGTTTCATAACACATTGCTGCCTATGGTACAGAAAGCCAGAGATGGCTACTCTGTTCTTTCTTTTAATACAGGTCTCTGTAAGGAGTATGTGTCCTTTCACGCCTTGTGAGCAGTCTTCCTGCCGGACCGCTAGACTGCAGGTAAGTGCTTTTGTCTTGGAGACTGGCACTTCAGAAGAATATGTCATATGCAGTAGATGGGGACATTTTTTAAATCCTTTATACAGCATTTCTATGTCAGTGGGCAGGCACATTATGTATGTTGAGACTAGGGGTTAATCTTCCCTTTATTGGGATGTTTTTCCTCTTTGGGCTAATTTTGGTGAAATACTTTATTAGTATGTGTTTGGTTTCTAGTTTAAACATAAATCCCTGTATAAAACATAACGGGGTAACTGACAAACTGCTTGAGTTTGAAACCAGCTGCAGCTACTTGCATCTTATGTTGTAGGCAAAGGGAACCATGCGCCTTTTACTTGCTGCGTCGTTTCCTCTCTCTGCCGATCATGTGACTTCTCTCTGCTGTCAGATATTCGCGGAGCGGCGTCATTGATTTTCAGTCTCTTTAGTGTCGATCTACTATACGATCGTTTTAGAGACTTCTGGCAGCCAAATTGTGGTATTAAAATTCTTAAAGTGACAGTGTATTTTAAAAAAAATCTACAATTTGGGGAATTTTTTATTTAGATTTATGGACATTGACCAAGACTCTGTGTTTTTTGACAAATGCTTGTTATGCCTAAAGGCACACATAGTTTTGTCTATGCAATTATGTGCTGCATGCTTAGCTAGAACACTTCAATTTAAAGATAAATTGTTGCCCTCTGAGCCCAATGTCTCCCAGGATGATGCTGTTCAGGCAATGCCACAGCTTTCTCCTCAAACATCCCAAGCCTCTATGGCGTCACATACAGTGCCCTGCAGTTCCTCTCAGCCTCCTGGAGGAGTTTATTTGCCTGCAGATTTTGCTGCACAGGTATCTTCTGTGGTATCTGCGGTATTATCTGCTTTTCTTATGCTGGGAAAACGCAAGAGGAAAATTAGACATTCAGATAGTAAGGTTTCTGTTCCACCTACTGCTACGCAGGTTGCCCTTCCTCATACATCTAAAGTGGAGGATACGTCTGTAGCCTCTGAGGGTGAAATCTCAGATTCGGACAGTATTATTCCTTCATCTGATACTGAAGAAATAAACTTAATATTTAAGCTTGAACACCTTCGTGTACTGTTAATGGTTTGCCTTGGCTGAGGCCTCTTTTGGGAGAAAGGTTCTTCAAGCGGTGGTGCCTTCTGTTTAGTTCTGCCTGTCTTGCTCTCCCTCCCTGTTCATTCTGTGTCCTCTAGCTTGAGTATTTGTTCCCACTAGTAATTGAATGACGTTGTGGACTCTCCATATCTTAGGAAAGAAAATAAAATTTCTCCTACATTGGTGTGTCCGGTCCACGGCTTCATCCTTACTTGTGGGATATTCTCCTCCCCTACAGGAAATGGCAAAGAGAGCACACAGCAAGAGCTGTCCATATAGTCCCCCCTCTGGCTCCGCCCCCCAGTCATTCTCTTTGCCTGCTCTGAACAAGTAGCATCTCCACGGGGATGGTAAAGAGTATGTGGTGTTAGTTGTAGTTTTATTTCTTCTATCAAGAGTTTGTTATTTTAAAATAGTGCTGGTTTGTACTATTTACTCTACAACAGAAAGTGATGAAGAGTTCTGATAAAAGAGGAGTATGATTTTAGCAACAGTAACTAAAATCCATTGCTGTTCCCACGCAGGACTGTTGAAACCAGAGAACTTCAGTTGGGGGGGGAACAGTTTGCAGACTTTTCTGCTCCAGGTATGACTAGTCTCTTTTCTAACAAGACATAGTAATGCTAGAAGACTGTAATTTTCCCTTATGGGATCGGTAAGCCATTTTCTTAGACTCATAACAGAATGAAGACTTATAAATGGGCTCTATACTGGTTGACACTATTGTGGGCTAAATCGATTGATTTATATATTATTTATATGACTTTTGGAGTGTTTTGTGACTTTGAAACACCTTTGGGAACGTTTTTATTACGCCTGGCAGTTGTTTAGACACCCAATCTAGTCAGGAAGGCCCCTTCACTCTGGTATGCAGAGGGAGGAGGCCTCATTTTCGCGCCTCAGTTGCGCAGTTACTTTTGGAAGAAGTGCATGCAGCTTCATGTGAGAGGGTCCTGTGGCCATAAAAACGATTTCAAGAAGGCTTATTTCTGTGGTGAATAACCCCCAAGGAAGGTAAAAGCCGCAGCAAAGGCTGTGGCAGGGACTGTAGTGGGTTTAAACTGGTAAATTGAACAATTAGCTCCGGTTTGCTCATTTAAGGGGTTAGAGACTTGAAATTTGGTGTGCAATACTTTCAAAGCATTAAGACACACTAGGGTGCAAATTTTGTAAAGATCGGATATTTCCTTCATAGTTTTTCAAACATTCAGAAATAAAGTGTGCTCTTTTTATTATTTAAAGAGACAGTAACGGTTTTGTTTAAAAACTTTTTTATTGCATTGATAGCCTGCCAAAGTCTGTCTAACATGTCTATACCTTCAGATAGCATATGTTCTGTGTGTATGGAGGCCAAGGTGGTTCCCCCTTTAAATGTATGTTCAAATTGTGCCATGGCGTCCAAACAAAGTAAGGACAGTACTGTCACATTTAATAAGGTTGCCCAAGATGATTCTTCAAATGAAGGTAGTGGGGATAGTTCATCATCCTCTCCTTCTGTGTCAACACCAGTTTTGCCTGCGCAGGCGACACCCAGTACTTCTAGCGCGCCAATGCTTGTTACTATGCAACAATTAACTGCAGTAATGGATAATTCTATAGCAAATCTTTTATCCAAACTGCCAGAATTTCCCAGAAAGCGTGATTGCTCAGTTTTAAATAGAGGATGAGCAAGTGGGCGCTGACGATAATTTGTCTGTTATACCCTCACACCAGTCTGAATTGGCAGTGAGGGAGGGTCTGTCTGAGGGAGAAATTTCTGATTCAGGAAAAGTTTCTCAGCAGGCAGAACCTGATATCGTGGCATTTAAATTTAAGTTAGAACATCTCCGCGCCCTGCTTAAGGAGGTGCTAACTACTCTTGATGATTTTGACTCTTTGGTGATTCCAGAGAAATTGTGAAAAATGGACAAATTCCTAGAGGTCCCTGTGCACGCTGATGCCTTTCCGATACCCAAGAGGGTGGCGGACATAGTGACCAAGGAGTGGGAGAAGCAATCTATGAAAAGAAAAAACAGAAGCGCCACATGGCCCAATATTGTTTGGTCCGGAACTAGTAGATCTTAAAGTAATGAGTAAACTCACATTTAGTAGAGCACCTCAATTAGTGCTAAAAATGCGGTCTGGGATCTATTCAGTCACCCAGAAGACCAACTTCCTGCACAGGAGCTGATATAATGGATAAAGCACCTCTTGTGATGCTATAGAGGCATGAAGGGATTAATTCAGTCACCCAACAGACTTGTGGCCAGACATCCAAGTGGATTCAGAGAAGTAGATGGATCCCACAGTGAGCCAGAGGGAGATGTTCCTCAGGAGAAGGATAAACAATATATCCCAAAGAAAGATGCAGCAAGTGTTCAAATGTTAAAAATGACTTTAATAAAAATTATAAAATCACAGGCAACGCGTTTCTCAGCCAATGGCTGTTTCATCAGGCTTCATAAAATGTTTACTGAACACTTGCTAAAATATACCCTAAACCTAAATTAATTGATATTGAACAGGTGATAGTGGGATGGGTCCACTTGATTAGTAATGTGATCCCAACCAATCAGCTGCTACCAAATGGAGCACATATTAAAACATAAACAATAGACAGTATAATATACAATGCATAATAACAGATTTCATACATTCTTAATTAATATTATTCATATTATATTTCATTTGAACAAATAAAATTTAATAAGCCAATAACATTTAATAAGCTAAGAAAGTATTGATTACACATCACTCCACATTATTATTATATATATAATTTTTTTTTTTATTATATTCTGATGGTATTATACCCTTTGTTTTTTATTTGGATCTACTAAGGAATTTGTTAGCTATCATTGCTAATATTAGTTATATTTGGCTCTTATATACTGTGTTTTTATATATGAGATTTAAATCCTTGCTATTAGGGTTAGTGGAACCACTCTATCTGTTTATATCCTATGGATACAAACGGCTCACATGAAACTATATTTGGCTAAGTTATGAGAATATAGCTTAAGGAATATATAATAGTTATAAGCACCGATCTTGGTACTATATTAACTATCCACCCATCATACTGTTTACATTTAGCAAACTTTATTTCTGTGTTAGGAATTTGTGCAGTTCAACTGTAGACTTTTGTGCTAATTATGCCCCATTGCTGCATCCTATATCCAATGGTGTACTCTGATATATAATGTGTTAATCTATTGACGGATAGGTATTATTTGACTGGTACAAGTATATCACAGTTTGCGATTGAATATTATCCTGACTGGCCTATGCTGATTGTTTGATCTGCTGGGGACTTCTAATGTTCTGGTTTCGCTGTGGTGCTGGAACTTGTCTGATTGTATTGCTATTTGGGGCACGGTTGGTGCGAGTGGCAGTGGGTTAGTTTCCACAAGTTTATTTTTGGTGTTAATGTTCGCTTGGGCTCTCCTTCCATTGGTCCCACTATGGTGTGATATGAGTATGATTTTAATTACACATTGGATATAACAGAAGGGTATATTATGGACGCTACAGTTCACGCCCCTTTACCATTTTAGACCTATTAGATAGCGCCACGCATTCGAGTCAGGATCGCTATTGTGCGATCCTGATTCGACTGATGTATTGAGGCTAGTCATGCGCATTCTGCGCCTTGGGATGTAGATATTGCCGACGCCTATTCTTGAGCGTTTGTACTAATTAGGCTTACAGCTGATTGAGGCTTGTCATGCGCACTAAGCGCCTGTGGACGCCGACTTCGTCGGCGCTTAATTTAAACTACATATAACTAAAACTACTAAATAACAGCTGATTGGGACACCCACTTTGAAAAAATTTATATCGCTCATAAACATTGGAATTGTTGCGTTCTGCTTGAACTAAATCATGCATGTCACTCCAAATCAACTGGCCTGTACACAACATTTCACTTATAATAAGGTATGACTTATGTAAGTCTATTAAAATTATTGCTCAAATGAAATATATTATGAATAATATCAACTAAGGAATGTATGAAAATGATTATTAAGCAATGTATCCCATATTGTGTCCTGTTTATGTTTTAATGTGTGCTCCAATGTGTGCTCTATTTACTTCACTTACAATAAGATGTGTGTAATCAATACTTTCTTAGCTTATTAAATTTTATTGGCTTATTAAATTTTATTTGTTCAAATGAAATATAATATGAATAATATTAATTAAGAATGTATGAAATCTGTTATTATGCATTGTATATTATACTGTCTATTGTTTGTTTTAATATGTGCTCCATTTGGTAGCAGCTAATTGGTTGGGATCACATTACTAATCAAGTGGACCCATCCCACTATCACCTGTTCATTTTTAGCACTAATTGAGGTGCTCTACTAAATGTGAGTTTACTCATTACTTTAAGTTCTACTAGTTCCGGACCAAACAATATTGGGCCATGTGGCGCTTCTGTTTTTTCTTTTCATAGATTGCTGCTCCTGGATCCTGGCCTGGATCATCACAGATAGCTGCCTCCTTCCTCAATAGAGACTTTCACTTTATTGTCACTTTGTTTGTCTATATATATTATTTGTATTACTTTGTATCACATTGTTATTGGTTTACACTGGCTAATATTGCACATTGTATGATATATAATTTTGTACCACATTTTTTCTGGCGAACACTGTATATTGTTATGAT
The DNA here is from genome assembly GCF_027579735.1 of Bombina bombina. Lineage (NCBI taxonomy): Eukaryota > Metazoa > Chordata > Amphibia > Anura > Bombinatoridae > Bombina > Bombina bombina. The sequence continues at coordinate 1,142,344,545 of NC_069503.1, read as the reverse complement.
ATATCACTTTATTTCGAAATTTGTTAATATTATCTAATAATTTCTAGATAAATATATTATTATTTGGTTATATCTCCATACTCACATTTAGGGCGCCCCCTCACTTTCTTCAAGGAGTGGGAGAAGCCAGGTATACCTTTTGTCCCACCTCCTATATTTAAGAAAATGTTCCCCATTGTCGACCCCAGAAGGGACGCATGGCAAACAGTCCCTAAGGTTGAGGGGGCAGTTTCTACATTGGCCAAGCGCACAACTATTCCCATTGAGGACAGTTGTGCTTTCAAAGATCCTATGGATAAAAAATTGGAAGGATTGCTTAAAAAGATATTTGTTCAGCAAGGTTTCCTTCTCCAACCAATTTCGTGCATTATTCCTGTCATCACGGCGGCGTCTTTTTGGTTCGAGGAACTAGAAAATTTGCTCCATAAGGAGACTCCATATGAGGAAGTCATGGACAGAATTCACGCACTAAAGTTTGCTAATTCCTTTATTTTAGATGCCGCTTTTCAATTGGCTAAATTAGCGGCGAAAAATTCAGGTTTTGCTATAGTGGCGCGCAGAGCGCTTTGGCTAAAATCCTGGTCGGCGGATGTGTCGTCCAAGACAAACTGCTTAATATTCCTTTCAAGGGTAAGACCCTTTTTGGGCCAGAATTGAAGGAGATTATTTCAGACATCACTGGGGGAAAGGGCCATGCCCTCCCACAGGATAGGCCTTTCAAGGCTAAGAACAAATCTAATTTTCGTTCCTTTCGCAATTTCAGGAACGGACCGTCTCCTAACTCTGCAGCCTCTAGACAAGAGGGTAACGCTTCCCAGCCTAAACCAGCATGGAAACCAATGCAAGGCTGGAACAAGGGTAAACAGGCCAAGAAGCCTGCTGCTGCTACCAAGACAGCATGAAGGGGTAGCCCCCGATCCGGGACCGGATCTAGTAGGGGGCAGACTTTCTCTCTTTGCTCAGGCTTGGGCAAGAGATGTTCCGGATCCCTGGGCACTAGAAATAGTCTCTCAGGGGTATCTTCTAGAGTTCAAGGAACTTCCTCCAAGGGGAAGGTTCCACATGTCTCGCTTATCTTCAGACCAGATAAAGAGACAGGCATTCTTACATTGCGTAGGAGACCTATTAAAGATGGGAGTGATACACCCAGTTCCAACAGCGGAACAAGGTCTGGGGTTTTACTCAAACCTGTTCGTAGTTCCCAAAAAAGAGGGAACTTTCAGGCCAATTCTGGATTTAAAAATTCTAAACAAATTCCTCAGAGTTCCATCATTCAAAATGGAAACCATTCGAACGATTTTACCAACAATCCAGGAGGGTCAATACATGACTACCGTGGACTTAAAGGATGCGTACCTACATATTCCTATCCACAAAGATCATCATCAGTTCCTAAGGTTCGCCTTTCTGGACAAACATTACCAGTTTGTGGCTCTTCCGTTCGGTTTAGCCACTGCTCCCAGAATTTTCACAAAGGTGCTAGGGTCCCTACTAGCGGTTCTAAGACCGAGGGGCATTGCGGTGGCACCTTACTTAGACGACATCCTAATCCAAGCGTCGTCCCTTTCCAGATCAAGGGCTCATACAGACATTGTTTTAGCTTTTCTCAGGTCTCACGGGTGGAAGGTGAACGTAGAAAAGAGTTCCCTGTCCCCGTCTACAAGGGTTCCCTTTCTGGGAAAAATAATAGATTCTGTAGAAATGAAGATTTTTCTGACAGAGGTCAGAAAATTAAAACTTCTAAACGCTTGTCAAGTTCTTCAATCTATTCCTCAGCCTTCCATAGCTCAGTGCATGGAGGTAATAGGACTAATGGTTGCAGCAATGGACGTGGTTCCTTTTGCTCGAATTCATCTAAGACCATTGCAACTGTGCATGCTCAAACAGTGGAATGGGGATTATGCAGACTTGTCTCCCCAGATTCAAGTAGACCAGGTAACCAGAGACTCACTCCACTGGTGGTTGACTCAGGATCACCTGTCTCAGGGAATGAGTTTCCGCAGACCAGAGTGGGTCATCGTCACGACCGACGCCAGTCTCTTAGGCTGGGGCACGGTCTGGGACTCCCTGAAAGCTCAGGGTCTATGGTCTCGGGAAGAGTCTCTTCTCCCGATAAACATTTTGGAACTGAGAGCGATATTCAATGCGCTCCTGGCCTGGCCTCACCTAGCGAAGGCCAGATTCATAAGATTTCAGTCGGACAACATGACGACTGTAGCGTACATCAATCATCAGGGGGGAACAAAGAGTTCCTTGGCGATGACAGAAGTATCCAAGATCATCAAATGGGCGGAGGATCACTTCTGCCACCTATCTGCAATCCACATCCCAGGGGTAGACAACTGGGAGGCGGATTATTTGAGTCGTCAGACTTTCCATCCGGGGGAGTGGGAACTCCACTCGGAGGTCTTTGCCCAGTTAACTCAACTATGGGGCACTCCAGATATGGATCTGATGGCGTCTCGTCAGAACTTCAAAGTTCCTCGATACGGGTCCAGATCCAGGGACCCCAGGGCGACACTGGTGGATGCATTAGTGGCGCCTTGGTCGTTCAATCTAGCTTATGTGTTTCCACCGTTCCCTCTCCTTCCCAGGCTGGTAGCCAGGATCAAACAGGAGAAGGCCTCGGTGATCCTAATAGCTCCTGCGTGGCCACGCAGGACTTGGTATGCAGACCTGGTGAATATGTCATCGGCTCCACCATGGAAGCTACCTTTGAGACAGGATCTTCTAGTACAAGGTCCATTCGAACATGCAAATCTAGTCTCTCTGCAACTGACTGCTTGGAAATTGAACGCTTAATTCTATCTAAGCGTGGGTTTTCAGATTCAGTTATAGATACTCTGGTTCAAGCCAGAAAGCCTGTGACTAGGAAGATTTACCATAAGATATGGCACAAATATATCCGTTGGTGCGAATCCAAGGGTTTTTCTTGGAGTAAAATCAAAATCCCTAGGATTCTTTCCTTTCTCCAAGAGGGTTTGGAGAAAGGTCTGTCAGCTAGTTCTCTAAAGAGACAGATATCTGCTCTGTCTGTCTTGTTGCACAAACGTCTGGCAGCCGTGCCAGATGTACAAGCGTTTGTACAGGCGTTAGTCAGAATCAAGCCTGTTTACAGACCTATGACTCCTCCATGGAGTCTAAACTTAGTTCTTTCAGTTCTTCAAGGGGTTCCGTTTGAACCTTTGCATTCCATAGATATTAAGTTACTATCTTGGAAAGTTCTGTTTTTAGTTGCTATTTCTTCTGCTAGAAGAGTTTCTGAATTATCTGCTTTGCAGTGTACTTCTCCCTATCTGGTATTTCATGCAGATAAGGTAGTTTTACGTACCAAACCTGGTTTTCTTCCAAAAGTAGTTTCCAACAGGAATATTAACCAGGAAATAGTTGTTCCTTCCCTATGTCCGAATCCAGTTTCAAAGAAGGAACGTTTGTTACACAACCTAGATGTGGTCCGTGCTTTAAAATTCTATTTAGAAGCAACAAAGGATTTCAGACAAACATCATCTTTGTTTGTCGTTTATTCTGGTAAGAGGAGAGGGCAGAAAGCTACTGCTACCTCTTTCTTTTTGGCTGAAAAGCATCATCCGATTAGCTTATGAGACTGCCGGACGGCAGCCTCCTGAACGAATTACAGCTCACTCTACTAGAGCTGTGGCTTCCACATGGGCCTTCAAGAACGAGGCTTCTGTTGATCAGATCTGTAAGGCAGCGACTTGGTCTTCTCTGCATACTTTTGCCAAATTTTACAAATTCGATACTTATGCTTCTTCGGAGGCTGTTTTTGGGAGAAAGGTTTTGCAAGCCGTGGTGCCTTCCGTTTAGGTAACCTGACTTGCTCCCTCCCTTCATCCGTGTCCTAAAGCTTTGGTATTGGTTCCCACAAGTAAGGATGAAGCCGTGGACCGGACACACCAATGTAGGAGAAAACAGAATTTATGTTTACCTGATAAATTTCTTTCTCCTACGGTGTGTCCGGTCCACGGCCCGCCCTGGCTTTTAGTCAGGTTTGAAAATTTTTTATTCCATACACTACAGTCACCACGGCACCCTATAGTTTCTCCTTTTTCTCCTAACCATCGGTCGAATGACTGGGGGGCGGAGCCAGAGGGGGGACTATATGGACACCTCTTGCTGTGTGCTCTCTTTGCCATTTCCTGTAGGGGAGGAGAATATCCCACAAGTAAGGATGAAGCCGTGGACCAGACACACCGTAGGAGAAAGAAATTTATCAGGTAAACATAAATTCTGTTTTATGCTTACCTGATAAATTTCTTTATTTCCGGATATGGAGAGTCCAGGACCCCACCCTTGATTAAAAATTCTAAAAAAACTTTAAAATTAGCTTAAAAATAGTTTTTCAAATAGTAAACCTTAATTGAAAATACATTCATATGCTGCTGTCTCTAGTTAGGTTTTTGTAGTACTGTTTTGTATCCTATTGAAATGTTATTGTTTAACTAAACATATGAAATGGTTAAATTTGTAAATACCCATTACTGCCCTCTTGTGGTGGTTGGGTATATAAGGATACTTTATATCAGTATTTTATATTGCATGATTAAGGGAGGCTGACTCCCGAAACGTTGCTTTTTTTGGCGTGCTCAATAAATAATTGAATTCCACCTTATTGCTGCCTTCCTTTTTGTCAATATTTGGATATTTGTGGGTCCCTGTGGTGACCTAGGTTGGCGTGCGGTGGCCTGTTGTGCTGGACCGTTATTCTTTTTCCACCCTTTATTAAGACAGTTATTTTTTACTAAACACCTTTGTCTTATTCTTTTTCTATTTCCCTTTGGTCGAATGGCTGGGAAATATAGCTAGGGGAGTGACACTTAACAGCTTTGCTGTGGTGCTCTTTGCCTCCTCCTGCTGGCCAGGAGTGATATCCCCACTAGTAATTGAATTACGTTGTGGACTCTCCATATCCGGAAAGAAAGAAATTTACCAGGTAAGCATACATTTTGTTTTATCTTCGTTGGTGGTTTCATTCAATGTGTGTTTGTCCCCTATTGTGAGCAATAGGGATGCACCGAAATTAAAATTCTGGACCGAAACCGATACCGAAAATTCAGGATGATCCTGGCCCAAAACCGAAACGAAACCGAAATAGTTTTTTTCTTTTTTAACTACAGTGTGTGTGTGTAGCTGAGAGAGTTTGTAGGCGGGAAAGCTCCAACAAATGGACATGGTCACTTGTACAGTAGGGCGTGATCTGCAGTGAAACTGGAGCTCTATAAGGGAGAGTGTGGTTATAGCCAGACAACAATACGAGGTGGACATGTGTTTTGTTTTTGGGTGTAGTTATCCGTGCGATGAGCGTGGCTGCACCTGATCATCTCTCATCGTATCTCCGCCTAGTTCCTGGTTCGGGTCTCACACTGACCCGTCAGATTATATGTCCGGAGCCCCAAATGGAGTCTGCCTGTCACCTATCACCAGGACCACTGGACTTAGCTACAACCTTACGTGCAAGGTGGTTATAGAAAGTTACTGTGCTTTTTTGTATACACTGTCTGGTGGGTGCTAATTTGTACGAACTGTGTGCGAGCTTGGGGCTTATGCATATATAGTGTGCATGCATATTTGCCTCAGGCGAATAGAATGTCTACGCACAAGAGGCTGATGTATGAGCACTGTATATAAGGCTTAAAGATATTCACTGTGTGTGCTTAGGGCTGTTTCTGATAATAACAAGTGTTTATAAACATGTTACTTATCCTCCTTTGATATTTGTATTCACTATTCAGAACTTTGGTTTCCTTCTCTGCTGGTTTCAAATATCATCATGTAATGGTACTTATGTGTGTGCTCTGTGTACCATGCCAGTGCTGTGCTGCTCACCTTATGCTAAGGATAGACATGTAACTCAATAGAACAGGGGAGGGCTGTACATTTTTAGCCATTTTGGACCTCTTTGGGCCAAAATTGGAATTGCACATTTTCGGCGGCCCAAATTTTGGTGCATCGCTAGTATTTTTTTTTGTTTTGTTACCAATTATCAAAATAAAGTATAGTCCTAGAAAACTATTATTATATGCAAAACAGTAAGTCAAGTAATGAACTCAAACAGCAGCTCTAGGCTGGCATCAAATTTAAAATATGCTACACAATAATAAACGAAAACCGAAATAACAAAAAATGCTATTTTCGGCCGAAACTTTCTGCGGCCGAAATTTCGGTGCATCCCTAGTGAGCAATCATTCTACAAAATGGATTCAGCTTAGATATTAGTCTCGAAATTTCTTATGTCTAACCGTTTTCCAACATCAGTCTATGACTACCTTAAACGGCTATGTGTGAAATATTAGGGGTCTTTTGAAGGAACACGAGTTTGGAGAGTAACTTCCTAAAGTGGCTGTGATGCCACTATAAACACAACCATGTTCATCATCCTATCGTCTGTATTTTTTTATTTCCATAGACCGTCTTATTGTTCAGCACTGTGATTTACGCCAGAGGGGCGTAGCTGCACGGCCGTGACTGTTAATTAGCCATGCAGCTTTTTGTCTTTCACCTAGCATTGGCCCATGTGACTGATGGTAACCAATCAAACGAGACATCTATCCGACAGTGAGATGGACATGTAAAACTGCATACAGAGCACCAACTCAGATTTTTCACTGCTGTACGAGTTTCACCTAGTTGATTGCTCACATAGTGGGGGGCTATAAAACACTGAACATTTGCACTTTTTTAAAAAATTACTTCCTTTGGGACATCACGCTGATGATGTTGCTACATTGAGATTTGGGGACATTTGATAAAGATGTCAGTAGGTCATCGAAACGTCATTCTCTTATTTCTTTTTAAGTTTTTTGATTAATAAGTTTCTTTTAAAAAAAAGCCCAGCAAGTGCAGTCGTTTTCTGGAAAACTGCAATACTACTGACCTTGCACCCTAGCTGTTGCATAATCGAGCTGTATATTGGGAGTGAAAAATTACCTTAGGAATATATATATATATCAAACAAGGAGCGATTCATACAGTAAGTAATGACTAAGCCACTTTATCAAGAATCAGTAAATGGGGGTATGTGTGTGTGTGTATATGTATGTGTGTGTATATATATATATATATATATATATATATATATATATATATATATATATACCTATTTACTGATTCTTGATAAAGTGGCTTAGTCGTATCTAGTTCTGAAGATCATTACTTACTGTATGAATCGCTCCTTGTTTGATGGGAGTAGAATTCCATATGGAAGGATTTGCTGCATTTCATGACTTATGGATAAGCAAAACAGAAATTCCAGCACCTGGGATAAGGAAGGTGTGCAAGCTCCAAGGGTACTGCACAATACCCAAACAGATAAGAGTCACAAAAAGAAGCAGCACCACCAAGTTGTCTTCAACAGATTTATTTGTGCAGACTGCACAGTATCCAAGCCAGACCAACAAACAGCAACGTTTCGGACTTAGTCCTTAATCATGCATGATTAAGGACTAAGTCCGAAACGTTGCTGTTTGTTGGTCTGGCTTGGATACTGTACAGTCTGCACAAATAAATCTGTTGAAGACAACTTGGTGGTGCTGCTTCTTTTTGTGACTCATGACTTATGGATAAGGAAATAGAGACCATTCTTAACAAAACCTAATTGATTTAGTGTCCATACTACCTCCTGTTTATGTCAGTGTTGGTCAGCCAAGCTAATATATTGGGCATAAGATGTCCAGCTCTGTTGGCTATAATGGCATACACCCCCCCTAGTAAAAGTCACAGTGGACCCAATGAGACAGTGCTATGTGAGTGGTGCCATCTAATTTTACACTGAGAATGCACCAACGTCAACACTGGGTGGTAGGTTCTTACTCTAAAGCTAATATTTGTTTCTTCTGTTAAGTGTGATCAGTCCACGGGTCATCATTACTTCTGGGATATTACTCCTCCCCAACAGGAAGTGCAAGAGGATTCACCCAGCAGAGCTGCATATAGCTCCTCCCCTCTACGTCACTCCCAGTCATTCTCTTGCACCCAACGACTAGATAGGATGTGTGAGAGGACTATGGTGATTTTATTTAGTTTTATTTCTTCAATCAAAAGTTTGTTATTTTTTAATAGCACCGGAGTGTGTTATTCCTTCTCTGGTGGAGTTTGAAGAAGAATCTACCAGAGTTTTTACTATGATTTTAGCCGGAGTTGTTAAGATCATATTGCTGTTTCTCGGCCATCTGAGGAGAGGTAAACTTCAGATCAGGGGACAGCGGGCAGTTTAATCTGCAAAGAGGTATGTAGCAGTTTTTATTTTCTGACAATGGAATTGATGAGAAAATCCTGCCATACCGACATAATATCATGTATGTATATTTAACATTTCAGTATTCTGGGGAATGGTACTTCACTGGAATTACACTGTGTATATAAGACTTTAGCCTAATTGCAAAGCAACAGGTTGTTTAATAACTCTTAATTTATGTTAAACGTTTTTGCTGGAATGTAAAATCGTTTTCATTTTCTGAGGTACTGGGTGAATAAAATGTTTGGGCACTATTTTTCCACTTGGCAGTTGCTTGATCTAATTATGACAGTTTACTGATCTCTCTCACTGTTGTGTGTGAGGGGGAGGGACCTTTTTTGGCGCTTTTACTACGCATCAGAAATTTCAGTCAGAAGCTCATTGTTTTTTCCTGCATGTTCTGGTTTATCCCTACAGAACTCAGGGGTCTTCAAAGCTTGTTTGAGGGAAGTAATCTAACAGAGCTGTGAGATTATTGTTGACTGTGATAAAAAACGTTTATTCGTTAACTTTTTTATGCCATCAGGGTTAGTTTTTCTTTGCTAATGGGAACAAACCTTTGCTAAATTGTGTTTTGTTTTTCAAAGTTTATTGATTTCAACTGTTATATATCTTTCAGTGCTTCTTAAAGCACAGTACGTTTTTCATTGTGTTTTACTTGAATAATATCCAAGTTGCAAGTTTATTTGCTAGTGTGTTAAACATGTCTGATTCAGAGGATGAGACCTGTACTATTTGTGCCAACGCCAAAGTGGAGCCCAATAGAAATTTATGTACTAACTGTATTGATGCTACTTTAAATAAAAGTCAATCTGTACAAATTGAACAAATTTCACCAAACAACGAGGGGAGAGTTATGCCGACTAACTCGCCTCACGTGACAGTACCTGCATCTCCCGCTCGGGAGGTGCGCGATATGGTGGCGCCCAGTACATCTGGGCGGCCATTACAAATAACATTACAAGATATGGCTACTGTTATGACTGAAGTTTTGGCTAAATTACCAGAAATAAGAGGCAAGCGTGATCACTCTGGGGTGAGAACAGAGTGCGCTGATAATGCTAGGGCCATGTCAGATACTGCGTCACAACTTGCAGAACATGAGGACGGAGAGCTTCATTCTGCGGCTGACGGTTCTGATCCAAACAGATTGGATTCAGATATTTCAAATTTTAACTTTAAGCTGGAAAACCTCCGTGTATTACTAGGGGAGGTGTTAGCGGCTCTGAATGATTGTAACACAGTTGCAATACCAGAGAAAATGTGTAGGTTGGATAAATATTTTGCCGTACCAACAAGTACTGACGTTTTTCCTATACCTAAGAGACTAACTGAAATTATTACTAAGGAGTGGGATAGACCCGGTGTGCCGTTCTCACCCCCTCCGATATTTAGAAAGATGTTTCCAATAGACACCGCCACACGGGACTTATGGCAAACGGTCCCTAAGGTGGAGGGAGCAGTTTCTACTTTAGCTAAGCGTACCACTATCCCGGTAGAGGATAGCTGTGCCTTTTCAGATCCAATGGATAAAAAGTTAGAGGGTTACCTTAAGAATGTTTGTTCAACAAGGTTTTATATTGCAACCCCTTGCATGCATTGCGCCGGTCACGGCTGCAGCGGCATTCTGGATTGAGTCTCTAGAAGAGAACCTTAGTTCAGCTACGCTGGACGACATTTTGGACAGGCTTAGAATACTTAAGCTAGCTAATTCATTCATTTCGGAAGCCGTAGTACATTTAACTAAACTTACGGCTAAGAATTCCGGATTCGCCATTCAGGCGCGTAGAGCACTGTGGCTAAAATCCTGGTCAGCTGATGTAACTTCTAAGTCTAAATTACTTAATATACCTTTCAAGGGACAGACCTTATTCGGGCCCGGTTTGAAAGAAATTATCGCTGACATTACAGGAGGTAAGGGCCACGCCCTGCCTCAAGACAAAGCCAAATCTAAGGCTAGACAGTCTAATTTTCGTTCCTTTCGGAATTTCAAAGCAGGAGCAGCATCAACTTCCACTGCTCCAAAACAAGAAGGATCTGGTGCTCGCTACAGACAAGGCTGGAGACCTAACCAGTCCTGGAACAAGGGCAAGCAGGCCAGGAAACCTGCTGCTGCCCCTAAAACAGCATGAATTGAGGGCCCCCGATCCGGGATCGGATCTAGTGGGGGGCAGACTTTCTCTCTTCGCCCAGGCTTGGGCAAGAGATGTCCAGGATCCCTGGGCGCTAGAGATAATATCTCAGGGATACCTTCTGGACTTCAAATACTCTCCTCCAAGAGAGAGATTTCATCTGTCAAGGTTGTCGACAAACCAAACAAAGAAAGAAGCGTTTCTACGCTGCATACAAGAACTATTGTTAATGGGAGTAATCCATCCAGTTCCACGGTCGGAACAGGGACAGGGGTTTTACTCAAATCTGTTTGTGGTTCCCAAAAAAGAGGGAACTTTCAGACCAATCCTGGATTTAAAGATCCTAAACCAATTCCTAAGAGTTCCATCATTCAAAATGGAGACTATTCGGACAATTTTACCCATGATCCAAGAAGGTCAGTACATGACTACAGTGGATTTAAAGGATGCTTACCTTCACATACCGATTCACAAAGATCATTACCGGTATCTAAGGTTTGCCTTTCTAGACAGGCATTACCAGTTTGTAGCTCTTCCATTCGGATTGGCTACGGCTCCAAGAATCTTCACAAAGGTTCTAGGTGCTCTTCTGGCGGTACTAAGACCGCGGGGAATTTCGGTAGCTCCGTACCTAGACGACATTCTGATACAAGCTTCAAGCTTTCAAACTGCCAAGTCTCATACAGAGTTAGTACTGGCTTTTCTAAGGTCACATGGATGGAAGGTGAACGAAAAGAAAAGTTCACTCGTTCCACTTACAAGAGTTCCCTTCCTGGGAACTCTTATAGATTCTGTAGAAATGAAGATTTACCTGACAGAGGACAGGTTAACAAGACTTCAAAGTGCTTGCCGCACCCTTCATTCCATTCAACACCCGTCAGTGGCTCAATGCATGGAGGTAATCGGCTTAATGGTAGCGGCAATGGACATAGTGCCATTTGCTCGCTTACACCTCAGACCACTGCAACTATGCATGCTAAGTCTGTGGAATGGGGATTACTCAGACTTGTCCCCTTCTCTGAATCTGGATCAAGAGACCAGAAATTCTCTTCTATGGTGGCTTTCTCGGCCACATCTGTCCAGGGGGATGCCATTCAGCAGACCAGACTGGACAATTGTAACAACAGACGCCAGCCTTCTAGGTTGGGGTGCCGTCTGGAATTCTCTGAAGGCTCAGGGACAATGGAGTCAGGAGGAGAGTCTCCTGCCAATAAACATTCTGGAATTGAGAGCAGTTCTCAATGCCCTCCTGGCTTGGCCCCAGTTGACAACTCGGGGGTTCATCAGGTTTCAGTCGGACAACATCACGACTGTAGCTTACATCAACCATCAGGGAGGGACAAGAAGCTCCCTAGCAATGATGGAAGTATCAAAGATAGTTCGCTGGGCAGAGTCTCACTCTTGCCACCTGTCAGCAATCCACATCCCGGGAGTGGAGAACTGGGAGGCGGATTTCTTAAGTCGTCAGACTTTCCATCCGGGGGAGTGGGAACTTCATCCGGAGGTCTTTGCCCAAATACTTCGACGTTGGGGCAAACCAGAGATAGATCTCATGGCGTCTCGACAGAACGCCAAGCTTCCTCGTTACGGGTCCAGATCCAGGGATCCAGGAGCAGTCCTAATAGATGCCCTGACAGCACCTTGGGACTTCACGATGGCTTATGTGTTTCCACCCTTCCCGATGCTTCCTCGATTGATTGCCAGAATCAAACAGGAGAGAGCATCAGTGATTCTAATAGCACCTGCATGGCCACGCAGGACTTGGTATGCAGACCTGGTGGACATGTCATCCTGTCCACCTTGGTCTCTACCTCTGAAACAGGATCTCCTGATACAGGGTCCTTTCAAACATCAAAATCTAACTTCTCTGAAGCTGACTGCTTGGAAATTGAACGTTTGATTTTATCAAGACGTGGGTTTTCGGAGTCAGTTATTAACACCTTAATACAGGCTAGGAAGCCTGTTACCAGAAAGATTTACCATAAGATATGGCGTAAATACCTATATTGGTGTGAATCCAAAGGTTACTCTTGGAGTAAGGTTAGGATTCCTAGGATATTGTCTTTTCTACAAGAAGGTTTAGAAAAGGGTTTATCTGCTAGTTCATTAAAGGGACAGATCTCAGCTCTGTCCATTCTGTTACACAAACGTCTGTCAGAAGTGCCAGACGTTCAGGCTTTTTGTCAGGCTTTGGCCAGGATTAAGCCTGTGTTTAAAACTGTTGCTCCGCCATGGAGTTTAAACCTTGTTCTTAACGTTTTACAGGGTGTTCCGTTTGAACCCCTCCATTCCATTGATATAAAGTTGTTATCTTGGAAAGTTCTATTTTTAATGGCTATTTCCTCGGCTCGAAGAGTCTCTGAGTTATCGGCCTTACATTGTGATTCTCCTTATTTGATTTTTCATTCGGATAAGGTAGTTCTGCGCACTAAACCTGGGTTCTTACCTAAGGTAGTCACTAACAGGAATATCAATCAAGAGATTGTTGTTCCTTCTTTGTGTCCAAATCCTTCTTCAAAGAAGGAACGTCTTCTGCACAATCTGGATGTAGTTCGTGCCCTAAAGTTTTACTTACAGGCAACTAAGGAATTTCGACAAACGTCTTCCCTGTTTGTCGTTTACTCTGGTCAGAGGAGAGGTCAAAAGGCTTCTGCTACCTCTCTTTCTTTTTGGCTTCGTAGCATAATTCGTTTAGCCTATGAGACTGCTGGACAGCAGCCTCCTGAAAGAATTACAGCTCATTCTACTAGAGCTGTAGCTTCCACTTGGGCCTTTAAGAATGAGGCCTCTGTTGAACAGATTTGCAAGGCTGCAACTTGGTCTTCGCTTCATACTTTTTCCAAATTTTACAAATTTGACACTTTTGCTTCCTCGGAGGCTATTTTTGGGAGAAAGGTTCTTCAGGCAGTGGTTCCTTCTGTATAAAGAGCCTGCCTATCCCTCCCGTCATCCGTGTACTTTTGCTTTGGTATTGGTATCCCAGAAGTAATGATGACCCGTGGACTGATCACACTTAACAGAAGAAAACATAATTTATGCTTACCTGATAAATTCCTTTCTTCTGTAGTGTGATCAGTCCACGGCCCGCCCTGTTTTTTAAGGCAGGTAAATATTTTTTAAATTATACTCCAGTCACCACTACACCCTTGGTTTCTCCTTTCTCGTTGGTCCTTGGTCGAATGACTGGGAGTGACGTAGAGGGGAGGAGCTATATGCAGCTCTGCTGGGTGAATCCTCTTGCACTTCCTGTTGGGGAGGAGTAATATCCCAGAAGTAATGATGACCCGTGGACTGATCACACTACAGAAGAAAGGAATTTATCAGGTAAGCATAAATTATGTTTTTGTTGCCATTCAAGGTTATGTTTGGAGAACACCACGTGATTTGCAATCACTCAAAATACCACACAATTTTCTACTCAAAATAATAAAAGCAGAAAGTGTGCTTACATTTCTGCTCAATTCATCAGTTATTAATCCCATTTCTATAGATACTTTGTATACAGGCATGTGCTTTCAACATTGGTGACCTGAAATACTTTAGCCGGGGTAAATCTATGGATTTCACACAAACTAAATGATATGATGTGTTGTCTGCTGAGGCACACAACTGTCGTCCTTATTGAAGGTTTTATAACATGAGTACTGTATATGATCAGTAAAAGATGTCTGACAGAGTTGTACTTGTTGGTGGGACATAATCATGTTGTCATGTTAATATTACTCACTTGTCCAGTCTTTAACAATTCTATTCTGAAAGTTCCTCTTCCATAAATTTGTTTATAACTGTTCTTGGTTTCCCAAGATGAAGACGCATGGCATCCTGTGCTAAGCCTGTCAATCAACAAGGATTATAATGAACATATGAGTAAATATATTAAATAAATATTTATGATGTTGGGCATAGAACTGCATGATGACACATGGCCTCCTGTGCTAGGTCTGTCATTCAACAAGCATTATAATGAACATACAATTAAATATATTAAATCTTTATGATGAACTGTTTATAAGATTTGCTTTTTAAAAAAAAAATATTGCCAATATACTGAGCTGTTGGCACCATCTCTAAGCTGTGTAGATGTGTCTAGTGGATGTTAACGTCATGTTCCTGTGTCTCTGCAGCTGGTGCAGGTGAATGAGAATCCCTGTATGAAACTGAGTGAAGACCTGGAAAAAATGACCATCCCAGGGAGCAAAGATGTTTACCGGTTATATGACAGTACTGGTAAGCTCCATTTACTTATGTGTAATGTCCCTGCCATCTGGTAGCTCAATGTACTTATGTGTAATAACCTCATCATCTGGTAGCTCCATGTACTTATGTGTAATGTCCCCGCCATCTGGTAGCTCCATGTACTTATGTGTAATAACCTCATCATCTGGTAGCTCCATGTACTTATGTGTAATGTCCCCGCCATCTGGTAGCTCCATGTACTTATGTGTAATAACCTCATCATCTGGTAGCTCCATGTACTTATGTGTAATGTCCCCGCCATCTGGTAGCTCCATGTATTTATGTGTAATAACCTCGTCATCTGGTAGCTCCATGTACTTATGTGTAATGTCCCTGCCATCTGGTAGCTCCATGTTTTTATGTGTAATGTCCCTGCCATCTGGTAGCTCCATGTACTTATTTGTAATGTCCTCGTCATCTGGTAGCTCTGTGTACTTATGTGTCATGTCCTCGTCATCTGGTAGCTCTGTGTACTTATGTGTCATGTCCTCGTCATCTGGTAGCTCTGTGTACTTGTGTGTCATGTCCTCGTCATCTGGTAGCTCTGTGTACTTATGTGTCATGTCCTCGTCATCTGGTAGCTCTGTGTACTTATGTGTCATGTCCTCGTCATCTGGTAGCTCTGTGTACTTATGTGTCATGTCCTCGTCATCTGGTAGCTCTGTGTACTTATGTGTCATGTCCTCGTCATCTGGTAGCTCTGTGTACTTATGTGTCATGTCCTAGTCATCTGGTAGCTCTGTGTACTTATGTGTCATGTCCTCGTCATCTGGTAGCTCTGTGTACTTGTGTGTCATGTCCTCGTCATCTGGTAGCTCTGTGTACTTGTGTGTCATGTCCTAGTCATCTGGTAGCTCTGTGTACTTATGTGTCATGTCCTCGTCATCTGGTAGCTCTTTGTACTTGTGTGTCATGTCCTCGTCATCTGGTAGCTCTGTGTACTTGTGTGTCATGTCCTAATCATCTGGTAGCTCAGTGTACGTATGTGTCATGTCCTAGTCATCTGGTAGCTCTGTGTACTTGTGTGTCATGTCCTCGTCATCTGGTAGCTCTGTGTACTTATGTGTCATGTCCTCGTCATCTGGTAGCTCTGTGTACTTGTGTGTCATGTCCTCGTCATCTGGTAGCTCTGTGTACTTGTGTGTCATGTCCTCGTCATCTGGTAGCTCTGTGTACTTGTGTGTCATGTCCTAGTCATCTGGTAGCTCTGTGTACTTGTGTGTCATGTCCTCGTCATCTGGTAGCTCTGTGTACTTGTGTGTCATGTCCTCGTCATCTGGTAGCTCTGTGTACTTATGTGTCATGTCCTAGTCATCTGGTAGCTCTGTGTACTTATGTGTCATGTCCTCGTCATCTGGTAGCTCTGTGTACTTGTGTGTCATGTCCTCGTCATCTGGTAGCTCTGTGTACTTGTGTGTCATGTCCTCGTCATCTGGTAGCTCTGTGTACTTGTGTGTCATGTCCTAGTCATCTGGTAGCTCAGTGTACTTGTGTGTCATGTCCTAATCATCTGGTAGCTCAGTGTACTTGTGTGTCATGTCCTAATCATCTGGTAGCTCAGTGTACGTATGTGTCATGTCCTAGTCATCTGGTAGCTCTGTGTACTTGTGTGTCATGTCCTCGTCATCTGGTAGCTCTGTGTACTTGTGTGTCATGTCCTCGTCATCTGGTAGCTCAGTGTACTTGTGTGTCATGTCCTAGTCATCTGGTAGCTCAGTGTACTTGTGTGTCATGTCCTCGTCATCTGGTAGCTCTGTGTACTTATGTGTCATGTCCTCGTCATCTGGTAGCTCTGTGTACTTGTGTGTCATGTCCTGGTCATCTGGTAGCTCTGTGTACTTGTGTGTCATGTCCTAATCATCTGGTAGCTCAGTGTACTTGTGTGTCATGTCCAAGTCATCTGGTAGCTCAGTGTACTTGTGTGTCATGTCCTAGTCATCTGGTAGCTCAGTGTACTTGTGTGTCATGTCCTAGTCATCTGGTAGCTCAGTGTACTTGTGTGTCATGTCCTAGTCATCTGGTAGCTCTGTGTACTTGTGTGTCATGTCCTAGTCATCTGGTAGCTCTGTGTACTTATGTGTCATGTCCTCGTCATCTGGTAGCTCTGTGTACTTGTGTGTCATGTCCTCGTCATCTGGTAGCTCAGTGTACTTGTGTGTCATGTCCTAGTCATCTGGTAGCTCTGTGTACTTGTGTGTCATGTCCTAGTCATCTGGTAGCTCTGTGTACTTATGTGTCATGTCCTCGTCATCTGGTAGCTCTGTGTACTTGTGTGTCATGTCCTAGTCATCTGGTAGCTCAGTGTACTTGTGTGTCATGTCCTAGTCATCTGGTAGCTCTGTGTACTTGTGTGTCATGTCCTAGTCATCTGGTAGCTCAGTGTACTTGTGTGTCATGTCCTCGTCATCTGGCTCATCACTACAGTCTTATCATGAACTTTCATTTCTCTGTGCTGCAGATAACTATTGTGTTAAGCTTAAATCATGTTCCTGGAGACAAATAACAGAATATGATCTGAATATTTGTGAGCAGATTTAAAATATATTTCTCCAACATAGGTGTGTCCGGTCCACGGCGTCATCCTTACTTGTGGGATATTCTCTTCCCCAACAGGAAATGGCAAAGAGCCCAGCAAAGCTGGTCACATGATCCCTCCTAGGCTCCGCCTACCCCAGTCATTCTCTTTGCCGTTGTACAGGCAACATCTCCACGGAGATGGCTTAGAGTTTTTTAGTGTTTAACTGTAGTTTTTATTATTCAATCAAGAGTTTGTTATTTTAAAATAGTGCTGGTATGTACTATTTACTCTGAAACAGAAAAGAGATGAAGATTTCTGTTTGTATGAGGAAAATGATTTTAGCAACCGTTACTAAAATCCATGGCTGTTCCACACAGGACTGTTGAGAGGAATTAACTTCAGTTGGGGGAACAGTGAGCAGTCTTTTGCTGCTTGAGGTATGACACATTCTAACAAGACGATGTAATGCTGGAAGCTGTCATTTTCCCTATGGGATCCGGTAAGCCATTTTTATTCAGACAGTAAATAAGGGCTTCACAAGGGCTTATTAAGACTGTAGACATTTTCTGGGCTAAATCGATTCATATATTACACATATTTAGCCTTGAGGAATCATTTAATCTGGGTATTTTTGTTAAATAATATCGGCAGGCACTGTTTTAGACACCTTATTCTCTAGGGGCTTTCCCTAATCATAGGCAGAGCCTCATTTTCGCGCCGGTATTGCGCACTTGTTTTTGAGAAGCATGACATGCAGTCGCATGTGTGAGGAGCTCTGATACATAGAAAAGGCTTTCTGAAGGCTTCATTTGGTATCGTATTCCCCTTTGGGCTTGGTTGGGTCTCAGCAAAGCAGATACCAGGGACTGTAAAGGGGTTAAAGTTAAAAACGGCTCCGGTTCCGTTATTTTAAGGGTTAAAGCTTCCAAATTTGGTGTGCAATACTTTTAAGGCTTTAAGACACTGTGGTGAAATTTTGGTGAATTTTGAACAATTCCTTCATACTTTTTCGCAATTGCAGTAATAAAGTGTGTTCAGTTTAAAATTTAAAGTGACAGTAACGGTTTTATTTTAAAACGTTTTTTGTACTTTGTTATTAAGTTTATGCCTGTTTAACATGTCTGAACTACCAGATAGACTGTGTTCTGAATGTGGGGAAGCCAAGGTTCCTTTTCATTTAAATAAATGTGATTTATGTGACACTGAAAATGATGCCCAAGATGATTCCTCAAGTGAGGGGAGTAAGCATGGTACTGCATCATTCCCTCCTTCGTCTACACGAGTCTTGCCCACTCAGGAGGCCCCTAGTACATCTAGCGCGCCAATACTCCTTACTATGCAACAATTAACGGCTGTAATGGATAATTCTATCAAAAACATTTTAGCCAAAATGCCCACTTATCAGCGTAAGCGCGACTGCTCTGTTTTAGATACTGAAGAGCATGTGGACGCTGATGATAATGGTTCTGAAATGCCCCTACACCAGTCTGAGGGGGCCAGGGAGGTTTTGTCTGAGGGAGAAATTTCAGATTCAGGGAAAATTTCTCAACAAGCTGAACCCGATGTGATTACATTTAAATTTAAGTTGGAACATCTCCGCGCTCTGCTTAAGGAGGTATTATCCACTCTGGATGATTGTGAGAATTTGATCATCCCAGAGAAACTATGTAAAATGGACAAGTTCCTAGAGGTCCCGGGGCTCCCAGAAGCTTTTCCTATACCCAAGCGGGTGGCGGACATTGTAAATAAAGAATGGGAAAGGCCCGGTATACCTTTCGTCCCTCCCCCCATATTTAAAAAATTGTTTCCTATGGTCGACCCTAGAAAGGACTTATGGCAGACTGTCCCCAAGGTCGAGGGAGCGGTTTCTGTTTTAAACAAACGCACCACTATACCCATAGAAGATAGTTGTGCTTTCAAAGATCCTATGGATAAAAAATTAGAAGGTTTGCTTAAAAAGATGTTTGTTCAGCAAGGTTACCTTCTACAACCAATTTCATGCATTGTCCCTGTCACTACAGCCGCGTGTTTCTGGTTCGATGAGCTAGTAAAGGCGATCGATAGTGATTCTCCTCCTTATGAGGAGATTATGGACAGAATCCGTGCTCTCAAATTGGCTAATTCTTTCACCCTAGACGCCACTTTGCAATTGGCTAGGTTAGCGGCGAAGAATTCTGGGTTTGCTATTGTGGCGCGTAGAGCGATTTGGTTGAAATCTTGGTCAGCGGATGCGTCTTCCAAGAACAAACTCCTTAACATTCCTTTCAAGGGGAAAACGCTGTTTGGCCCTGACTTGAAAGAGATTATCTCTGATATCACTGGGGGTAAGGGCCACGCCCTTCCTCAGGATAGGTCTTTCAAGA
The DNA here is from genome assembly GCF_027579735.1 of Bombina bombina. Taxonomy (NCBI): domain Eukaryota; kingdom Metazoa; phylum Chordata; class Amphibia; order Anura; family Bombinatoridae; genus Bombina; species Bombina bombina. The sequence continues at coordinate 1,142,325,045 of NC_069503.1, read as the reverse complement.
CCAAAAATAAACCTAATTTTCGTCCCTTTCGTAGAAACGGACCAGCCCAAAGTGCTACGTCCTCTAAGCAAGAGGGTAATACTTCTCAAGCCAAGCCAGCTTGGAGACCAATGCAAGGCTGGAACAAGGGAAAGCAGGCCAAGAAACCTGCCACTGCTACCAAGACAGCATGAAATGTTGGCCCCCGATCCGGGACCGGATCTGGTGGGGGGCAGACTCTCTCTCTTCGCTCAGGCTTGGGCAAGAGATGTTCTGGATCCTTGGGCACTAGAAATAGTCTCCCAAGGTTATCTTCTGGAATTCAAGGGGCTTCCCCCAAGGGGGAGGTTCCACAGGTCTCAGTTGTCTTCAGACCACATAAAAAGACAGGCATTCTTACATTGTGTAGAAGACCTGTTAAAAATGGGAGTGATTCATCCTGTTCCATTAGGAGAACAAGGGATGGGGTTCTGCTCCAATCTGTTCATAGTTCCCAAAAAAGAGGGAACGTTCAGACCAATCTTAGATCTCAAGATCTTAAACAAGTTTCTCAAGGTTCCATCGTTCAAAATGGAAACCATTCGAACAATTCTTCCTTCCATCCAGGAGGGTCAATTCATGACCACGGTGGATTTAAAGGATGCGTATCTACATATTCCTATCCACAAGGAACATCATCGGTTCCTAAGGTTCGCATTCCTGGACAAGCATTACCAGTTCGTGGCGCTTCCTTTCGGATTAGCCACTGCTCCAAGGATTTTCACAAAGGTACTAGGGTCCCTTCTAGCGGTGCTAAGACCAAGGGGCATTGCAGTAGTACCTTACTTGGACGACATTCTGATTCAAGCGTCGTCCCTTCCTCAAGCAAAGGCTCACACGGACATAGTCCTGGCCTTTCTCAGATCTCACGGATGGAAAGTGAACGTGGAAAAGAGTTCTCTATCTCCGTCGACAAGAGTTCCCTTCTTGGGAACAATAATAGACTCCTTAGAAATGAGGATTTTTCTGACAGAGGCCAGAAAAACAAAACTTCTAAACTCTTGTCGGATGCTTCATTCCGTTCCTCTTCCTTCCATAGCGCAGTGCATGGAAGTGATAGGTTTGATGGTAGCGGCAATGGACATAGTTCCTTTTGCGCACATTCATCTAAGACCATTACAACTGTGTATGCTCAGTCAGTGGAATGGGGACTATACAGACTTGTCTCCGAAGATACAAGTAAATCAGAGGACCAGAGACTCACTCCGTTGGTGGCTGTCCCTGGACAACCTGTCACAAGGGATGACCTTCCGCAGACCAGAGTGGGTCATTGTCACGACCGACGCCAGTCTGATGGGCTGGGGCGCGGTCTGGGGATCCCTGAAAGCTCAGGGTCTTTGGTCTCGGGAAGAATCTCTTCTACCGATAAATATTCTGGAACTGAGAGCGATATTCAATGCTCTCAAGGCTTGGCCTCAGCTAGCGAGGGCCAAGTTCATACGGTTTCAATCAGACAACATGACGACTGTTGCGTATATCAACCATCAGGGGGGAACAAGGAGTTCCCTGGCGATGGCAGAAGTGACCAAAATCATTCAATGGGCGGAGACTCGCTCCTGCCACCTGTCTGCAATCCACATCCCAGGAGTGGAAAATTGGGAAGCGGATTTTCTGAGTCGTCAGACATTGCATCCGGGGGAGTGGGAACTCCATCCGGAAATCTTTGCCCAAATCACTCAACTGTGGGGCATTCCAGACATGGATCTGATGGCCTCTCGTCAGAACTTCAAGGTTCCTTGCTACGGGTCCAGATCCAGGGATCCCAAGGCGACTCTAGTAGATGCACTAGTAGCACCTTGGACCTTCAAACTAGCTTATGTATTCCCGCCGTTTCCTCTCATCCCCAGGCTGGTAGCCAGGATAAATCAGGAGAGGGCGTCGGTGATCTTGATAGCTCCTGCGTGGCCACGCAGGACTTGGTATGCAGATCTGGTGAATATGTCATCGGCTCCACCATGGAAGCTACCTTTGAGACGAGACCTTCTTGTTCAAGGTCCGTTCGAACATCCGAATCTGGTCTCACTCCAGCTGACTGCTTGGAGATTGAACGCTTGATCTTATCAAAGCGAGGGTTCTCAGATTCTGTTATTGATACTCTTGTTCAGGCCAGAAAGCCTGTAACTAGAAAAATTTACCACAAAATTTGGAAAAAATATATCTGTTGGTGTGAATCTAAAGGATTCCCTTGGGACAAGGTTAAGATTCCTAAGATTCTATCCTTCCTTCAAGAAGGATTGGAAAAAGGATTATCTGCAAGTTCCTTGAAGGGACAGATTTCTGCCTTGTCTGTGTTACTTCACAAAAAGCTGGCAGCTGTGCCAGATGTTCAAGCCTTTGTTCAGGCTCTGGTTAGAATCAAGCCTGTTTACACACCTTTGACTCCTCCTTGGAGTCTCAACTTAGTTCTTCAGTTCTTCAGGGGGTTCCGTTTGAACCCTTACATTCCGTTGATATTAAGTTATTATCTTGGAAAGTTTTGTTTTTGGTTGCAATTTCTTCTGCTAGAAGAGTTTCAGAATTATCTGCTCTGCAGTGTTCTCCTCCTTATCTGGTGTTCCATGCAGATAAGGTGGTTTTACGTACTAAACCTGGTTTTTTTCCAAAAGTTGTTTCTAACAAAAACATTAACCAGGAGATAGTCGTGCCTTCTCTGTGTCCGAAACCAGTTTCGAAGAAGGAACGTTTGTTGCACAATTTGGATGTTGTTCGCGCTCTAAAATTCTATTTAGATGCTACAAAGGATTTTAGACAAACATCTTCCTTGTTTGTTGTTTATTCTGGTAAAAGGAGAGGTCAAAAAGCAACTTCTACCTCTCTCTCTTTTTGGATTAAAAGCATCATCAGATTGGCTTACGAGACTGCCGGACGGCAGCCTCCTGAAAGAATCACAGCTCATTCCACTAGGGCTGTGGCTTCTACATGGGCCTTCAAGAATGAGGCTTCTGTTGATCAGATATGTAGGGCAGCGACTTGGTCTTCACTGCACACTTTTACCAAATTTTACAAGTTGGATACTTTTGCTTCTTCTGAGGCTATTTTTGGGAGAAAGGTTTTGCAAGCCGTGGTGCCTTCCATTTAGGTGACCTGATTTGCTCCCTCCCTTCATCCGTGTCCTAAAGCTTTGGTATTGGTTCCCACAAGTAAGGATGACGCCGTGGACCGGACACACCTATGTTGGAGAAAACAGAATTTATGTTTACCTGATAAATTACTTTCTCCAACGGTGTGTCCGGTCCACGGCCCGCCCTGGTTTTTTAATCAGGTCTGATAATTTATTTTCTTTAACTACAGTCACCACGGTATCATATGGTTTCTCCTATGCAAATATTCCTCCTTAACGTCGGTCGAATGACTGGGGTAGGCGGAGCCTAGGAGGGATCATGTGACCAGCTTTGCTGGGCTCTTTGCCATTTCCTGTTGGGGAAGAGAATATCCCACAAGTAAGGATGACGCCGTGGACCGGACACACCGTTGGAGAAAGTAATTTATCAGGTAAACATAAATTCTGTTTTCCAATACATGGATATGACCAATATTCGGAAATAAATTGTATCATCAATGAGACCTCATAGTAAACACATTTACTAACACATAGCAGCAATTTAAAAGGATATGAAATCCCATTTTTTTTCTTTCATTATTCATATAGAGCTTACGATTTTAAACAACTTTCTTATTTACTTCTATTCATTTTTTCTTTGGTATATTGTGTTGAAAAGCGGGGACATATGCTTAGGAGCAGGCCCATTTCTTGAGCCATATATGGCAGCAGTGTTGCAAGAATGTTATCCATTTGCAAGATCACTAAATGACATCACCATTTCCTGCTATGTAGTGCTCCTGATGCCTATCTAGATATCTCTTCAACACAGAATACTACGGGAACAAAGCAAAAAAAAGTTTCTAATTTACTTCTGTCTGAATCACAAGAACATTTTGGTTTTCATGTCCTTTTTAAGAGTTTGATACAGACCTAAAATCACCTTTTTGTTTAAGCTGAAGGTTTTTAAAATGCAAATTGGATCCCTTTTAAGTGGCTGCATTTTGTGACCTTTTCTGATATCTGACAAATTAAAGGGACACTGTACCCAAATTGTTTCTTTCATGATTCAGATTGAGCATGACATTTTAAGCAACTTTCTAATTTACTCCTATTATCAAATTTTCTTCATTCTCTTGGTATCTTTATTTTAAATGCAAGAATGTAAGTTTAGATGCCGGCCCATTTTCGGTGAACAACCTGGGTTGTCCTTGCTGATTGGTGGATAAATTCATCCACCAATCAAAAAGTGCTGTCCAGAGTTCTGAACCCCAAAAAAAGCTTAGATGCCTTCTTTTTCAAATAAAGATAGCAAGAAAACGAAGAAAAATTGATAATAGGAGTAAATTAGAAAGTTGCTTAAAATTGCATGCTCTATCTGAATCACAAAAGAAAAATTTTGGGTTCAGTGTCCCTTTAACCGTTTGCTATGCAGCTTGATGCCTGTTGGCGGTACAGCTTGATGCCTGTTGGCGGTGCAGCTGGATGCCTGTTGGCGGTGCAGCTGGATGCCTGTTGGCGGTGCAGCTGGATGCCTGTTGGCGGTGCAGCTGGATGCCTGTTGGCGGTGCAGCTGGATGCCTGTTGGCGGTGCAGCTGGATGCCTGTTGGCGGTGCAGCTGGATGCCTGTTGGCGGTGCAGCTGGATGCCTGTTGGCGGTGCAGCTGGATGCCTGTTGGCGGTGCAGCTGGATGCCTGTTGGCGGTGCAGCTGGATGCCTGTTGGCGGTGCAGCTGGATGCCTGTTGGCGGTGCAGCTGGATGCCTGTTGGCGGTGCAGCTGGATGCCTGTTGGCGGTGCAGCTGGATGCCTGTTGGCGGTGCAGCTGGATGCCTGTTGGCGGTGCAGCTGGATGCCTGTTGGCGGTGCAGCTGGATGCCTGTTGGCGGTGCAGCTGGATGCCTGTTGGCGGTGCAGCTGGATGCCTGTTGGCGGTGCAGCTGGATGCCTGTTGGCGGTGCAGCTGGATGCCTGTTGGCGGTGCAGCTGGATGCCTGTTGGCGGTGCAGCTGGATGCCTGTTGGCGGTGCAGCTGGATGCCTGTTGGCGGTGCAGCTGGATGCCTGTTGACTATACCTGTTTGCTATGCAGCTTGATACATGTTTAGGCAGTGGTTGCAGAGGCCCATTCCTACAGAAGCGGAATTTCGTATGTCTGCAGACTTTCATGATTGGCTCACTCATCTTTCAAACTCAAGATCCCTTTGTATTGCGTATGGGTTTTTTGTAAGCATTGTGCAGCTAGGTCACTCTACTAGGCTCAACAAAAGAAACATATAGGCACTAAATCCCAAAAGGTCACTACCAGGTAATACATTTATATGACTGATATAATGTATATACACACACTATAAGAAACAAATGTTAACTTCCAAACTCCAAATATATAAATATAAAATAATCAATTAGTATTATATATATGTATCTGGACCACATGTACTGTCCCATAAAATAGATTAAATGAAGCGAAACTTTATGAAATGGGTGCCGCTCTGCCTCCACTGGTCTTTCCTTGTATCCAGCGAAATGATCCAACTTCACAAATTCTACAACAAAGTGAAAGTGCAACTCCAGCTTAAAAAATGTATTGATGAAACACTGTGCAACAATACATCTGCACTTACATCAAACTTAAAATTGTCCAGCATCCACAAGCAGCTAACTCTGGAACCAATCCTCCACTGAATATCGTGAACCGCACTCGGCTTGCCACTGTTAGAAAATGATGTCACGATACACTGGAGCGTCCCCCTGTCAGTGAGTTCTCCGAACCAGGTTAACAAACTCGGGCTCTGTAACTGAGATCTCTATGCGTTTTGTTCGGTCTAAGGCCAAATATTCTCAAGGGTTGTTAAAGGACAAGCTCCCTGGAGTTAGGAGTAGGCATGTGTGATGCCTGATGCACCATTTAATCTGTTAAAATCCCCCTAAATCCATAAGAAGCATCTGTGGGCCCCCCAGAGACAAATGTTTAATCTTGTATGGTTAACGACTCATTACAGCATTTATATCTGCCTGCTTATACTCCAGTTTAGGCCATTTATATTGTCACCTTGTTTGTCCCACTAGGTTATCCATTCTTGGATCTGCTGGCACTGGAGGGAGAACCTCAGACGACCCTTGACCAGGAAGTTGAATTCCACCAAGTGGGCACAGTCACTGAAACTGTGAGAGTGACGCCAATCAGAGCTGAGCGCCAGCACATTGTGTACTTTAAACACGGCCAGGTATTTGTTCTTTGTATGCTGCTGCTAGTCGCTAAATGGTATTGTATCCTCTGTCATTAAGGTTCCAATTTGTTTCTATTATCAAATTTGCTTTGTTCCCATGAAAGATACCCAGGTAGGCGTCTGGAACGCTACATAGCAGGAAATAGTGCTGCCATTTAGTGCTCTTGCAAATGGATAACATTCTTCAAAACTGCTGCCATATAGTGCTCCTGGCACATGCACGCTCCTAAGCTTACATCCCTGCTTTTCAACAAAAGAGAGCAAAAGCAAAGAAAATGTGATAATAGAAGTAAATTACAAAGTTGTTTAAAATTGAATCATAGCTTGAAAAAGGGCTGATTGTGTGCCCGAAACGTTGCTGTTTTCTATCCCACTTTGCACAATAAAGGTCTTGGACTTTGCACCAGCTGCAGTATCTCTGCTTCTTCATGAAAGGAAATGTTGTGTTTCGCTTGCCTTTGTACGATGTATTTTTAGTAGGATACGATTACACTGTCTGGTTTTCTGTAACTGGGAATAATATCCGTTCTTTCCTCTCATACTTATGGAGCTTTTTAGATCTTTTTCTCCTACATTGGTGTATCCGGTCCACGGCTTCATCCTTACTTGTGGGGGATATTCTCAATCCCTACAGGAAGTGGCAAAGAGAGCACACAGCAGAGCTGTCCATATAGCTCCCCTCAGGCTCCGCCCCCCCAGTCATTCTCTTTGCCGCTCTAACTAGTAGCATCTCCACGGGGGTGGTAAAGAGTATGTGGTGTTTAGTTGTAGTTTTTTATTCTTCTATCAAGAGTTTGTTATTTTAAAATAGTGCAGGCTTGTACTATTTACTCTGCAGCAGAAAGTGATGAAGATTTCTGCCGAGAGGAATATGATTTTAGCACCAGTAACTAAAATCCATTGCTGTTCCCACGCAGGACTGTTGAAACCAGAGAACTTCAGTTGGGGGGAAAAGTTTGCTGGCTTAACTGCTTCAGGTATGATCAGTCATTTTTCTAACAAGACCTAGTAATGCTAGAAGACTGTCAGCAATCCCCTCTGGGATAGGTAAGCCATTTTTCTTAGACTCTGTATAAAATTATGGCTTATATTAAGAGCTCTATGCTGGTTGACACTATTGTGGGCTAAATCGATTGCTTTTTAGCATGTTTTCAATATAAATAAGGTGTTTTTCAGACTTTAAAACACTTTTGGGGTTTTATTTTGCGCCTGGCACTTATTTGGACACCTATTCTAGTCAGAAAGGCCCCTCCACTCTGGAATGAAGAGGGAGGAGGCCTCATTTTCAAGCCTCAATTGTGCAGTTGTTTTGCTTAGGCAGTTCATGCAGCTTCACGTGGGGAGTCCAGAGGCATCAGAAAAGACTCCAGAGAGGCTTATTTCCTACTAAAATAATCCCTAAGGAAGGTAAAGGCCATAGTGGAAGCTGTGGCATAGTACTGTAGTGTTTTTAACAGGTTAATTGCTGTTATTAGCTCCGGGGAAAAACACTGATTGAACTTTCTGTCAAGTCTCTAGATCTAGCTCTGGGCAGCAGTCAGGAATGTGACCTGATCTCTGTGCAGCTGGAGCAAGGACAAAGTAAGAGCAATGAAAAAGAATCCCTGTGCTGCTCTCATATTTACTTAGACAGCCGCTGTAACATACGGCTAAAAGGAGATTGTAGTAAAGATGTGGGCAGCTATTTCACAACGGATAGTCTAGCAGCCTGTAATAAAAATGTTTTTGATGGCTCAGATGGATCCTTTACCCCTCCCTCTGCCCTGATCACTATTCTTGGGTGCTTCTGTCCGTGCTGTATGTTATCCCTCCATAAGTGTTTACAGGCACTGTACCAGCTCTAACTCCACCATCACAGGCCAGCTTTTTTTTTTCTAAGTGAATTGGATGAGCGCACAGGCAGTGTCGCACAGGAGCAGGAGGGGATTATGTGCTGGGAGGGGCTGCATAGTGCTTACACGGAGGTGATTTTTTACTCCCACATTCCATTAGTTTGTCAGTCACAGTAATGTCTGATCTCCATCAGTGAATCGTTCATGCTGCTGAACCCACACACTACTAGTGACATCATTGTGGGGGCCGGCTCATGCATATTGTGCTGCTGGGAGTGCAAGCAGAGCGTCCGCACGGCCAGAAAGTACAGTACTGGGTATGGGTAGTCAAATACAATTTTTAAAAGTTAGAAAACGAACTTAGTTGTTAGACCAGCAGCAGTCTATGTAATTAATGAATCCAAAGCATTTAAAAATGATTGTCATATTGGGTAAACTGTCCCTTTAAATATCACTCCCCTACCCCCTGTCGTTCGACCAAAGGGAAAGGATAGAAAGGAAGTAACATAAGGTGCAGAGGTGCCTGAGGTTTATATAAAAAGAAACTGTCTGAATACAGGGCGGGCCATGGACTCACCGTGTCAAGAAATAAATACATTTATCAAGTAAGCATAAATTTCGTTTTTTTTTTTTCTAATGACACATTGAGTCCACGGATCATCATCAATTACTGTTGGGAACCAATACCCAAGCCAGAGGACACAGATGATGAGGGAGGGACAAGACAGGAACCTAAACAGAAGGCACCACTGCTTAAAGAACCTTTCTCCCAAAAGAAGCCTCTGCTGAGGCAAAAGTATGGAATTTATAGAATTTGGAAAAAGTGTGCAAAGATGACCAAGTTGCAGCCTTGCAAATCTGTTCCACGGAAGCTTCATTTTTGAAGGCCCAGGAAGAAGAAACAGCCCTTGTGGAATGAGCTGTGATTTTCTCAGGAGGTTGCTGTCCAGCAGTCTCATATCCCAAGCGCATAACGCTCTTCAGCCAAAGGGAAAGTGAAGTAGCCGTAGCTTTCTGACCCTTGCGTTTCCCAGAAAAGCAAACAAACAATGCAGAAGACTGACGAAAGTCCTTAGTTGCCTACAAATAAAATTTTAGCGCTCGCACAACATCCAGATTATGCAACAAGCGTTCTTTGTGAGAAGGATTAGGACACAAAGAAGATACGATTTCCTGATTAATATTCTTGACCGAAACAACCTTGGGCAGGAAACCAAACTTAGTACGCAGAACCTCCTTATCAGAGTGAAATATAAGATAAGGGGAATCGCACTGTAAAGCAGAGAGTTCAGAAACTCTCTGAGCAGAGGAAATAGCAACAAGAAACAAAACTTTCCAAGATAGCATCTTATATCTAAAGAATGCTTAGGCTCAAACAGAGCCTGTTGTAAAACTTTAAGAACAAGGTTAAGACTCCATAGATGAGTAAAAGGTTTAAACACAGGCCGAATTCTAACCAAGGCCTGACATAACGATTGCACGTCTGGCACATCTGCCAAACCCTTATGTAACAAAACAGACAATGCTGAAATCTGACTCTTTAGAGTACTTGCTCACAAACCCTTCTCCAGACCATCCTGGAGAAAGGACAAAATCCTAAGAATCCTTACTCTACTCCAAGAGTATCCTTTGGATTCACACCAATACAAATATTTACGCCATATCTTATGGTAAATCCTGTGAGTCCCAGGCTTACGAGCCTGAATCAAGGTCTCAATGACCGACTCTGAAAATCCACGCTTGGATAAAACTAAGCGTTCAATCTCCAAGCAGTCAGCTTCAGAGAAACTAGATTTGGATGAAGGAAGGGACCCTGAAGTAGAAGGTCCTTCCTCAGAGGCAGTCTCCAAGGTGGAAAGGATGACATTTCCATTAGGTCTGCATACCAAATCCTGCGAGGCCACGCTGGGGTTATGAGAATTACAGACACCCTCTCCTGCTTGATTCGAGTAATGACTCTTGGAAGGAGAGCGAACGGAGGAAACGGGTATGCTAGACTGAAGTTCCAAGGAACTGCCAGAGCATCGATCAGAAATGCCTGCGGATCTCTTGACCTCGAGCCATATCTCGGAAGTTTGGCATTCTGACGAAAAGCCATGAGATCCAACTCCGGCTGCCCCCACTTGAGGGTCAAGCTGGAAAACGCATCCGAATGAAGTTCCCACTACCCGGGATGAAAAGTCTGTCTGCTCAGAAAATCCGCTCACCAATTGTCCACTCCTGGGATGTGGATCGCAGAAAGACAGCAGTTGTGAGTCTCCGCCCACTGAATAATTCGGGCCACCTCTGTCATGGCCATGGAACTCAGAGTTCCCCCCTGGTGGTTGATGTAGGCCACCAAGGTTATGTTGTCTTACTGGAATCTGATAAACTGGGCTAAAGCTAACTGAGGCCAGGCCAGAAGAGCATTGAAGATTGCTCTCAGCTCCAAGATGTTTATGGGCAGGACTGACTCCTCCAGGTTCCATAAGCCCTGAGCATTAAACGAGCCCCATACCGCTCCCCAACGTAGAAGGCTGGCATCCGTGGTCACAATCACCCAGGAGGGTCTGCGGAAGCAAGTACCCTGGGAGAGATGATTCTGAGAAAGCCACCACGGAAGAGTCTATTAAAGCCTGATCTAGATCTACACATGGAGACAGGTCTGTATAGTCCCCGTTCCATTGTCTGAGCATGCATAACTGCTGAGGTCTGAGATGGAACCGAGCAAATGGAATGATGTCCATGGAAACCACCATCAGACTGATTTACCTCCATACATTGAGCCACTGACGGCCGTGGAGAGTACTGAAGGGCAAAACAAGAGTCGAAAATATTTCTTTCTGACCTCCGTCAGAAAAATCTTCATTAACAGGTAAAGTCTATTATGGTCCCCAAAAATACGACCCTTGTAGCTAGAACCAGAGAACTTTTTTTCCGATTCACCTTCCATCCGTGGGATCGAAGAAAAGGCAAGATCTCTGTATGAGATTCTGCTTGTTGAAAAGATGGTGCCTGAACCAGAATATCATCCAGATAAGGTGCCACTGCAATGCCCCGAGATCGAAGCACAGCTAAAAGAGCCCCCAGAACCTTTGAAAAAATTCTGGGAGCTGTGGCAAGGCCGCATGGAAGGGCCACGAACTGGAAACGATTGTCCAAAAAGGTGAATCTCAGAAACTTGTGGTGGTCCCTGTGAATGGGAACATGAAGGTATGCATCATTTTAGGTCTATGGTTGTCATGAACTGACCCTCTTGTACCAAGGGAAAAATGGAGCGTATAGTCTCCATCTTGAAGGATGGCACTCTGAGAAACTTGTTTAAACATTTTATATCTAGGATTGGTTGAAAAGTTCCCTCCTTTTTAGGAACTACAAACAGATGTGAGTAAAATACCAGACCCCTTTCCTGAAAGGGTACTGGAACTATTACCCCCAGGGCGGCAAGGTCCCTTGACACAATTTAAGAACGCCTCTCTTTTTATCTGGTCTACAGGTAATCTGGAGAGGAGAAACCTGCCTCTGGGAGGAAAAGATTTGAAGTCTATTTTGTATCCCTGGGAGACAATGTCCACCGCCAAGGGATCCGGTACATCTCTTATCGAAGCCTGGGAAAACAGAGAAAGTCTGCCCCCTACGAGATCCGCTCCCGGATCAGGGGCCAACCCTTCATGCTGACTTGGAATCAGCTGAAGGCTTTTTAGATTGCTTTCCCTTATTCCAGGACTGGTTGGGCTTCCAGGAAGGCTTAGCTTGATCTTGCTTGGAGGAAGGGGAGGAAGACTTGCCTTTTTAAAGTTACGAAAGGAATGAAAATTACTCTGTTGTCCCTTCTGCTTATTCTTTTTATCTTGAGGAAGAAAAGAACCCTTCCCTTCAGTAACATCTGAGATAATTTCCACCAAACCAGGTCCAAACAAGGTCTTACCCTTGTAAGGAATAGCCATGAGTTTAGATTTACATGAAACATCCGCAAACCAGGATTTCAACCGCAAGATCTGCGGGCTAGGACCGCAAAACCAGAAATTCTGGCTCCCAGTTTAATAACCTGTAAGGAAGCCTCCGTAATGAATGATTTGGCTAACTTGAGAGCCTTAATCCTGTCCTGGATCTTATCAAGAGGGGTATCCGTCTGAAGAGATTCAGACAACGCATCAAACCAGTAAGCCGCAGCGCTGGTAACAGTGCTGATACACACCGCAGGTAGCCATTGTAGACCCTGGTGGACATACATCTTTTTTTAGTAAAGCCTCCAATTTTTTTTTCCATTGGATCTTTAAAAGAACAACTATCCTATGGGAATAGTAGTCCTCTTGGCCAAAGTGGAGATCGCGCCTTCTACCTTAGGAACCATCTGCCACGACTCCTTAATAGAATCCGCTATAGGAAACATCTTCTTAAAAATAAGAGATGGAGAAAAGGGAATACCAGGTCTTTCCCATTCTGGAGCAATAATCTCTGCAGCACGGTCAGGTACTGGAAAAACCTCCACCGCGGAGGGAACAATAAAGTATTTGTTCAATTTACTAGAATTTTTAGGATTGACTACGATAGTTGTGTCGGAGCCATTCAAAGTAGCCAAAACCTCCTTAAGTAATAAGCAAAGGTGTTCTAGCTTAAATCTGAAGGATACCACTTCAGCATCAGAAGAAGGAGTTGAACTGTCTGAATCTGAGATTTCCCCCTCAGATGCTAACGATATGTCTTTTTCCTCAGGCTTATGGGAAGGGACACTCTGGATAGCCAGAACTTGATCAGAAACCTTACTGTTTCCTTTTACGCCTTCCCTGCAACATGGGGAAAGCTGACAAGGCCTCAGATACTGCAAGGGATACCTGGGAAGCAATGTCTTGTAGAGAAAATCCTACAGGATTGCAAGAGGAAACACAGGGCACTGTATGTGCAGATTGAAAAAGTTGGGACGCTTAAAGGGACACTAAACCCAAAAAATTTCTTTCATGATTCAACAAGAGAATACAATTTTAAACAACATTTCAATTTACTTCTAATATCTAATTTGCTTCATTCTTTAGATATCCTTTGTTGAAGAAATATCAATGCACAGGGGTGAGCCAATCACCCAAGGCATCTATGTGCAGCAACCAATCAGCACCTACTGATCCTATCTAGATATGCTTTTCAACAAAGTATATCGAGAGAATGAAGCAAATTAGATAATAGAAGTAAATTAGAAAGTTGTTTAGAATTGCATGCTCTTTCTAAATCATGAATGAAAAAATGTGGGTTTCATGTCCCTTTAAGGAGAAAACTGCTGCATATCTGCAACAAGAGACACCTGAACAGCATTTGCCTGGGATAATGGTAGCTCATGGTCAAATATTTTATCTCTATAACTTAAAGTTCTCTCAATGCATGAGGAACAAAAAGGAACTGGGAGTTCCACCTGAGCATCAAAGCATAACGGACAAGCAGCAACTTCGTCTGGGATAATGGTTTGAAAAGCCTCTTGATCCATCATATGTAATAAATAAGGATAAAGTCTAAAAATTCTTTATTTGAAAATAAATGTGTACTGTGTCTTTAAATAGAAATGTGTGTTAGCGCAACAAACCAAATAGAACTCAGGCTACCTATACACCTCAGTAGCTTTACTGAGGTGCCTACCTGTCCTGTAGCTCATTTTCAAATACAGAGCAGTCACAGAGTCCTAACTACCGAAAAAAATGGATTACAACAGTAATCTCCATGACCAAAAGTTAAAGTATAAAAACTACTATAAGACACTGAGCCACCATAAATCACCTCAGTCTCAATGTCCAAACTGCCTAAAAGAAACCCCAAACATGAAGGTTTAACAAAGTCTCATATTAAATAAGACGGCTTTTAGCTGTAACAAGTGCCAGCAATCTCCCTTGCAAAAGAAAATTAAAATGGCACTTACCTGAAAGTGCTGTCCGGCAGCAGGACAGCTCACCTGGTTTGAGAGGTGCAGCACCTCACATGGACCTGTGAAGAGAGAAAAACTAAGTAAACCTACTCAGGTTTTCTAGTTAGGGCAGCAGATTCTTGAGAAAACACAGTGAGGATTGTACCTCACAAGTTCTCAAGTGCTCAAAAGCCACCACTGCCCTAATGAAGAGACTAATGTGGACTAGGCTAGACCCCAGAAAAGAACAGAGTAAGCTTACTCTGCTAAAAAATAAAATCTTGATTGAAGAAAACTTCTCATCTGACACCTAAACTTCACCTCCTCCTTGCACTACAGGCAAAGAGAATGACTGGGGGATTGTGGGTAGGGGAGTGATATTTAACAGCTTTGCTGTGGTACGCTTTGCCTCCTCCTGCTGGCCAGGAGTGATATTCCCAACAGTAATTGATGATGATCCGTGGACTCACCGTGTCATTAGAAAGAAAAAGACTGAGGAAAATTTGATCATGGACGTAAATTGGAAAGTGTCTTGAAACTGCTGCTCTATCTGAATCATAAGTTTGTTTTGACTTGAGTGTCCCTTTTTAAATAATTTTTTTAATGTTTCATCTAAAAGTAGATATTTTAAAATTAATTTTCTTTCATAAGATGAGATCGCGTGGGATTCCATTCCAGCCCAGTTGATGGACGCAAAAACAGCCCAACATACCAGAACTTTTATCTGTCCCACTCTCGCATAATCCCCCAAATTTTGTCTCCAGTCGTTTGTTAGAGGCTCTCTAACCGAGCTGAGACCCAAGTCCCCCTCAGTTTGCCTCCTGGATAGAGGAGATGAGCCAGGCAGTGAGAAACCTCCAAGTGTAAATATGTCACAGTCCTCCCAGGTGAAATGCAGATTTATCAGCCAATCCCCTGGTCTACAGTATGTGACTCCTTGTGAGATCCTTGACACTGTACTTGCAATGCCTCCTATGGTTTCAGCTACTTTCAGGATTCATCTGCAGCTGAAGTATACAAAGATGCTGACATTAAACATTCAAGGCCCACTGACTATTAGCATTAATATGTACACATGATCTGCATAGCCTGGGGACATGCTCGTAGTCACACACACTATGTATCAGATTTATGCACTTTTGGGTACTTTAAGCATACAGTTGCTTTAAGAATAGCACTACTGGCTTCAGCACTCTCCAGTAACACTGGAGCCTTTAACGCAGCCCCTCTCTCTTCATCTGCGCCATATTTGAACTTATAATAAAATAGCACTCACTGCCTTCCGTTTGCACTCAGTGTGCTAAATGTTACCCTTTTGGCGCCATTCCTCTCCTCACCTTGCAGTTCGGTAGCCATCTTACTGGTGTCAGAAGCCTTTAATGTGTCCTGGGAGGTGGTGAGACTTCTCTAACTCATATCAGAGCTTACCTTGCACTTGTTTTTGTGTGTGTGTGTATACTTTCCACTTCTGTATACTTTTGTTTTAACTATTGTTCTTTAACATTCTTGTGATCTGGTCATTTATCTTACCACCTTTTGTGTGTGTGTGTGTGGGGGGGGGGGGGGTTTCTGACTGCTTTGTTCCCATTTAGGGGGTCAGTCATATATTTGTGCCTTTTTATATCTGTGCTTACTACATTACATTATTACATTAGCTTAACTATACCTCTTGCGGAGATAATCCGCTTTCATCCTTACTTACTGGTTACCTGTAATACCTAACAAATAGGTGCAGATCAGGTATCTGCACCAGCGACTGGCAGATTAGAGGGCAGACCTGTTGATTACTAAGGTCCCCTATGTAAAGACATTCCTATGTGTTGCCCAGCTCAACTGTGTATCTCGTGCTGGAGCAATATCAAACCCTAGACAGGGTTTTGCTGTGCTGCTGAGTACTCGGACTACTTCAGGGACAAGTATACACTATAGAGAAAAACCTAGCAATCCTACTGAACTATCTTCAAGATTTTAAGGAATCGCAAGCTACCCTGTTACTGTGCCAGTTCTCAGGATCCTCAGGCACAGGTGATACCCTAGTACAGAGCTTTCCAAACTTTTCATGTTGGTGACACACTTTTTAGACCTACATCATTTCGCGACACTGTAATTAATTCAGTTGTACTAGCAAAAAGGAGGTTAAACTAACTTGTTTTAAGAGATACGGACACATACATAAATTATATAATAATGAAATTTACAAGTAACAGTATGTATGTGCAAGAATTAAAAAAAGTTTAATACCACCAATAGCTACTTACTATTTTAATGGGATGCATTAGGTTGATGGGTTGAACACAGTTGTGGAATATTAGATAAAGACACTCACATTTCATCATCAAGCATTTTTAAGTTTCCACTTCCTATCCATATATCAAGAGGTAGAGCAGCAATGCACTACTGGGAGCTAGCTGCAAAAAAAACCCCACTGACTTCTGCTCAGCATTTGAGCTTGGTGAGTCCGATTGACTACTGCCCGCGCTGCAAACACACTGCTGTCCCACACAATGACTCTACAATGACTCTACAATGACTCTACATGCAGTCACGAGCCAATTAAGGGGACTACACATGCAGTCAGGAGCCAATGTCCCGCCAAAGCCGCCAATGGGAATAGTTTCAGTTCCCACTGAGCTGCGCCAATTGGTTAAGATGATCTGTGTTGTGACCCACAAGTTATCAATCACGTGTCAACCATATGATATGCGTAGCAGACAGGCGGAAAGTCAGAAACCAAAAAAAATGAATTTAAAAAAAATTTGTGCTGAAGCAGGGACACACCTACACACTGCTGCTGACACACTAGTGTGTCCCGACACACAGTTTGGAAAGCACTGCCCTAGTAGCTCCCTGGTTTTTCAATCTAACATACACATTTTCTTCTTTTGTGTTGCTATTCAGATTGATAGCAAGCATAAAACAAGAATGAGCTTCATTGATTCTGATAGCTCCAGCTTGGTCTCGCAGGACTTGGTACTGGGACCTGATCCAAATGTCCTCTTGCCTGCTTTGGTGGCTTCCTTTCAGAAGAGACCTTTTCTCTTGTAAGGTGTATCCAGTCCACGGATCATCCATTACTTGTGGGATATTCTCATTCCCAACAGGAAGTTGCAAGAGGATCACCCACATCAGAGCTGTCTATATAGCTCCTCCCCTAACTGCCATATCCAGTCATTCTCTTGCAACTCTCAACAAGCATGGAGGTAGTAAGAGAGAAGTGGTGAAAGGTAGCTGTTATTTTGCTTCAATCAAAAGTTTATTATTTTTAAATGGTACCGGAGTTGTACTATTTTATCCCAGGCAGAAAATAGAAGAAGAATCTGCCTGTGATTTCTATTATCTTAGCAGGTTGTAACTAAGATCCATTGCTGTTCTCGCACATAACTGAAGAGAGAGGTAACTTCAGCTGGGGAATAGCGTGCAGGGTATCCTGCTATGAGGTATGTGCAGTTAAAAAATATTTCTAGAGATGTAAATACTAGAAAATGCTGCTGATACCAGATTTATGTGAGGTAAGCCTGAATACAGTGATTTAATAGCGACTGGTATCATGCTTACTTTTAGAGGTAATACTCTTATAAATTTGCAATATAAAACGTTTGCTGGCATCTTTAAGCGTGTTTATATATGCTTTGGTGATAAAACTTTATTGGGGCCTATTTTGTCCACATGGCTGGCTTAAATTTGCCTAGAAACAGTTTCCTTAGACTCTCCACTGTTTTAGCATGAGTGGGAGGGGCCTATTTTGGCGCTTTATTGCGCAGCAAAAATTACAGACTGAGACATCCAGCTTCCTCCAGGAGTCCCCTGAATGCTATAGGACATCTCTAAAGGGCTCAGAGGCTTTCCAAAGTTGTTTATTTGGGAAGGTAGGGCCACAGCAGAGCTGTGGCAGTTTGTTGTGACTGTTAAAAAACGTCTATCGTTTTTTTGATCCCTTTTTTTGAACTAAGGGGTTAATCATTCATTTGCAAGTGGGTGCAATGCTCTGTTAGCTTATTATACACACTGTAAAAATTTTGTTTGATTTACTGCCTTTTTTCACTGTTTTTCAAATTCTGACAAAATTTGTTTCTCTTAAAGGCACAGTACCGTTTTTATTTTTTGCTTGTTAACTTGATTTAAAGTGTTTTCCAAGCTTGCTGGTCTCATTGCTAGTCTGTTAAACATGTCTGACATAGAGGAAAATCCTTGTTCATTATGTTTAAAAGCCATGGTGGAACCCCCTCTTAGAATGTGTACCAAATGTACTGATTTCACTTTAAGCAATAAAGATCATATTCTGTCTTTAAAAAAAATTTCACCAGAGGAATCTGACAAGGGGGAAGTTATGCCGACTAACTCTCCCCACGTGTCGGATCCTTTGACTCTTGCTCAAGTACATCTAGGGCGCCCATAGCGTTTACTTTACAAGACATGGCGGCAGTCATGGATAATACACTGTCAGCGGTATTTGCCAGACTACCTGAATTTAGAGGAAAGCGAGATGGCTCTGGAGTTAGAAGAAATACAGAGCATACTGACGCTTTAAGAGCTATGTCTGATACTGCCTCACAATATGCAGAAGCTGAGGAAGGAGAGCTTCTTTCTGTGGGTGATGTTTCTGACTCAGGGAAGATGATACAACCTGATTCTGACATGTCTACATTTAAATTTAAGCTTAAGAACCTCCGCGTATTGCTCAGGGAGGTTTTAGCTGCTCTGAATGACTGTGATACAATTGCAGTGCCAGAGAAATTGTGTAGATTGGATAAATACTATGCAGTGCCGGTGTGCACTGATGTTTTTCCAATACCTAAAAGGTTTACAGAAATTATTACTAAGGAATGGGATAGACCAGGTGTGCCGTTCTCTCCCCCTCCTATTTTTAGGAAAATGTTTCCAATAGATGCCACCACACGGGACTTATGGCAGACAGTCCCTAAGGTGGAGGGTGCAGTTTCTACCCTAGCAAAGCATACTACTATCCCGGTCGAGGACAGTTGTGCTTTCTCAGATCCAATGGATAAAAAGTTAGAGGGTTACCTTAAGAAAATGTTTATTCAACAAGGTTTTCTCCAACATAGGTGTGTCCGGTCCACGGCGTCATCCTTACTTGTGGGATATTCTCTTCCCCAACAGGAAATGGCAAAGAGCCCAGCAAAGCTGGTCACATGATCCCTCCTAGGCTCCGCCTACCCCAGTCATTCTCTTTGCCGTTGTACAGGCAACATCTCCACGGAGATGGCTTAGAGTTTTTTAGTGTTTAACTGTAGTTTTTATTATTCAATCAAGAGTTTGTTATTTTAAAATAGTGCTGGTATGTACTATTTACTCAGAAACAGAAAAGAGATGAAGATTTCTGTTTGTATGAGGAAAATGATTTTAGCAACCGTCACTAAAATCCATGGCTGTTCCACACAGGACTGTGGAGAGCAATTAACTTCAGTTGGGGGAACAGTGTGCAGACTTTTGCTGCTTGAGGTATGACACATTCTAACAAGACGATGTAATGCTGGAAGCTGTCATTTTCCCTATGGGATCCGGTAAGCCATGTTTATTACGATCGTAAATAAGGGCTTCAAAAAGGGCTTATTAAGACTGTGGACTTTTTCTGGGCTAAATCGATTCATTATTAACACATATTTAGCCTTGAGGAATCATTTTATCTGGGTATTTTGATATAATAATATCGGCAGGCACTGTTTTAGACACCTTATTCTTTAGGGGCTTTCCCAAAGCATAGGCAGAGCCTCATTTTCGCGCCGGTGTTGCGCACTTGTTTTTGAGAGGCATGGCATGCAGTCGCATGTGAGAGGAGCTCTGATACTTAGAAAAGACTTTCTGAAGGCGTCATTTGGTATCGTATTCCCCTTGGGGCTTGGTTGGGTCTCAGCAAAGCAGATACCAGGGACTGTAAAGGGGTTAAAGTTCAAAACGGCTCCGGTTCCGTTATTTTAAGGGTTAAAGCTTCCAAATTTGGTGTGCAATACTTTTAAGGCTTTAAGACACTGTGGTGAAAATTTGGTGAATTTTGAACAATTCCTTCATGTTTTTTCGCAATTGCAGTAATAAAGTGTGTTCAGTTTAAAATTTAAAGTGACAGTAACGGTTTTATTTTAAAACGTTTTTTGTACTTTGTTATCAAGTTTATGCCTGTTTAACATGTCTGAACTACCAGATAGACTGTGTTCTGAATGTGGGGAAGCCAGAATTCCTATTCATTTAAATAAATGTGATTTATGTGATAATGACAATGATGCCCAAGATGATTCCTCAAGTGAGGGGAGTAAGCATGGTACTGCATCATTCCCTCCTTCGTCTACACGAGTCTTGCCCACTCAGGAGGCCCCTAGTACATCTAGCGCGCCAATACTCCTTACTATGCAACAATTAACGGCTGTAATGGATAATTCTGTCAAAAACATTTTAGCCAAAATGAACCCTTATCAGCGTAAGCGCGACTGCTCTGTTTTAGATACTGAAGAGCATGACGACGCTGATAACAATATTTCTGAAGGGCCCCCAACCCAGTCTGATGGGGCCAGGGAGGTTTTGTCTGAGGGAGAAATTACTGATTCAGGGAACATTTCTCAACAAGCTGAACCTGATGTGATTGCATTTAAATTTAAGTTGGAACATCTCCGCATTCTGCTTAAGGAGGTATTATCCACTCTGGATGATTGTGACAAGTTGGTCATCCCAGAGAAACTATGTAAAATGGACAAGTTCCTAGAGGTGCCGGGGCTCCCAGAAGCTTTTCCTATACCCAAGCGGGTGGCGGACATTGTTAATAAAGAATGGGAAAGGCCCGGTATTCCTTTCGTCCCTCCCCCCATATTTAAAAAATTGTTTCCTATGGTCGACCCCAGAAAGGACTTATGGCAGACAGTCCCCAAGGTCGAGGGAGCGGTTTCCACTTTAAACAAACGCACCACTATACCCATAGAGGATAGTTGTGCTTTCAAAGATCCTATGGATAAAAAATTAGAAGGTTTGCTTAAAAAGATGTTTGTTCAGCAGGGTTACCTTCTACAACCAATTTCATGCATTGTCCCTGTCGCTACAGCCGCATGTTTCTGGTTCGATGAGCTGATAAAGGCGGTCGATAGTGATTCTCCTCCTTATGAGGAGATTATGGACAGAATCAATGCTCTCAAATTGGCTAATTCTTTCACCCTAGACGCCACTTTGCAATTGGCTAGGTTAGCGGCTAAGAATTCTGGGTTTGCTATTGTGGCGCGCAGAGCGCTTTGGTTGAAATCTTGGTCGGCTGATGCGTCTTCCAAGAACAAGCTACTTAACATTCCTTTCAAGGGGAAAACGCTGTTTGGCCCTGACTTGAAAGAGATTATCTCTGATATCACTGGGGGTAAGGGCCACGCCCTTCCTCAGGATCGGCCTTTCAAGGCAAAAAATAAACCTAATTTTCGTCCCTTTCGTAGAAACGGACCAGCCCAAAGTGCTACGTCCTCTAAGCAAGAGGGTAATACTTCTCAAGCCAAGCCAGCTTGGAGACCAATGCAAGGCTGGAACAAGGGTAAGCAGGCCAAGAAACCTGCCACTGCTACCAAGACAGCATGAAATGTTGGCCCCCGATCCGGGACCGGATCTGGTGGGGGGCAGACTCTCTCTCTTCGCTCAGGCTTGGGCAAGAGATGTTCTGGATCCTTGGGCGCTAGAAATAGTCTCCCAAGGTTATCTTCTGGAATTCAAGGGACTTCCCCCAAGGGGGAGGTTCCACAGGTCTCAGTTGTCTTCAGACCATATAAAAAGACAGGCATTCTTACATTGTGTAGAAGACCTGTTAAAAATGGGAGTGATTCATCCTGTTCCATTAAGAGAACAAGGGATAGGGTTCTACTCCAATCTGTTCATAGTTCCCAAAAAAGAGGGAACGTTCAGACCAATCTTAGATCTCAAGATCTTAAACAAGTTTCTCAAGGTTCCATCGTTCAAGATGGAAACCATTCGAACTATTCTTCCTTCCATCCAGGAAGGTCAATTCATGACCACGGTGGATTTAAAGGATGCGTATCTACATATTCCTATCCACAAGGAACATCATCGGTTCCTGAGGTTCGCATTCCTGGACAAACATTACCAGTTCGTGGCGCTTCCTTTCGGATTAGCCACTGCTCCAAGGATTTTCACAAAGGTACTAGGGTCCCTTCTAGCTGTGCTAAGACCAAGGGGCATTGCTGTAGTACCTTACTTGGACGACATTCTAATTCAAGCGTCGTCCCTTCCTCAAGCAAAGGCTCACACGGACATTGTCCTGGCCTTTCTCAGATCTCACGGATGGAAAGTGAACGTGGAAAAGAGTTCTCTATCTCCGTCAACAAGGGTTCCCTTCTTGGGAACAATAATAGACTCCTTAGAAATGAGGATTTTTCTGACAGAGGCCAGAAAAAACAAAGCTTCTAGACTCTTGTCGGATACTTCATTCCGTTCCTCTTCCTTCCATAGCTCAGTGCATGGAAGTGATCGGGTTGATGGTAGCGGCAATGGACATAGTTCCTTTTGCGCGCATTCATCTAAGACCATTACAACTGTGCATGCTCAGTCAGTGGAATGGGGACTATACAGACTTGTCTCCGAAGATACAAGTAAATCAGAGGACCAGAGACTCACTCCGTTGGTGGCTGTCCCTGGACAACCTGTCACGAGGGATGACATTCCGCAGACCAGAGTGGGTCATTGTCACGACCGACGCCAGTCTGATGGGCTGGGGCGCGGTCTGGGGATCCCTGAAAGCTCAGGGTCTTTGGTCTCGGGAAGAATCTCTGTTACCGATAAATATTCTGGAACTGAGAGCGATATTCAATGCTCTCAAGGCTTGGCCTCAGCTAGCGAGGGCCAAGTTCATACGGTTTCAATCAGACAACATGACAACTGTTGCGTACATCAACCATCAGGGGGGAACAAGGAGTTCCCTGGCGATGGAAGAAGTGACCAAAATCATTCTATGGGCGGAGTCTCACTCCTGCCACCTGTCTGCTATCCACATCCCAGGAGTGGAAAATTGGGAAGCGGATTTTCTGAGTCGTCAGACATTGCATCCGGGGGAGTGGGAACTCCATCCGGAAATCTTTGCCCAAGTCACTCAGCTGTGGGGCATTCTAGACATGGATCTGATGGCCTCTCGTCAGAACTTCAAAGTTCCTTGCTACGGGTCCAGATCCAGGGATCCCAAGGCGGCTCTAGTGGATGCACTAGTAGCACCTTGGACCTTCAAACTAGCTTATGTGTTCCCGCCGTTTCCTCTCATCCCCAGGCTGGTAGCCAGGATCAATCAGGAGAGGGCGTCGGTGATCTTGATAGCTCCTGCGTGGCCACGCAGGACTTGGTATGCAGATCTGGTGAATATGTCATCGGCTCCACCTTGGAAGCTACCTTTGAGACGAGACCTTCTTGTTCAGGGTCCGTTCGAACATCCGAATCTGGTTTCACTCCAGCTGACTGCTTGGAGATTGAACGCTTGATCTTATCGAAGCGAGGGTTCTCAGATTCTGTTATCGATACTCTTGTTCAGGCCAGAAAGCCTGTAACTAGAAAGATTTACCACAAAATTTGGAAAAAATATATCTGTTGGTGTGAATCTAAAGGATTCCCTTGGGACAAGGTTAAGATTCCTAGGATTCTATCCTTCCTTCAAGAAGGATTGGACAAAGGACTATCTGCAAGTTCCCTGAAGGGACAGATTTCTGCCTTGTCTGTGTTACTTCACAAAAAGCTGGCCGCTGTGCCAGATGTTCAAGCCTTTGTTCAGGCTCTGGTTAGAATTAAGCCTGTTTACAAACCTTTGACTCCTCCTTGGAGTCTCAATTTAGTTCTTTCAGTTCTTCAGGGGGTTCCGTTTGAACCCTTGCATTCCGTTGATATTAAGATATTATCTTGGAAAGTTTTGTTTTTAGTTGCAATTTCTTCTGCTAGAAGAGTTTCAGAATTATCTGCTCTGCAGTGTTCTCCTCCTTATCTGGTGTTCCATGCAGATAAGGTGGTTTTACGTACTAAACCTGGTTTTCTTCCAAAAGTTGTTTCTAATAAAAACATTAACCAGGAGATTATCGTACCTTCTCTGTGTCCGAAACCAGTTTCAAAGAAGGAACGTTTGTTGCACAATTTGGATGTTGTTCGCGCTCTAAAATTCTATTTAGATGCTACAAAGGATTTTAGACAAACATCTTCCTTGTTTGTTGTTTATTCCGGTAAAAGGAGAGGGCAAAAAGCAACTTCTACCTCTCTCTCTTTTTGGATTAAAAGCATCATCAGATTGGCTTACGAGACTGCCGGACGGCAGCCTCCCGAAAGAATCACAGCTCATTCCACTAGGGCTGTGGCTTCCACATGGGCCTTCAAGAACGAGGCTTCTGTTGATCAGATATGTAGGGCAGCGACTTGGTCTTCACTGCACACTTTTACCAAATTTTACAAGTTTGATACTTTTGCTTCTTCTGAGGCTATTTTTGGGAGAAAGGTTTTGCAAGCCGTGGTGCCTTCCATTTAGGTGACCTGATTTGCTCCCTCCCTTCATCCGTGTCCTAAAGCTTTGGTATTGGTTCCCACAAGTAAGGATGACGCCGTGGACCGGACACACCTATGTTGGAGAAAACAGAATTTATGTTTACCTGATAAATTACTTTCTCCAACGGTGTGTCCGGTCCACGGCCCGCCCTGGTTTTTTTAATCAGGTCTGATAATTTATTTTCTTTAACTACAGTCACCACGGTACCATATGGTTTCTCCTATGCAAATATTCCTCCTTAACGTCGGTCGAATGACTGGGGTAGGCGGAGCCTAGGAGGGATCATGTGACCAGCTTTGCTGGGCTCTTTGCCATTTCCTGTTGGGGAAGAGAATATCCCACAAGTAAGGATGACGCCGTGGACCGGACACACCGTTGGAGAAAGTAATTTATCAGGTAAACATAAATTCTGTTTTATCCTACAGCCCCTTGCATGCATTGCTCCGGTCACTGCTGCTGCGGCTTTCTGGTTTGAGTCTCTGGAAGAGGCTTTACAGGTAGCGACTCCATTGGATGACATACTTGACAAGCTTAGAGCACTTAAGCTAGCCAATTCTTTTGTTTCTGATGCCATTGTTCATTTGACTAAACTAACGGCTGAGAATTCTGGTTTTGCTATCCAGGCGCGCAGGGCACTATGGCTTAAATCATGGTCAGCTGACGTCACTTCAAAGTCTAAGCTGCTTAACATTCCCTTCAAGGGGCAGACCCTATTCGGGCCTGGTTTGAAGGAGATCATTGCTGATATCACTGGAGGAAAAGGTCATGCCCTTCCTCAGGATAGGTCCAAATCAAGGGCCAAACAGTCTAATTTTCGTACCTTTCGAAACTTCAAGGCAAGTGCGGCATCAACTTCCTCTAATGCGAAACAAGAGGGAACTTTTGCTCAGTCCAAGTCGGTCTGGAGACCTAACCAGACCAGGAACAAAGGTAAGCAGGCCAAAAAGCCTGCTGCTGCCTCTAAGACAGCATGAAGGAACGGCCCCCTATCCGGTAACGCTATAGGAAAACCGGAAGCCGCTATAGGAAACATCTTCTTAAAAATAAGAGATGGAGAAAAGGGAATACCAGGTCTTTCCCATTCTGGAGCAATAATCTCTGCAGCACGGTCAGGTACTGGAAAAACCTCCACCGCGGAGGGAACAATAAAGTATTTGTTCAATTTACTAGACTTTTTAGGATTGACTACGATAGTTGTGTCGGAGCCATTCAAAGTAGCCAAAACCTCCTTAAGTAATAAGCAAAGGTGTTCTAGCTTAAATCTGAAGGATACCACTTCAGCATCAGAAGAAGGAGTTAAACTGTCTGAATCTGAGATTTCCCCCTCAGATGCTAACGATATGTCTTTTTCCTCAGGCTTATGGGAAGGGACACTCTGGATAGCCAGAACTTGATCAGAAACCTTACTGTTTCCTTTTACGCCTTCCCTGCAACATGGGGAAAGCTGACAAGGCCTCAGATACCGCAAGGGATACCTGGGAAGCAATGTCTTGTAGAGAACATCCTACAGGATTGCAAGAGGAAACACAGGGCACTGTATGTGGAGATTGAAAAAGTTGGGACGGTTAAAGGGACACTAAAGCCAAAAAATTTCTTTCATGATTCAACAAGAGAATACAATTTTAAAAAACATTTCAATTTACTTCTAATATCTAATTTGCTTCATTCTTTAGATATCCTTTGTTGAAGAAATATCAATGCACAGGGGTGAGCCAATCACCCAAGGCATCTATGTGCAGCAACCAATCAGCACCTACTGATCCTATCTAGATATGCTTTTCAACAAAGTATATCGAGAGAATGAAGCAAATTAGATAATAGAAGTAAATTAGAAAGTTGTTTAGAATTGCATGCTCTTTCTAAATCATGAATGAAAAAATGTGGGTTTCATGTCCCTTTAAGGAGAAAACTGCTGCATATCTGCAACAAGAGACACCTGAACAGCATTTGCCTGGGATAATGGTAGCTCATGGTCAAATATTTTATCTCTATAACTTAAAGTTCTCTCAATGCATGAGGAACAAAAAGGAACTGGGAGTTCCACCTGAGCATCAAAGCATAACGGACAAGCAGCAACTTCGTCTGGGATAATGGTTTGAAAAGCCTCTTGATCCATCATATGTAATAAATAAGGATAAAGTCTAAAAATTCTTTATTTGAAAATAAATGTGTACTGTGTCTTTAAATAGAAATGTGTGTTAGCGCAACAAACCAAATAGAACTCAGGCTACCTATACACCTCAGTAGCTTTACTGAGGTGCCTACCTGTCCTGTAGCTCATTTTCAAATACAGAGCAGTCACAGAGTCCTAACTACCGAAAAAAATGGATTACAACAGTAATCTCCATGACCAAAAGTTAAAGTATAAAAACTACTATAAGACACTGAGCCACCATAAATCACCTCAGTCTCAATGTCCAAACTGCCTAAAAGAAACCCCAAACATGAAGGTTTAACAAAGTCTCATATTAAATAAGACGGCTTTTAGCTGTAACAAGTGCCAGCAATCTCCCTTGCAAAAGAAAATTAAAATGGCACTTACCTGAAAGTGCTGTCCAGCAGCAGGACAGCTCACCTGGTTTGAGAGGTGCAGCACCTCACATGGACCTGTGAAGAGAGAAAAACTAAGTAAACCTACTCAGGTTTTCTAGTTAGGGCAGCAGATTCTTGAGAAAACACAGTGAGGATTGTACCTCACAAGTTCTCAAGTGCTCAAAAGCCACCACTGCCCTACTGAAGAGACTAATGTGGACTAGGCTAGACCCCAGAAAAGAACAGAGTAAGCTTACTCTGCTAAAAAATAAAAACTTGATTGAAGAAAACTTCTCATCTGACACCTAAACTTCACCTCCTCCTTGCACTACAGGCAAAGAGAATGACTGGGGGATTGTGGGTAGGGGAGTGATATTTAACAGCTTTGCTGTGGTACGCTTTGCCTCCTCCTGCTGGCCAGGAGTGATATTCCCAACAGTAATTGATGATGATCCGTGGACTCACCGTGTCATTAGAAAGAAAAAGACTGAGGAAAATTTGATAATGGACGTAAATTGGAAAGTGTCTTGAAACTGCTGCTCTATCTGAATCATAAGTTTGTTTTGACTTGAGTGTCCCTTTTTAAATCATTTTTTTAATGTTTCATCTAAAAGTAGATATTTTAAAATTAATTTTCTTTCATAAGATGAGATCGCGTGAGATTACATTCCAGCCCAGTTGATGGACGCAAAAACAGCCCAACATACCAGAACTTTTATCTGTCCCACTCTCGCATAATCCCCCAAATTTTGTCTCCAGTCGTTTGTTAGAGGCTCTCTAACCGAGCTGAGACCCAAGTCCCCCTCAGTTTGCCTCCTGGATAGAGGAGATGAGCCAGGCAGTGAGAAACCTCCAAGTGTAAATATGTCACAGTCCTCCCAGGTGAAATGCAGATTTATCAGCCAATCCCCTGGTCTACAGTATGTGACTCCTTGTGAGATCCTTGACACTGTACTTGCAATGCCTCCTATGGTTTCAGCTACTTTCAGGATTCATCTGCAGCTGAAGTATACAAAGATGCTGACATTAAACATTCAAGGCCCACTGACTATTAGCATTAATATGTACACATGATCTGCATAGCCTGGGGACATGCTCGTAGTCACACACACTATGTATCAGATTTATGCACTTTTGGGTACTTTAAGCATACAGTTGCTTTAAGAATAGCACTACTGGCTTCAGCACTCTCCAGTAACACTGGAGCCTTTAACGCAGCCCCTCTCTCTTCATCTGCGCCATATTTGAACTTATAATAAAATAGCACTCACTGCCTTCCGTTTGCACTCAGTGTGCTAAATGTTACCCTTTTGGCGCCATTCCTCTCCTCACCTTGCAGTTCGGTAGCCATCTTACTGGTGTCAGAAGCCTTTAATGTGTCCTGGGAGGTGGTGAGACTTCTCTAACTCATATCAGAGCTTACCTTGCACTTGTTTTTGTGTGTGTGTGTATACTTTCCACTTCTGTATACTTTTGTTTTAACTATTGTTCTTTAACATTCTTGTGATCTGGTCATCTATCTTACCACCTTTTGTGTGGGGGGGGGTAGGGTTTCTGACTGCTTTGTTCCCATTTAGGGGGTCAGTCATATATTTGTGCCTTTTTATATCTGTGCTTACTACATTACATTATTACATTAGCTTAACTATACCTCTTGCGGAGATCCGCTTTCATCCTTACTTACTGGTTATCTGTAATACCTAACAAATAGGTGCAGATCAGGTATCTGCACCAGCGACTGGCAGATTAGAGGGCAGACCTGTTGATTACTAAGGTCCCCTATGTAAGGACATTCCTATGTGTTGCCCAGCTCAACTGTGTATCTCGTGCTGGAGCAATATCAAATCCTAGACAGGGTTTTGCTGTGCTGCTGAGTACTCGGACTACTTCAGGGACAAGTATACACTATAGAGAAAAACCTAGCAATCCTACTGAACTATCTTCAAGATTTTAAGGAATCGCAAGCTACCCTGTTACTGTGCCAGTTCTCAGGATCCTCAGACACAGGTGATACCCTAGTAGCTCCCTGGTTTTTCAATCTAACATACACATTTTCTTCTTTTGTGTTGCTATTCAGATTGATAGCAAGCATAAAACAAGAATGAGCTTCATTGATTCTGATAGCTCCAGCTTGGTCTCGCAGGACTTGGTACTGGGACCTGATCCAAATGTCCTCTTGCCTGCTTTGGTGGCTTCCTTTCAGAAGAGACCTTTTCTCTTGTAAGGTGTATCCAGTCCACGGATCATCCATTACTTGTGGGATATTCTCATTCCCAACAGGAAGTTGCAAGAGGATCACCCACATCAGAGCTGTCTATATAGCTCCTCCCCTAACTGCCATATCCAGTCATTCTCTTGCAACTCGCAACAAGCATGGAGGTAGTAAGAGAGAAGTGGTGAAAGGTAGCTGTTATTTTGCTTCAATCAAAAGTTTATTATTTTTAAATGGTACCGGAGTTGTACTATTTTATCCCAGGCAGAAAATAGAAGAAGAATCTGCCTGTGATTTCTATTATCTTAGCAGGTTGTAACTAAGATCCATTGCTGTTCTCACACATAACTGAAGAGAGAGGTAACTTCAGCTGGGGAATAGCGTGCAGGGTATCCTGCTATGAGGTATGTGCAGTTAAAAAATGTTTCTAGAGATGTAAATACTAGAAAATGCTGCTGATACCAGATTTATGTGAGGTAAGCCTGAATACAGTGATTTAATAGCGACTGGTATCATGCTTACTTTTAGAGGTAATACTCTTATAAATTTGCAATATAAAACGTTTGCTGGCATCTTTAAGCGTGTTTATATATGCTTTGGTGATAAAACTTTATTGGGGCCTATTTTGTCCACATGGCTGGCTTAAATTTGCCTAGAAACAGTTTCCTTAGACTCTCCACTGTTTTAGCATGAGTGGGAGGGGCCTATGTTGGCGCTTTATTGCGCAGCAAAAATTACAGACTGAGACATCCAGCTTCCTCCAGGAGTCCCCTGAATGCTATAGGACATCTCTAAAGGGCTCAGAGGCTTTCCAAAGTTGTTTATTTGGGAAGGTAGGGCCACAGCAGAGCTGTGGCAGTTTGTTGTGACTGTTAAAAAACGTCTATCGTTTTTTTGATCCCTTTTTTTGAACTAAGGGGTTAATCATTCATTTGCAAGTGGGTGCAATGCTCTGTTAGCTTATTATACACACTGTAAAAATTTTGTTTGATTTACTGCCTTTTTTCACTGTTTTTCAAATTCTGACAAAATTTGTTTCTCTTAAAGGCACAGTACCGTTTTTATTTTTTGCTTGTTAACTTGATTTAAAGTGTTTTCCAAGCTTGCTGGTCTCATTGCTAGTCTGTTAAACATGTCTGACATAGAGGAAAATCCTTGTTCATTATGTTTAAAAGCCATGGTGGAACCCCCTCTTAGAATGTGTACCAAATGTACTGATTTCACTTTAAGCAATAAAGATCATATTCTGTCTTTAAAAAAATTTTCACCAGAGGAATCTGACAAGGGGGAAGTTATGCCGACTAACTCTCCCCACGTGTCGGATCCTTTGACTCCCGCTCAAGTACATCTAGGGCGCCCATAGCTTTTACTTTACAAGACATGGCGGCAGTCATGGATAATACACTGTCAGCGGTATTTGCCAGACTACTTGAATTTAGAGGAAAGCGAGATGGCTCTGGAGTTAGAAGAAATACAGAGCATACTGACGCTTTAAGAGCTATGTCTGATACTGCCTCACAATATGCAGAAGCTGAGGAAGGAGAGCTTCTTTCTGTGGGTGATGTTTCTGACTCAGGGAAGATGATACAACCTGATTCTGACATGTCTACATTTAAATTTAAGCTTAAGAACCTCCGTGTATTGCTCAGGGAGGTTTTAGCTGCTCTGAATGACTGTGATACAATTGCAGTGCCAGAGAAATTGTGTAGATTGGATAAATACTATGCAGTGCCGGTGTGCACTGATGTTTTTCCAATACCTAAAAGGTTTACAGAAATTATTACTAAGGAATGGGATAGACCAGGTGTGCCGTTCTCTCCCCCTCCTATTTTTAGGAAAATGTTTCCAATAGATGCCACCACACGGGACTTATGGCAGACAGTCCCTAAGGTGGAGGGTGCAGTTTCTACCCTAGCAAAGCATACTACTATCCCGGTCGAGGACAGTTGTGCTTTCTCAGATCCAATGGATAAAAAGTTAGAGGGTTACCTTAAGAAAATGTTTATTCAACAAGGTTTTATCCTACAGCCCCTTGCATGCATTGCTCCGGTCACTGCTGCTGCGGCTTTCTGGTTTGAGTCTCTGGAAGAGGCTTTACAGGTAGCGACTCCATTGGATGACATACTTGACAAGCTTAGAGCACTTAAGCTAGCCAATTCTTTTGTTTCTGATGCCATTGTTCATTTGACTAAACTAACGGCTAAGAATTCTGGTTTTGCTATCCAGGCGCGCAGGGCACTATGGCTTAAATCATGGTCAGCTGACGTCACTTCAAAGTCTAAGCTGCTTAACATTCCCTTCAAGGGGCAGACCCTATTCGGGCCTGGTTTGAAGGAGATCATTGCTGATATCACTGGAGGACCAATTTTAGATCTCAAGATCTTAAACAAATTCCTCAGAGTTCCATCATTCAAGATGGAGACTATTCGTACCATCCTACCTATGATCCAGGAGGGTCAATATATGACTACAGTGGATTTGAAGGATGCTTATCTTCACATTCCGATACACAAAGATCATCATCGGTTTCTCAGGTTTGCCTTCCTTGACAGGCATTACCAGTTTGTAGTTCTTCCCTTTGTATTAGCTACAGCCCCAAGAATTTTTACGAAGGTTCTGGGGTCGCTTCTGGCGGTCCTAAGACCAAGGGGCATAGCAGTGGCCCCTTATTTAGATGACATCCTGATACAGGCGTCAAACTTCCAAATTGCCAAGTCTCATACGGACATAGTTCTGGCATTTCTGAGGTCACATGGGTGAAAAGTGAACGAGGAAAAGAGTTCTCTATCCCCCCTCGCAAGAGTTTCCTTCCTAGGAACTCTGATAGATTCTGTAGAAATGAAGATTTACCTGACGGAGACCAGGTTATCAAAACTTCTAAATTCCTGCCGTGTTCTTAATTCCATTCCTCGCCCTTTGGTGGCTCAGTGCATGGAAGTAATCGGCTTAATGGTAGCAGCAATGGACATAGTGCCGTTTGCACGCCTACATATCAGACCGCTGCAACTCTGCATGCTCAGTCAGTGGAATGGGGATTACACAGATTTGTCCCCTCTACTAAATCTGGATCGAGAGACCAGGGATTCTCTTCTCTGGTAGCTATCTCGGGTCAATCTGTCCAAAGGTATGACCTTTCGCAGGCCAGATTGGACAATTGTAACGACAGATGCCAGCCTTCTAGGCTGGGGGGGCAGTCTGGAACTCCCTGAAGGCTCAGGGATCGTGGACTCAGGAGGAGATACTCCTTCCAATAAACATTCTGGAACTGAGAGCGATATTCAATGCTCTTCAGGCTTGGCCTCAGCTAGCGACAATGAGGTTCATCAGATTTCAGTCGGACAACATCACGACTGTGGCTTACATCAACCATCAAGGGGGAACAAGGAGTTCCCTGGCTATGTTAGAAGTCTCAAAGATAATTCGCTGGGCAGAGATTCACTCTTGCCACCTATCAGCTATCCATATCCCAGGTGTAGAGAACTGGGAGGCGGATTTTCTAAGTCGTCAGACTTTTCATCCGGGGGAGTGGGAACTCCATCCGGAGGTGTTTGCACAATTGATTCATTGTTGGGGCAAACCAGAACTGGATCTCATGGCGTCTCGCCAGAACACCAAGCTTCCTTGTTACGGATCCAGGTCCAGGGATCCCAAGGCGACGCTGATAGATGCTCTAGCAGCGCCTTGGTCCTTCAACCTGGCTTATGTGTTTCCACCGTTTCCTCTGCTCCCTCGTCTGATTGCCAAAATCAAGCAGGAGAGAGCATCGGTTATCTTGATAGCGCCTGCGTGGCCACGCAGGACTTGGTATGCAGATCTGGTGGACAGGTCATCCTTTCCACCATGGACTCTGCCTCTGAGACAGGACCTTCTACTTCAGGGTCCGTTCAACCATCCAAATCTAATTTCTCTGAGACTGACTGCCTGGAGATTGAACGCTTGATTTTATCAAAGCGTGGCTTCTCCGAGTCAGTCATTGATACCCTAATTCAGGCACGAAAGCCTGTCACCAGGAAAATCTATCATAAGATATGGCGTAAATATCTTTATTGGTGTGAATCCAAGGGTTACTCATGGATTAAAGTCAGGATTCCCAGGATATTATCTTTTCTCCAAGAAGGATTGGAAAAAGGATTGTCAGCTAGTTCTTTAAAGGGACAGATTTCTGCTCTGTCTATTCTTTTGCACAAGCGTCTGGCGGATGTTCCAGACGTTCAGGCTTTTTGTCAGGCTTTAGTTAGAATCAAGCCTGTGTTTAAACCAGTTGCTCCGCCATGGAGTTTAAATTTGGTTCTTCAAGGGGTTCCGTTTGAACCTCTTCATTCCATAGATATTAAGCTTTTATCTTGGAAAGTTCTTTTTTTGGTGGCTATTTCCTCGGCTTGTAGAGTTCCGAGTTATCTGCCTTACAATGTGATTCTCCTTATCTGATCTTCCATGCAGATAAGGTAGTTCTGCGCACCAAACCTGGGTTTTTACCTAAGGTAGTATCTAATAAGAATATCAATCAGGAGATTGTTGTTCCATTATTGTGTCCTAACCCTTCTTCAAAGAAGGAACGTCTATTACACAATCTTGACGTGGTTCGTGCTTTAAAGTATTATTTACAAGCCACTAAAGATTTTCGTCAAACATCTGCATTGTTTGTTGTCTACTCTGGACAGAGAAAATGCCAAAAGGCTTCGGCAACTTCTCTTTCACTTTGGCTAAGAAGTATAATACGCTTAGCTTATGAGACTGCTGGCCAGCAGCCTCCTGAAAGGATTACAGCTCATTCTACTAGAGCTGTGGCTTCCACATGGGCCTTTAAACATGAGGCTTCTGTTGAACAGATTTGCAAGGCGGCGACTTGGTCTTCGCTT
Organism: Bombina bombina; assembly: GCF_027579735.1. NCBI lineage: Eukaryota > Metazoa > Chordata > Amphibia > Anura > Bombinatoridae > Bombina > Bombina bombina. Next base: position 1,142,290,952 of record NC_069503.1, on the reverse strand, counting down.
CATACTTTTTCAAAATTCTACAAATTTGATACTTTTGCTTCTTCGGAGGCTATTTTTGGGAGAGAGGTTTTACAGGCAGTGGTACCTTCCGTTTAAGTACCTGCCTTGTCCCTCCCTTCATCCGTGTACTTTAGCTTTGGTATTGGTATCCCACAAGTAATGGATGATCCGTGGACTGGATACACCTTACAAGAGAAAACATAATTTATGATTACCTGATAAATGTATTTCTCTTGTGGTATATCCAGTCCACGGCCCGCCCTGTCATTTTAAGGCAGGTATTTTTTAACTTTAAACTACAGTCACCACTGCACCCTATGGTTTCTCCTTTCTCTGCTTGTTTTCGTTCGAATGACTGGATATGGCAGTTAGGGGAGGAGCTATATAGACAGCTCTGCTGTGGGTGATCCTCTTGCAACTTCCTCTTGGGAATAAGAATATCCCACAAGTAATGGATGATTCCAGGGACTGGATACACCACAAGAGAAATAAATTTATCAGGTAAGCATAAATTATGTTTTTTCTCTCAAGACCGCTTTTATCATCAGGATCTCAAACCTCTGTCTTTGGCTTGGCGATTGAACGCTTAATTTTTGGCTAACAGGGTTAACCTGATTAGGTAATAGATACCTTAATTCTGGCCAGAAAACCTGTCACTAGGCGTATTTACCACAAGGTAAGTGAAACCATTTGGGTTTGGAGCTCTAAGAATGGTTGTAATTATTTTCATATTCTTAGAGTTCTGAAATTTCTTTAGGAGAGTTTAAAGAGGCTTATCTGCAAGATCTTATAGATTTTGGACTTCAATGTCTACCACCCTGATTATCTCCTATTGTTCCTTGTTCCCTTGGCAGAATGACTGGGGGATGAGGGAAGTGGGGGATGTATTAGAAGCCTTTGGCTGGGGTGTCTTTGCCGCCTCCTGGTGGCCAGGTTCTGAATTCCCAAAAGTAATGAATGCAGCTGTGGACTCTTCCCGTCAGAAGAAAAGAAAATTATCAGGTAAGCATAATTTATGTTTTTGTAAACCTTTGCTAAATTTTATCATTTTGTCAGGAAAGTACTGTGGGCTGTAGTGCCTGATTAGTAGCTCATCTACCTTACCTGTCTTGTCCCCCAATTATGTAGTGGTATTGCAGAATGCTTGGATATAAGATCTAACATGTGATGTCTCGTGGACTCTCACCTTCTTTTTAAAGAAAAACAAATGTAATGTTTACCAGATAAATTTAATTTCTTTCATGATGGTGAGAGTACACAAGCCATGCATGTCTTTCTGCACAGAACTTGTTTTGTACTTTTATTTGCCCTGCTTTGTCCTTTCCTGCTTTTCTTCTTAAAAGGGAAGAGTCCACAACTGCATTAATTACTTTTGGGAATTCAGAACCTGGCCACAAGGAGGAGGCAAGGACACCCCAGCCAAAGGCTTAAATACCTCCCCCACTTCCCTCATCCCTCAGTCATTCTTTGCCTTTTGTCACAGGAGGTTGGCAGAGAAGTGTCAGAAGTCTCTTATGGAGGGTAGTACTCTTCCCAATGGGACTGGAGTTTTAAGTAATCCTGTCAGCCTCTCAGTGAGAGCATGGATGAAAGTCCGAAGATGCAGGGAGAGTTTTCCTGCAAACCAATCCCGACTCACATTAACAGCTCCTTGGTAATCAATGCTGACGAATTTTGCTGCCTACCTTTCTTCACTCAAGTCCATATCAGAAGCGAGTCTACAATCTGTCACACTTGAAGGGCCGTGTTCCTGTTCCACGGTTTAGATTCCAGTAAGATTGTTTCATTTTATTTCAATAGGAGATGTATTGTTAAAGAAACAAGGTAGGGTCCCAGTGAGACTCCTTTTATCTTAAATGAGGAATCATGGGTTAATATCTCCTGAGGGGGGTTATTGAACAGGGGGGACTTTAATCATGTTTGTTATGTGGTTCTATCTGCAATGTGTAGCTGTACTTAGGTTGACGGCCTACTTTTAATGACGCAATCTCTTACGATTGCACTCCCTTTTTGTGACTGGCACGGTGCACCTCATGACCGGTGCGGTTACGTTGGTTTTTTTCCACTTCTGTATGCTGACTGTGTGCGACCGAGAGAGTCTAGCTCGTGGGTTGTCTGGTTCACAGGAGGTGGTGAGTGCCCCAGCCATTGGGGTGTCAAAGTGTGCCAGTTTTTGTTTTTTTGTAATCCCAAGATTATGGAGGATTCTAATACACGCGACACGGATGCCTCCGATATGGAGGATGTGTCTTGCGATGAATATGAAATGGCCCGGGTAATCAATTCCCATCAGTTATGTTCCAGGTGCCGTTCTAGAGTGCTCTCTTCTCCTGAATCTGGGAGCTTAGAGCGCATTGAGCCATCTGCCTCCGAGGTTTCCATGACCTGTGAGGCGCGTGCCCAAGACCCTTTCCCGGCTACGCACGCAGGTTTCCCTATGGCCTTCACTCCTTCTCCGGAGAGTGGCTTGTTTCCGCTGGAGGTTACTGCACGGTTCCGCATGGCCATTTCTATTGCGCTGTCTCATATCTCCCAAGTGAAGTAGTCTGTGCTCCGTTAACCTAGGTCCATCGAGCGTGGGATCGCCCGATTCAGTTCGGCCTTCTGGGGAAATGTTGGCCCCTGAGGCTTCAGGGGCCCAATCTCGGATATCTGGCGAGGGATGATTTTGCCTTCCTTTATAGACTGGCTCGCCTTTGGGTTCTTTTAAGAGATGTTTTGGCAATGTTAGAGGATCCCAGTCCTAGTGGGCAGAGGGATACAAGGCCTTAGAAGCTGGATGGCAAAATGGATGTGAACTTAGGGGATGAAGCCAATCTCCTTATCGTCTTCATTTTTTCAGTTCCATTTCTGAGCTTGGGTGAATGGGGCCTCTACTCGGCTGGTCCTGTTGTCATTCACCTTGGGCGTTCACCCGATGGGTGCTGCCTTTTATTTTATTTGTGATCCAGGTGGATGTGTTTAATTTGTTTTTTCTTAAGCTTAGGTCTGTTAAATTTTCGTTTTTATGAACGTTCTTCTATGGTACCGATTCTTGAGACTAGTGGTTGCGTGGGCACTCCCTCGGGAGTTGCGCACTTGTTGAATATTATAATTTTTCGTTTCTAGTTCATTTATCGATCCTTTGGGACAAATTTTTTTTGGACCTTGAGCAGTTCCAGAGTGTCCTTATACCAGGCTGGTACTGGTCGGGTGCTTTTTCAGCTGTTACCAGGGTTCATGTCACCTTCGTGGTGCTGAGAATGCCTCTTGACCTATTCTATAGACTCTGGGCTCTGATCCTACCGATGTATGAGGCCTGTGGTTTATATGCAACTTCTCCGGATGGAGGGTTCTGCTTGCCAATCTAAGTTTGGTCGGTTGGGGCTACTCGCCTGGGCTATGAATATGCCTCTTGCAGATGACTTCTAGGTTATCAGGTCCCCGTGGACTTAGAACCGTTATTTCCATTAAATGGAAGTTGGGAGATGTGTGTGACCTGTTTGGTCTAGTGTGCCGGGTAATTAACCGTTTGGGTTTTCACTCGAGGTTTGTGCCGGGTAATTAACCGTTTGGGTTTTCACTCGAGGTTCCTCCGGACCCTGACTCTTTAGCCTATTGCGCTCTTTCTTGCGGTGGTGAAGTATCATCCTTCCCCTCTTTTGGGGGTGTCATCTGGTCGAGTGCGCAGGCATGTTTGTCTTTCTCTGTTCCGAGTTATATTACTCTGAGAGGTGGTGTGCAGGGGTTCCCTTCCTTCTGTGGGAGCTACGGCTCCAGCGTTTGTCTGCTTAAGGTAGTTTCCTTGAATAATAGCTTCTTCAAGCTCTCTGTCTAATACCCTCAGTCGGACTACTGTCTTTGACGTTCGTGTGTATTGCGTCCTCGATGTTACACTAGCCTTGAGGCTTTTCAGTAGTGTCGAGGTTGGGTACGGAGGGCCACGCTGTGAGGGTCAGACGTTTTCTGTTTGGGGTCTCGTGGGCGGTGCCTTCGTTAATTCTCTGAGATGGCGAGCAGGGCCCTGGGTTATCATTTGCCTTTGGGTATTGGTGTTACCCTGCCTCTGTGTGTGCAATCAAACAAAAGTTCAGGAGCCGCAGTAAAAGTGAAATTCTGTTTTATGGAATAAAAGCTGAAGTGATACAAAAAAAAAAAACATGCCCTTTAGTGTGTAGATCAGCTTACGCGTTTCAGCATATTTGCTGTACTCATAGCTTACTATTCCCTTGTAACTATTGGGCTTAATAAAGGGTGTAAAAACATTCAATTGGCTAAAGGACATATTGCAGGATTAACTCCTTCATCACTGATTAACCTATTACAGGTCTGACAAATCTCTTGTGCAAAGTCAATTTCATAACTTATTACATTTTATCACTATTCATATTGATAAGGTTCCACTCAGAAAAGTTATATCTAATGTATAACTAGGGTAAGATAATAGTTTATCTAAATAATGACTCATTTAAATAAAATTGAAAAAATTGAAAAAATTAAGGAAAAAGAGAGAGAGAGGGGAGGAAGATTTGTATGATGAATATTTTAATAGGATTATCATTATAAAACCTATATTCCATATACCTTAATTCCTTGAAAGGGGCTATCGGTATTTTATTTATTATCATACAAATACATTCTTTTGCTCTTACAGTTTTACCAAAACCAATTTAATGAAGGGCTATATTTACTCCTCACAATCACTGTGGGCTAACTGAAGCAATATACACAAAAATTGGATGCTTAGTATTGTTTATCTTTTCTATATTGCTACAGCTCACGGGATGAGCCTGATTATGTATTTAACTTACTTAAAAAACTCCCATTCTATTATTTTGTTTCATTTCTAACCCTAGTATACCTTTAATGCCAATGATTTATAAGGTCATAAGCTGAATTTAGTCCAGTTGGTTGCCTAGTCCTTAATTGGAAGATCCAAAACACTTCTCTTCCAGCCAATGTGGCCTCTCTGTCCCCACCTCTTCGTCCAGCATCCACACTTTCTATAATAGTCCATTTGAAGGTTACACTCTCTTTGTTATGGACCAGTTTAAAATGCTGTGCTAGTGGGGTAGTCAGAGTGCCCGCCTTGATGTCAGAGAGGTGCTCCCTAATACGTACTCTTGTTTCCCTGGTCATCATTCCTACATACTGTAGGTCACAGGCTGTACAGCCTGCCTAGATACACTGTGAATCTACAATGCATACATTTCTTGTGACTATACCTCTTATTAGTGACACTGCTTTTAAACCCTTCACCTATCAAGAGGTGTTCACACGCTTTGCATGTTAAATTACTGCATTTATACACTCCCTTGAATCTAAGCCAAGAACTGGACTCATTCTGTTGTATGCTCTTCAGTTGTGTAGGGGCAAGAATATTGCCCATTGAAATTCCTCTCCTGAAGGAGCAAAAACCTGATGGGGATGACTACTCCTGGCGTGGAGGAGCGTATTGAGAGTTATTGGCTTTCTATAGACCTCTGTCTCAATACCGACATTGGGAATACCGATCAAGGTGAGATCCAAAAAATTGATCTTTCTTTTATTGAATTCAAACGTGAACTCTAAACCAATGTCGTTATTGTTCAGCCAGTCAACAAACAATTTTGCACTTTCTTCCGTACCTCTCCACACCAGGAGCAGATCTATGTAGCGTCTGTAAAATTGAATACTACCCCTGAAGGGGTTCCCATCTCCATAGATGCGGGACAGCTCCCACCACCCCATATAGAGGTTGGCGAAGGATGGCGCAAATTTAGCGCCCATCGCTTTATCGCATCTCTGGAGATAGAAAACCCCCTCAAAAGTAAAGTAATTGTGTGTCAATAGATATTGTGTTATCCTCGGCACATACTCCACCAATTCGTCAGTAAAATTATCCTCCCTTCGTAGAAAGAATTCCAAGGCTACAAGGCCTTTTTCATGAGGTATAGAGGTGGTACAATGACTTAACATATATTGTAAGCCACATATCTCCTTCGTCCCACTTTAGTCTCTCCATTAGTTTCAAGACATGTGTTGTGTCCTGTAAAAAACTCGTCAATTTCCCTACCAGAGGCTGCAATATAGCATCTAACCACTGCGAGACCCTTTCTAAAAGTGATCCTATGCCACTCACGATGGGCCTACCTGTGACTCCCTCCAAGGTTTTGTGGACCTTCGGTAGATGATTAAAAACAGGTAGGACTGGATTGTCCACTAATAGAAAGTCACAGGTAGGTTCATCCAAGATCCCCATTTCGTGACCATCATCTATGATCTGGCTTAGTTCCCTTTTGAATCTATTTGTGGGATCACCACTCAAAACCTGATAGAATCTTACGTCCTGTAGCTGCCTGTTCACCTCTGCTACAAATTGTGCTCTAGACATTACCACTACCGAACCACCCTTATCTGCGTTTCTAATAACCAACTCCTTGAAAGTTTGTAATGTCTTCAGAGCTTCTCTTTCTCTGAGACTCAAGTTATGCAGATTATTCGGGGTGGTCTGGTGTAGCAATGTTAGATCTCTCTGTGTGTATCATGTGTTGCCGCTTGCCTACGAGATTTCTGGTGATCCATTTGCATTGGGTACTGATTCTCAGGCTGTTCAGGAGTCCTTTGTGACTCTTGGGTTTGAGGCTATTTCTAGTTTCTAAAGTCTACGGACTTTAGAAGTGCGCTCCTCCTTGGAGGAGGCAGTTTAGGGTTCTTTCGGAGATTGGATCTTTTGATCGACCATTGTCGAGGACCCTGGCCTTGGTCCAGGTCTCTCCATGGATGGGTGTGGACGGTTTGGTTCACGCTTGATGTTTGTGGTCCCGCAGGCCCCTTTCGTAGGGGCTGGGGCTCTGTGAGAGATGCCTATCTGACTGTGGCTTAGGCTTAAGGTCCTTCTGACGGGCCCCTACCGGTCTTCTGGTGCATTTACGATGGTCTTGTAGACTCCAGGTGTTTTTCAACTAGGTTGGCGATGTGGCCGTGGGGTCTCGCTTCTATGGTAGGTGGTTTTTCCGTTGTTTTCATTCCATTCTCTTCCAGAGTGGGGTTTGGGTTCTCCTGGTTCGGAATTACCTTAGTATTCGTGGAGTCCTGGGGGTCCTTGGTCCTTCCTTGGAGGCCCTTCCTGCATTTCAGGTTCCTGGGAGGGTAGCTGTGATGTCTGGTTCCTGCAGGAGGTGGCTGAGGTTTTGCTCCCGTGGGGACTTTCTACTATGTGTATCCAATATATGGATGCTGAGGTTTTTGGGGGACTTCTTCTCTTGGGAAGTGTGCCTTTTTTTTTTTGCCCACGACTGCATGTAGGGGGTCTCGTACCCGAGCACAATGTTTCTCCTGACTCACGGTAGCATGCTGTTTGTAGCAGTGGTCTAACAGGGGACTTTGTTCCTCGTGGATCCTCTTTCTTTTCCTGTAGTCTGGGACTCTTGTCTTTGGTCTTTTTACTAGCCTTGGACTGGGACTGTTATCCTGGAGGGAAGGTTGGGCCTCTCCTTTGAGGGAGGACTTTGGATTTCCTCCTTCTTCTACTGGCATCTGGTGCCGGGAGGGGAGCTCCTTGAAACCGCTATTCGGTGGGCTGTAAGTCCTTGGAGGTTTGCAGTTGGAGCTATCTACAGCGATTTGCTCAGTGATGGTGTGTCCAGTTACAGCTAATTGCTTTTGGCTGGATGCTAACTAGCTTTGGTGCGCCTTTAGGAGGTTTGTGCTAGCATTAGGGTCAGCCTTTCTTTTGGAGGCTGGTCTTTGAGAGTTCCTGTTCAGGCGGTTCGAGTTTCTCTGGGAGAGCTCTGTCCTAGCTGCTGGGATATTTATCCTGTTTCTGCTGTCTCTGCCTATTTATCCTCGAGTCTAGTTCCTCAAGTCTTTTTGGGGACATGTTCACTGTGTATGGATCCTTCTTTTTTGGGTCCTTGTGTTCTAGGGAGTTTGTCTCCCTGGGTGTTGCCTTTGTAAAGACAACCATGGGTTGTTTCCTAGGTGTTGAAAACGTTTGTTCGGATTTTCCTGGTCTCTGGTTCACTTTTGGGGGGGCAGATGCGGTCCTCATCTTTGGCCGGGTACCTTCTTGGGAGTCGTGACCCGTAGGGCAGACGCCTCGGAGGTTAGTTGGGCCTGACGGACTCTAGGTCTGAGTGGTCTCTAGTTCGGCTTTGCCGATGGTGTAACTGATGTGCAGTTACCTGGGCTTGGGTTTTTCTCCCGTGTCATTTGTACTTAATTTGTTTTGGGTGTTGAGTAGTTCAGGCTGTGGTGCCTTTCGAAGGGGCTGCCTTTTGTATTCACCCGTTATTTGCATCCAGTGTCCTCTAGCTTGGGTATTGTTTTCCCAAAAGTAATGAATGCAGCTGTGGACTCTTCCCTTTTAAGAAGAAAAACATAAATTATGCTTACCTGATAATTTCATTTTCTCTTGAAGGGAAGAGTCCACAGCTCCCGCCCATGTTTTTATCTCTGATGCAGCTTTTTTCACCCTTATATTTCTCCTACTGTTCCTTGTTCCCTTGGCAGAATGACTGGGGGATGATAGAAGTGTGGGGGGGGGGGGGTTATTTAAGCCTTTGGCTGGGGTGTCTTTGCCTCTTCCTGGTGGCCAGGTTCTGAATTCCCAAAAGTAATGAATGCAGCTGTGGACTCTTCCCTTCAGAAGAAAATGAAATTATCAGGTAAGCGTAATTTGTTTTTTTTAGTTTTCTTCCTCTACTTGTGATTCTGTGAGTGAGTGAGTGGGATCAAAGCTCAGTGGTCCAATGAGGATTAGATACTTAATGTTAACAGCCAATAGGTTTTAGCAGGATATACACAGCTGATAATGCTGTAGAAGTTTCAATTACTCATCTTGTATCATGTGATGAAGCTTATACAGCTTGAAATAGCAAACAGACTTGGAATTGGTGCTCTTAGGGTTGATGGAAACTTGTGTAATATATGTAGCTGGGTAACCATGCAGTGTTTTTTTGTTTCTAGCGACTCAATCATGAAAGCATTGCGAGTATTGAGCTTATCCGAACTCATGCCCAGGAGTCTTTAAACAAGTTCAGCCAAGGACACCTGAACCTGGACGACCCACAGCCTTATAAAGTAAGCTTAATTGTGTTATTATTATTCTTACATAGTATGAAATATAAGTTTTAATAGAATAAAAACATTCTCTTATACAAGGTTAGTAACATCAGGGACACCTTGTAGCCTTTGGATTCTGTGCACTTTTCTGTGTGATGCTCCATTTCCAATCTACAAGAATCACCTACTGCCTCACTTGTAGTGAGGTGCGAGATTGCCAAACTGCATCTATTCCATGCTTCTATATGATACTGCTGTAGCACCAACACCTCCTATTAAACTGAACACAAAGGTCTTATCTGAAATCTAAAATGACCCCAAAGCCATTAGATTTCACTAAGATGATTACACATTACAAATATCATTTATGTCTATTTCTACTGCATAACTGTCCAAGCAATGTTATAAAAATGTAAGTCTTAAAGCCAGAGAGGTTTAGTATTAAGAAAAATTAGAAATTTGCCAGTGTTGAGGTTAAAATTATCTTTGGGCCCAAACAAGATATTATTAAACTGTCTCTAGTTTTGTGCGTTTTATTATTTTATTTATTTTGGGTTCAGCGTTAAGGAATCACACCCATTGTTTTGCATGTAGATCCAACCTCTTAACATAATCACATGCACTAGGGGTGTACACAGATATTCTGTGATATGGGGCAGTTGTTGTGTTTCCTGTAGTGATCTTGGGTCACTCTCTCGTTCCCAGGTTGCCGTCACTGAGAAGCTGCACGGTTTGCTGACAAGCCTCAGAAGAGCAAATAGTCTTCAGTAAATTTCTCTTCGCTGCTGACTAAAAACTGTACACACTTCTGTACCACAAGTAGTCGTCCTCTCCTCAATGCCAGCCACAAACAAGACGTGTGAAAGGTCTGGTTCTCATCTGCTTTTTCTAGGGGACACAAATTACCTCAGGATCTGGAGTCCGTTCTGTCTTCCAGAGAAGTCATGTAGCTTTCTAAACTGGAACCCAGTAGAACTTTCCGTTGAAAGGATTCAGTATGTTTGAAGGATCTGTGCCAACTGTAGCTGTGTCCTGAGATCGGATAGTCTATCGCAGTACTAGTGCAAGTATTAAACTCTCTTCATTTCAGTCCCAACGCCTCTCTTTGTAAAGGTCTTGTATTTTGCAAGACTTATTGAGTAACATTTGCACATTTTTCTTTAATGTGATAATTACCTGCGATAAAACAGCTGCCACTAATAAAGTGTTTTCACGTGTGTGTTTACAAGTAATTTCTGTGCCCATTCCCGTGATTGTACATTGTGTTTTATAATTAAGCTTGTTTGTATTAAGCACTCATTTCTTCCTTGCTGCCTCCTGATATTAAAGGGACAGGAAACATTTTCTTACATAATTTGGATAGATTATATAATTTTAAACAACTTTCCAATTTATTCTTATCAAATTTTGCTTAATTCTCTTGTTATCCTTTGCTGAAGGAACAGCATTGCATTACTGGCAGCTAACTGCACACATTTAGTTAGCCAATCACAAGAGACAAATGTCTGCAGGCACCAATCAGCAGCTAGCTCCCACTAGTGTAAGATATGTACATATTCGGTTTCAACAAGGGATAACAGAACTAAGAACATTTGAAATTAGAAGTGAATTTAAGTGTCCTTAAAATAACATAACATGCTCTACCTGAATGTTTAATTGGGGCTTTCTATCCCTTTAAAAGAAAGTCCCCCTCCTACCTTTGCCCCCTCTACTAGTATTAACCTCTCATGTTGTATTTTAAGAATCAAATATGGTTACAAGTAAAGCAAACATTACATTACGCATGCTACTACTAATTTGTGTTTTTTATATCTTCACTATATATAAAAATGTTTTACCCTTTAGTACATAAAAGTGTGTGTGTATGTGTATATATATATATATATATATAGTGTGTGTGTGTATATGCATGTGTATATATACACACACATGCATACACACACACACACACACATTATTTATATATATATATATATATATATATATATATATATACACATAAAGTGTGTATGTGTATGTGTGTATGTATGTGTGTGTGTGTGTATGTGTATATATACACACACATACATACACACACACACACACACACACATTATTTATATATATATATATATATATACATACACATAAAGTGTATGTGTATATATATATGTGTGTGTGTATATATATATATATATATATATATGTGTGTGTATATATATATATATATATACACACACACACATAAAGTGTGTGTGTATGTATCTATGTATGTATATATATATATGTGTGTGTGTGTGTATATATAGATATATATATTTTGTGTGTGTGTATATATATATGTACGTCACCCTTTTTATTAAATACTATTTGAAATGACCAGTGAGTGCCTTCTTATATCCTTTGTATGTGACCCGCTGGCACCCTGGCAGTTGTGGATTGGGTGTGTGTGTGTATGTATAAAAGAGAGTTCTGAGCACACTGTGTGCAGAATTATTAAGTAATCTTAGTATATCAGTGAGTTGCCTTGCCCTTCTGATTTTCTTCCGTTCTACGTTTAACTATGTCTCTAGTAGAGGGATATTCTAGTATTGTTAAAACATAATGTAACATGGAACCCAAACGGCAAGATTCTAAAAGATGTAAATGGATTTGTATTTTCAGACCGTGCATGTCCAAACGGGTTAAGCTATATAGGCATTTTAATGTGTTTTTGAATAACGGCACACGACCCTTATTTCATGCATATGGAAGCAAATTGTGAAACAACAACAAAAAAAAATTCATAAAAACATTTTGCATCTGTGTAAGCCAAATCTAATTTCCAGTTTTGTGTGAGCCACATAACCGTATCAGTTTGTATCTGTGTGTGAACGCTTTCAAGTTTGTATTGATGCATAAATATAGATATAAATAATCATTTTGTGTGAAACTCATGAAATGTCATTTTGCATGAAGAACATAAAACTTGTATATATATATTTTATTTTTAGCAAAAAAGTCAAATTTTGTCTAGGGAAGATTTGTAAAATGAAATCCAAATGTTATTAAACTATTTTATGGAAAACAATACTTAATTTGCTATTTGACTAAGCTGCAGTTGTTGGAGAAGGGGGGGGGGGTGATGAAATAGCTTTGTTTCCCCACACAATAAACATATCTGAGGAAGTGGTGCAGATGTGAGTGCATGCGCGTATTCCTTCTGCTCAAGCCCTAGAACATACGTACCGGGTGTACACATTGTACATAGTGACTACATGCGCGTATCAGTTCTGCTCAAGCCCTAGAGAATACGTACCGGGTGTACACATTGTACATAGTGACTACATGCGCGTATTCATTCTGCTCTAACCCTAGAGCATACGTACCGGGTGTACACATTGTACATAGTGACTACATGCGCGTATCAGTTCTGCTCTAACCCTAGAGCATACGTACCGGGTATACACATTGTACATAGTGACTACATGCGCGTATTCATTCTGCTCTAACCCTAGAGCATACGTAGCGGGTGTACACATTGTACATAGTGACTACATGCGCGTATTCCTTCTGCTCAAGCCCTAGAACATACGTACCGGGTGTACACATTGTACATAGTGACTACATGCGCGTATCAGTTCTGCTCAAGCCCTAGAGCATACGTACCGGGTGTACACATTGTACATAGTGACTACATGCGCGTATTCGTTCTGCTCAAGCCCTAGAGCATACGTACCGGGTGTACACATTGTACATAGTGACTACATGCGCGTATTCGTTCTGCTCAAGCCCTAGAGCATACGTACCGGGTGTACACATTGTACATAGTGACTACATGCGCGTATTCGTTCTGCTCAAGCCCTAGAGCATACGTAGCGGGTGTACACATTGTACATAGTGACTACATGCGCGTATTCGTTCTGCTCAAGCCCTAGAGCATACGTACCGGGTGTACACATTGTACATAGTGACTACATGCGCGTATCAGTTCTGCTCTAACCCTAGAGCATACGTACCGGGTGTACACATTGTACATAGTGACTACATGCGCGTATCAGTTCTGCTCTAACCCTAGAGCATACGTACCGGGTGTACACATTGTACATAGTGACTACATGCGCGTATTCATTCTGCTCTAACCCTAGAGCATACGTAGCGGGTGTGCACATTGTACATAGTGACTACATGCGCGTATTCATTCTGCTCTAACCCTAGAGCATACGTAGCGGGTGTACACATTGTACATAGTGACTACATGCGCGTATCAGTTCTGCTCTAACCCTAGAGCATACGTAGCGGGTGTACACATTGTACATAGTGACTACATGCGCGTATTCATTCTGCTCTAACCCTAGAGCATACGTAGCGGGTGTGCACATTGTACATAGTGACTACATGCGCGTATCAGTTCTGCTCTAACCCTAGAGCATACGTAGCGGGTGTACACATTGTACATAGTGACTACATGCGCATATTCATTCTGCTCTAACCCTAGAGCATACGTAGCGGGTGTACACATTGTACATAGTGACTACATGCGCGTATTCGTTCTGCTCTAACCCTAGAGCATACGTACCGGGTGTACACATTGTACATAGTGACTACATGCGCGTATCACTTCTGCTCAAGCCCTAGAGCATACGTACCGGGTGTACACATTGTACATAGTGACTACATGCGCGTATCAGTTCTGCTCTAACCCTAGAGCATACGTAGCGGGTGTACACATTGTACATAGTGACTACATGCGCGTATTCATTCTGCTCTAACCCTAGAGCATACGTAGCGGGTGTGCACATTGTACATAGTGACTACATGCGCGTATTCGTTCTGCTCAAGCCCTAGAGCATACGTACCGGGTGTACACATTGTACATAGTGACTACATGCGCGTATTCATTCTGCTCTAACCCTAGAGCATACGTAGCGGGTGTACACATTGTACATAGTGACTACATGCGCGTATCAGTTCTGCTCTAACCCTAGAGCATACGTAGCGGGTGTACACATTGTACATAGTGACTACATGCGCGTATTCATTCTGCTCTAACCCTAGAGCATACGTAGCGGGTGTGCACATTGTACATAGTGACTACAAGCGCGTATTCATTCTGCTCTAACCCTAGAGCATACGTACCGGGTGTACACATTGTACATAGTGACTACATGCGCGTATCAGTTCTGCTCTAACCCTAGAGCATACGTAGCGGGTGTACACATTGTACATAGTGACTACATGCGCGTATTCGTTCTGCTCTAACCCTAGAGCATACGTACCGGGTGTACACATTGTACATAGTGACTACATGCGCGTATCACTTCTGCTCAAGCCCTAGAGCATACGTACCGGGTGTACACATTGTACATAGTGACTACATGCGCGTATCAGTTCTGCTCTAGCCCTAGAGCATACGTAGCGGGTGTACACATTGTACATAGTGACTACATGCGCGTATTCATTCTGCTCTAACCCTAGAGCATACGTAGCGGGTGTGCACATTGTACATAGTGACTACATGCGCGTATTCATTCTGCTCTAACCCTAGAGCATACGTACCGGGTGTACACATTGTACATAGTGACTACATGCGCGTATCAGTTCTGCTCTAACCCTAGAGCATACGTAGCAGGTGTACACATTGTACATAGTGACTACATGCGCGTATTCGTTCTGCTCTAACCCTAGAGCATACGTACCGGGTGTACACATTGTACATAGTGACTACATGCGCGTATTCATTCTGCTCTAACCATAGAGCATACGTAGCGGGTGTACACATTGTACATAGTGCATTCATGCGCGTATTAGTTCTGCTCTAACCCTAGAGCATACGTAGCGGGTGTACACATTGTACATAGTGACTACATGCGCGTATCAGTTCTGCTCTAACCCTAGAGCATACGTACCGGGTGTACACATTGTACATAGTGACTACATGCGCGTATTAGTTCTGCTCAAGCCCTAGAACATACGTAGCGGGTGTACACATTGTACATAGTGACTACATGCGCGTATTCGTTCTGCTCAAGCCCTAGAACATACGTAGCGGGTGTACACATTGTACATAGTGACTACATGCGCGTATCAGTTCTGCTCTAGCCTTAGAACATGCGTACCGGGTGTACACATTGTACATAGTGACTACATGCGCGTATTCATTCTGCTCTAACCCTAGAGCATACGTACCGGGTGTACACATTGTACATAGTGACTACATGCGCGTATTCATTCTGCTCTAACCCTAGAGCATACGTACCGGGTGTACACATTGTACATAGTGACTACATGCGCGTATCAGTTCTGCTCTAACCCTAGAGCATACGTACCGGGTATACACATTGTACATAGTGACTACATGCGCGTATTCATTCTGCTCTAACCCTAGAGCATACGTAGCGGGTGTGCACATTGTACATAGTGACTACATGCGCGTATTCATTCTGCTCTAACCCTAGAGCATACGTAGAGGGTGTGCACATTGTACATAGTGACTACATGCGCGTATTCATTCTGCTCTAACCCTAGAGCATACGTAGCGGGTGTACACATTGTACATAGTGACTACATGTGAGTATCAGTTCTGCTCAAGCCCTAGAACATACGTACCGGGTGTACACATTGTACATAGTGACTACATGCGCGTATCAGTTCTGCTCTAACCCTAGAGCATACGTACCGGGTGTACACATTGTACATAGTGACTACATGCGCGTATTCGTTCTGCTCTAACCCTAGAGCATACGTACCGGGTGTACACATTGTACATAGTGACTACATGCGCGTATCACTTCTGCTCAAGCCCTAGAGCATACGTACCGGGTGTACATAGTGACTACATGCGCGTATCAGTTCTGCTCTAACCCTAGAGCATACGTAGCGGGTGTACACATTGTACATAGTGACTACATGCGCGTATTCATTCTGCTCTAACCCTAGAGCATACGTAGCGGGTGTGCACATTGTACATAGTGACTACATGCGCGTATTCATTCTGCTCTAACCCTAGAGCATACGTACCGGGTGTACACATTGTACATAGTGACTACATGCGCGTATCAGTTCTGCTCTAACCCTAGAGCATACGTAGCAGGTGTACACATTGTACATAGTGACTACATGCGCGTATTCGTTCTGCTCTAACCCTAGAGCATACGTACTGGGTGTACACATTGTACATAGTGACTACATGCGCGTATTCATTCTGCTCTAACCATAGAGCATACATAGCGGGTGTACACATTGTACATAGTGCATTCATGCGCGTATTAGTTCTGCTCTAACCCTAGAGCATACGTAGCGGGTGTACACATTGTACATAGTGACTACATGCGCGTATCAGTTCTGCTCTAACCCTAGAGCATACGTACCGGGTGTACACATTGTACATAGTGACTACATGCGCGTATTAGTTCTGCTCAAGCCCTAGAACATACGTAGCGGGTGTACACATTGTACATAGTGACTACATGCGCATATTCGTTCTGCTCAAGCCCTAGAACATACGTAGCGGGTGTACACATTGTACATAGTGACTACATGCGCGTATCAGTTCTGCTCTAGCCTTAGAACATGCGTACCGGGTGTACACATTGTACATAGTGACTACATGCGCGTATTCATTCTGCTCTAACCCTAGAGCATACGTACCGGGTGTACACATTGTACATAGTGACTACATGCGCGTATTCATTCTGCTCTAACCCTAGAGCATACGTACCGGGTGTACACATTGTACATAGTGACTACATGCGCGTATCAGTTCTGCTCTAACCCTACAGCATACGTAGCGGGTGTGCACATTGTACATAGTGACTACATGCGCGTATTCATTCTGCTCTAACCCTAGAACATACGTACCGGGTGTACACATTGTACATAGTGACTACATGCGCGTATTCATTCTGCTCTAACCCTAGAGCATACGTAGCGGGTGTGCACATTGTACATAGTGACTACATGCGCGTATTCATTCTGCTCTAACCCTAGAGCATACGTAGAGGGTGTGCACATTGTACATAGTGACTACATGCGCTTATTCATTCTGCTCTAACCCTAGAGCATACGTAGCGGGTGTGCACATTGTACATAGTGAATACATGCGCATATTCATTCTGCTCTAACCCTAGAGCATACGTAGCGGGTGTACACATTGTACATAGTGACTACATGCGAGTATCAGTTCTGCTCAAGCCCTAGAACATACGTACCGGGTGTACACATTGTACATAGTGACTACATGCGCGTATCAGTTCTGCTCTAACCCTAGAGCATACGTACCGGGTGTACACATTGTACATAGTGACTACATGCGCGTATTCGTTCTGCTCAAGCCCTGGAACATACGTAGCGGGTGTACACATTGTACATAGTGACTACATTCGCGTATTCATTCTGCTCTAACCCTAGAGCATACGTAGCGGGTGTACACATTGTACATAGTGACTACATGCGCGTATTCGTTCTGCTCTAACCCTAGAGCGTACGTACCGGGTGTACACATTGTACATAGTGACTACATGCGCGTATCAGTTCTGCTCTAACCCTAGAGCATACGTACCGGGTGTACACATTGTACATAGTGACTACATGCGCGTATTCTTTCTGCTCTAACCCTAGAGCATACGTAGCGGGTGTACACATTGTACATAGTGAATTCATGCGCGTATTAGTTCTGCTCTAACCCTAGAGCATACGTAGCGGGTGTACACATTGTACATAGTGACTACATGCGCGTATCAGTTCTGCTCTAACCCTAGAGCATACGTACCGGGTGTACACATTGTACATAGTGACTACATGCGCGTCTCAGTTCTGCTCTAACCCTAGAGCATACGTAGCAGGTGTACACATTGTACATAGTGACTACATGCGCGTATTCATTCTGCTCTAACCCTAGAGCATACGTACCGGGTGTACACATTGTACATAGTGACTACATGCGCGTATCAGTTCTGATCTAACCCTAGAGCATACGTAGCGGGTGTACACATTGTACATAGTGACTACATGCGCGTATTAGTTCTGCTCTAATCCTAGAGCATACGTACCGGGTGTACACATTGTACATAGTGACTACATGCGCGTATCAGTTCTGCTCTAACCCTAGAGCATACGTACCGGGTGTACACATTGTACATAGTGACTACATGCGCGTATCAGTTCTGCTCTAACCCTAGAGCATACGTACCGGGTGTACACATTGTACATAGTGACTACATGCGCGTATCAGTTCTGCTCTAACCCTAGAGCATACGTACCGGGTGTACACATTGTACATAGTGACTACATGCGCGTATTCATTCTGCTCTAACCCTAGAGCATACGTACCGGGTGTACACATTGTACATAGTGACTACATGCGCGTATCAGTTCTGCTCAAGCCCTAGAACATACGTACCGGGTGTACACATTGTACATAGTGACTACATGCGCGTATCAGTTCTGCTCTAACCCTAGAGCATACGTACCGGGTGTACACATTGTACATAGTGAATTCATGGGCGTATTAGCTCTGCTCAAACCCTAGAACATACGTAGCAGGTGTACACATTGTACATAGTGACTACATGCGCATATTAGTTCTGCTCTAACCCTAGAGCATGCATAGCGGGTGTACACATTGTGCATAGTGACTACATGCGCATATTAGTTCTGCTCTAACCCTAGAGCATACGTACCGGGTGTACACATTGTACATAGTGACTACATGCGTGTATCAGTTCTGCTCTAACCCTAGAGCATACGTACCGGGTGTACACATTGTACATAGTGACTACATGCGCGTATCAGTTCTGCTCTAACCCTAGAGCATACGTACCGGGTGTACACATTGTACATAGTGACTACATGCGCGTATCAGTTCTGCTCTAACCCTAGAGCATACGTAGCGGGTGTGCACATTGTACATAGTGACTACATGCGCGTATTCATTCTGCTCTAACCCTAGAACATACGTACCGGGTGTACACATTGTACAAAGTGACTACATGCGCGTATTCATTCTGCTCTAACCCTAGAGCATACGTAGCGGGTGTGCACATTGTACATAGTGACTACATGCGCTTATTCATTCTGCTCTAACCCTAGAGCATACAAGCGGGTGTGCACATTGTACATAGTGACTACATGCGCGTATTCATTCTGCTCTAACCCTAGAGTATACGTAGCGGGTGTACACATTGTACATAGTGACTACATGCGCGTATCAGTTCTGCTCTAACCCTAGAGCATACGTACCGGGTGTACACATTGTACATAGTGACTACATGCGCGTATCAGTTCTGCTCTAACCCTAGAGCATACGTACCGGGTGTACACATTGTACATAGTGACTACATGCGCGTATCAGTTCTGCTCTAACCCTAGAGCATACGTACCGGGTGTACACATTGTACATAGTGACTACATGCGCGTATTCGTTCTGCTCAAGCCCTAGAACATACGTAGCGGGTGTACACATTGTACATAGTGACTACATTCGCGTATTAATTCTGCTCTAACCCTAGAGCATACGTAGCGGGTGTACACATTGTACATAGTGACTACATGCGCGTATTCGTTCTGCTCTAACCCTAGAGCATACGTACCGGGTGTACACATTGTACATAGTGACTACATGCGCGTATTCATTCTGCTCTAACCCTAGAGCATACGTACCGGGTGTACACATTGTACATAGTGACTACATGCGCGTATCAGTTCTGCTCAAGCCCTAGAACATACGTACCGGGTGTACACATTGTACATAGTGACTACATGCGCGTATCAGTTCTGCTCTAACCCTAGAGCATACGTACCGGGTGTACACATTGTACATAGTGAATTCATGGGCGTATTAGCTCTGCTCAAACCCTAGAACATACGTAGCAGGTGTACACATTGTACATAGTGACTACATGCGCATATTAGTTCTGCTCTAACCCTAGAGCATGCATAGCGGGTGTACACATTGTGCATAGTGACTACATGCGCATATTAGTTCTGCTCTAACCCTAGAGCATACGTACCGGGTGTACACATTGTACATAGTGACTACATGCGTGTATCAGTTCTGCTCTAACCCTAGAGCATACGTACCGGGTGTACACATTGTACATAGTGACTACATGCGCGTATCAGTTCTGCTCTAACCCTAGAGCATACGTACCGGGTGTACACATTGTACATAGTGACTACATGCGCGTATCAGTTCTGCTCTAACCCTAGAGCATACGTAGCGGGTGTGCACATTGTACATAGTGACTACATGCGCGTATTCATTCTGCTCTAACCCTAGAACATACGTACCGGGTGTACACATTGTACATAGTGACTACATGCGCGTATTCATTCTGCTCTAACCCTAGAGCATACGTAGCGGGTGTGCACATTGTACATAGTGACTACATGCGCGTATTCATTCTGCTCTAACCCTAGAGCATACGTAGAGGGTGTGCACATTGTACATAGTGACTACATGCGCTTATTCATTCTGCTCTAACCCTAGAGCATACAAGCGGGTGTGCACATTGTACATAGTGACTACATGCGCGTATTCATTCTGCTCTAACCCTAGAGTATACGTAGCGGGTGTACACATTGTACATAGTGACTACATGCGCGTATCAGTTCTGCTCTAACCCTAGAGCATACGTACCGGGTGTACACATTGTACATAGTGACTACATGCGCGTATCAGTTCTGCTCTAACCCTAGAGCATACGTACCGGGTGTACACATTGTACATAGTGACTACATGCGCGTATCAGTTCTGCTCTAACCCTAGAGCATACGTACCAGGTGTACACATTGTACATAGTGACTACATGCGCGTATTCGTTCTGCTCAAGCCCTAGAACATACGTAGCGGGTGTACACATTGTACATAGTGACTACATTCGCGTATTAATTCTGCTCTAACCCTAGAGCATACGTAGCGGGTGTACACATTGTACATAGTGACTACATGCGCGTATTCGTTCTGCTCTAACCCTAGAGCATACGTACCGGGTGTACACATTGTACATAGTGACTACATGCGCGTATCAGTTCTGCTCTAACCCTAGAGCATACGTACCGGGTGTACACATTGTACATAGTGACTACATGCGCGTATTCGTTCTTCTCAAGCCCTAGAACATACGTAGCGGGTGTACACATTGTACATAGTGACTACATTCGTGTATTCATTCTGCTCTAACCCTAGAGCATACGTAGCGGGTGTACACATTGTACATAGTGACTACATGCGCGTATCAGTTCTGCTCTAACCCTAGAGCATACATAGCGGGTGTACACATTGTACATAGTGAATTCATGCGCGTATTAGTTCTGCTCTAACCCTAGAGCATACGTAGCGGGTGTACACATTGTACATAGTGACTACATGCGCGTATCAGTTCTGATCTAACCCTAGAACATACGTACCGGGTGTACACATTGTACATAGTGACTACATGCGCGTATCAGTTCTGATCTAACCCTAGAACATACGTACCGGGTGTACACATTGTACATAGTGACTACATGCGCGTATCAGTTCTGCTCTAACCCTAGAGCATACGTACCGGGTGTACACATTGTACATAGTGACTACATGCGCGTATTCGTTCTGCTCTAACCCTAGAGCATACGTACCGGGTGTACACATTGTACATAGTGACTACATGCGCGTATTCATTCTGCTCTAGCCCTAGAACATATGTAGCGGGTGTACACATTGTACATAGTGACTACATGCGCGTATCAGTTCTGATCTAACCCTAGAACATACGTACCGGGTGTACACATTGTACATAGTGACTACATGCGCGTATCAGTTCTGATCTAACCCTAGAGCATACGTACCGGGTGTACACATTGTACATAGTGAATTCATGCGCGTATTAGTTCTGCTCTAACCCTAGAGCATACGTACCGGGTGTACACATTGTACATAGTGACTACATTCGCGTATTCATTCTGCTCTAACCCTAGAGCATACGTAGCGGGTTTACACATTGTACATAGTGACTACATGTGCGTATTCGTTCTGCTCTAACCCTAGAGCATACGTACCGGGTGTACACATTGTACATAGTGACTACATGCGCGTATCAGTTCTGCTCTAACCCTAGAGCATACGTACCGGGTGTACACATTGTACATAGTGACTACATGCGCGTATTCTCTCTGCTCTAATCCTAGAGCATAAGTAGCGGGTGTACACATTGTACATAGTGAATTCATGCGCGTATTAGTTCTGCTCTAACCCTAGAGCATACGTAGCGGGTGTACACATTGTACATAGTGACTACATGCGCGTATCAGTTCTGCTCTAACCCTAGAGCATACGTACCGGGTGTACACATTGTACATAGTGACTACATGCTCGTATCAGTTCTGCTCTAACCCTAGAGCATACGTAGCAGGTGTACACATTGTACATAGTGACTACATGCGCGTATTCATTCTGCTCTAACCCTAGAGCATAAGTACCGGGTGTACACATTGTACATAGTGACTACATGCGCGTATCACTTCTGCTCAAGCCCTAGAGCATACGTACCGGGTGTACACATTGTACATTGTGACTACATGCTCGTATCAGTTCTGCTCTAACCCTAGAGCATACGTAGCAGGTGTACACATTGTACATAGTGACTACATGCGCGTATCAGTTCTGCTCAAGCCCTAGAACATACGTACCGGGTGTACACATTGTACATAGTGACTACATGCGCGTATCAGTTCTGCTCTAACCCTAGAGCATACGTACCGGGTGTACACATTGTACATAGTGAATTCATGGGCGTATTAGCTCTGCTCTAACCCTAGAACATATGTAGCAGGTGTACACATTGTACATAGTGACTACATGCGCATATTAGTTCTGCTCTAACCCTAGAGCATGCATAGCGGGTGTACACATTGTGCATAGTGACTACATGCGCATATTAGTTCTGCTCTAACCCTAGAGCATACGTACCGGGTGTACACATTGTACATAGTGACTACATGCGCATATTAGTTCTGCTCTAACCCTAGAGCATACGTAGCGGGTTTACACATACATAGTGACTACATGCGCATATTAGTTCTGCTCTAACCCTAGAGCATACGTACCGGGTGTACACATTGTACATAGTGACTACATGCGCGTATTCATTCTGCTCTAACCCTAGAGCATACGTAGCGGGTGTGCACATTGTACATAGTGACTACATGCGCGTATTCGTTCTGCTCTAACCCTAGAACATGCGTAGCGGGTGTACACATTGTACATAGTGACTACATGCGCGTATCAGTTCTGCTCTAACCCTAGAGCATACGTACCGGGTGTACACATTGTACATAGTGACTACATGCGCGTATCAGTTCTGCTCTAACCCTAGAGCATACGTAGCGGGTGTACACATTGTACATAGTGACTACATGCGCGTATCAGTTCTGCTCTAACCCTAGAGCATACGTACCGGGTGTACACATTGTACATAGTGACTACATGCGCGTATCAGTTCTGCTCTAACCCTAGAGCATACGTAGCGGGTGTACACATTGTACATAGTGACTACATGCGCGTATCAGTTCTGCTCTAACCCTAGAGCATACGTACCGGGTGTACACATTGTACATAGTGAATTCATGCGCGTATTAGTTCTGCTCTAACCCTAGAGCATACGTAGCGGGTGTACACATTGTACAAGTTCTTCATAGTGAATTAATGCGCATATTAGTTCTGCTCTAACCCTAGAACATACGTAGCGGGTGTACACATTGTACATAGTGAATTCATGCGCTTATTAGTTCTGTTCTAACCCTAGAGCTTACGTAGCGGGTGTACACGTTCTTCATAGTGAATTCATGTGCGTATTAGTTCTGCTCTAACCCTAGAACATATACGTAGTGGGTGTACACATTGTACATAGTGACTGCATGCACGTATTAGTTCTAACCTTTGAATATAGATAGCGGGTGTACACAATTACATGTTCTTTATAGTGACGACATGCGCATATTGGTTCTGCTCTAACCCTAGAACATACGTAGCGGGTGCACACATTTACTAAGGTTAGAGCAGAACCAATATGCGCATGTAGTCGCTATGTACAATGTGTACACCCGCTACGTATGCTCTAGGGTTAGAGCAGAACTAATATGCGCATGTAGTCACTATGTACAATGTGTACACCCGCTACGTATGCTCTAGGGTTAGAGCAGAACTAATACGCCCATGAATTCACTATGCACAATGTGCACACCCGCTATGTATGTTCTAGGGCTAGAGCAGAACCGATATGCGCATGTAGTCACTATGTACAATGTGTACACCCGCTACTTATGTTCTAGGGCTAGAGCAGAACCAATATACGCATGTAGTCACTATAAAGAACATATAAATATGCACACCCGCTACGTATGTTCTAGGGTTAGAGCAGAAACAATATGTGCATGTAGTCACTATAAAGAACTTAAAAATGTGTGCACCCACTACGTTTTTTCTAGGGCAAGAGCAGAACCAATATGCTCATGTAGTCACTCTAAAGAACATATAAATATGCACACCCGCTACGTATGTTCTAGGGTTAAAGCAGAACCAATATGCCCATGTAGTCACTATTAGGAACATGTAATTGTGTTCACCCGCTATCTATATTCAAAGGTTAGAACTAATACGCATATGTAGTCACTATGTACAATGTGTACACCCGCTACGTATGTACATTGTACAAGTTCTTCATAGTGAATTCATGCGCATATTAGTTCTGCTCTAATCCTAGAACATACGTAGCAGGTGTACACGTTGTACATAGTGAATTCATGCGCGTATTAGTTCTGCTCTAACCCTAGAGCATACGTAGCAGGTGTACACATTGTACATAGTGAATTCATGCGCATATTAGTTCTGCTCTAACCCTAAAGCATACGTAGCAGGTGTACACATTGTACATAGTGAATTCATGCGCGTATTAGTTCTGCTCTAACCCTAGAGCATACGTAGCAGGTGTACACATTGTACATAGTGAATTCATGCGCATATTAGTTCTGCTATAACCCTAGCGCATACGTAGCGGGTGTACACATTGTACAAGTTCTTCATAGTGAATTCATGCGTATATTGGTTCTGCTCTAGCCCTAGAACATACGTAGCGGGTGTACACAATTACAAAGTTTAGAGCAGAACTAATATGTGAATTAATTCACTATGTACAATGTGTACACCCGCTACGTATGTTCTAGGGCTAGAGCAGAACCAATATGCGCATGTAGTCACTATAAAGAACATATAAATGTGTGCACCCGCTACATATGTTCTAGGGCTAGAGCAGAACTAATACGCATATGTAGTCACTATGTACAATGTGTACACCCGCTACGTATGTTCTAGGGCTAGAGCAGAACCAATATGTGCATGTAGTCACTATAAAGAACATATAAATGTGTGTACCCGCTACGTATGTTCTAGGGCTAGAGCAGAACTAATACGCATATGTAGTCACTATGTACAATGTGTACACCCGCTACGTATGTTCTAGGGCTAGAGCAGAACTAATACGCATATGTAGTCACTATGTACAATGTGTACATCCGCTACATATGTTCTAGGGCTAGAGCAGAACCAATATGCGCATGTAGTCACTATAAAGAACATATAAATGTGTGCACCCGCTACGTATGTTCTAGGGCTAGAGCAGAACTAATACGCATATGTAGTCACTATGTACAATGTGTACACCCGCTACGTATGTTCTAGGGCTAGAGCAGAACCAATATGCGCATGTAGTCACTATAAAGAACATATAAATGTGTGCACCCGCTACGTATGTTCTAGGGCTAGAGCAGAACTAATACGCATATGTAGTCACTATGTACAATGTGTACACCCTCTACGTATGTTCTAGGGCTAGAGCAGAACCAATATGCGCATGTAGTCACTATAAAGAACATATAAATGTGTGCACCCGCTACGTATGTTCTAGGGCTAGAGCAGAACTAATACGCATATGTAGTCACTATGTACAATGTGTACACCCGCTACGTATGCTCTAGGGCTAGAGCAGAACTAATACGCATATGTAGTCACTATAAAGAACATATAAATGTGTACACCCGCTACATATGTTCTAGGGCTAGAGCAGAACCAATATGCGCATGTAGTCACTATAAAGAACATATAAATGTGTGCACCCGCTACGTATGTTCTAGGGCTAGAGCAGAACTAATACGCATATGTAGTCACTATGTACAATGTGTACAACCGCTACGTATGTTCTAGGGCTAGAGCAGAACTGATACGCATGTAGTCACTATGTACAATTTGTACACCCAGTACGTATGTTCTAGGGCTAGAGCAGAACCAATATGTGCATGTAGTCACTAAAAAGAACATGTAATTGTGTACACCCGCTATCTATATTCAAAGGTTAGAACTAATGTGCATATGTAGTCACTATGTACAATGTGTACACCCGCTACGTATGTTCTAGGGCTAGAGCAGAACCAATATGCGCATGTAGTCACTATAAAGAACATATAAATGTGTGCAGCCGCTACATATGTTCTAGGGCTAGAGCAGAACTAATACGCATATGTAGTCACTATGTACAATGTGTACACCCGCTACGTATGTTCTAGGGCTACAGCAGAATTAATATGCGCATGTAGTCACTATAAAGAACATATAAATGTGTGCACCCGCTACGTATGTTCTAGGGCTAGAGCAGAACTAATACGCATATGTAGTCACTATGTACAATGTGTACACCCTCTACGTATGTTCTAGGGCTAGAGCAGAACCAATATGCGCATGTAGTCACTATAAAGAACATATAAATGTGTGCACCCGCTACGTATGTTCTAGGGCTAGAGCAGAACTAATACGCATATGTAGTCACTATGTACAATGTGTACACCCGCTACGTATGCTCTAGGGCTAGAGCAGAACTAATACGCATATGTAGTCACTATAAAGAACATATAAATGTGTACACCCGCTACATATGTTCTAGGGCTAGAGCAGAACCAATATGCGCATGTAGTCACTATAAAGAACATATAAATGTGTGCACCCGCTACGTATGTTCTAGGGCTAGAGCAGAACTAATACGCATATGTAGTCACTATGTACAATGTGTACAACCGCTACGTATGTTCTAGGGCTAGAGCAGAACTGATACGCATGTAGTCACTATGTACAATTTGTACACCCAGTACGTATGTTCTAGGGCTAGAGCAGAACCAATATGTGCATGTAGTCACTAAAAAGAACATGTAATTGTGTACACCCGCTATCTATATTCAAAGGTTAGAACTAATGTGCATATGTAGTCACTATGTACAATGTGTACACCCGCTACGTATGTTCTAGGGCTAGAGCAGAACCAATATGCGCATGTAGTCACTATAAAGAACATATAAATGTGTGCAGCCGCTACATATGTTCTAGGGCTAGAGCAGAACTAATACGCATATGTAGTCACTATGTACAATGTGTACACCCGCTACGTATGTTCTAGGGCTACAGCAGAATTAATATGCGCATGTAGTCACTATGAAGAACATATAAATATGCACACCCGCTACGTATGTTCTAGGGTTAAAGCAGAACCAATATGCCCATGTAGTCACTATTAGGAACATGTAATTGTGTTCACCCGCTATCTATATTCAAAGGTTAGAACTAATACGCATATGTAGTCACTACGTACAATGTGTACACCCGCTACTTATGTACATTGTATAAGTTCTTCATAGTGAATTCATGCGCATATTAGTTCTGCTCTAACCCTAGAACATACGTAGCGGGTGTACACATTGTCCATAGTGAATTCATGCGCATATTAGTTCTGCTCTAACCCTAGAGCATACGTAGCGGGTGTACACATTGCACATAGTGAATTCATGCGCGTATTAGTTCTACTCTAACCCTAAAGCATACGTAGCAGGTGTACACGTTGTACATAGTGAATTCATGCACGTATTAGTTCTGCTCTAACCCTAGAGCATACGTAGCGGGTGTACACATTGTAAAAACCTAATCACTGAAGGGGGCGCTCAAGATGTAGTATAATCATTAATCTAGAACAAAAGTATATATGATGGGGCAATGTTAAGCTATCATAGATGAGTATATACACAATAAAGGCAGAAAACAGTAAATTCTTAGATACTGTAGTGAAAATACACTTGCAATTGTGAAAAATTAGACAGTCCTTTATATGTTCTTCAAAGGATAACGATTGCTGTAGCGGCTCCCTCCTCCTCACTGGATGGTCCAGGTGGTACTATATAAGATAAAACAGAATGGAGGGACGCCTCATGTGTGGTATCATCTATTAATTAACAACGAGTCACAGAACTATTGCCAAATGGGTACTCACAAATTTGGAGAGCACACTTATGTGCTGGTAGGGGCGGGCTGCAGAATTAGAATGGTGTGACAGCTCACCCACTTGAAGGCGCTCTTGGCGTAAGATGGTGGTGCTATAAGGGAGACAAGAAATACGGGCACCACATGTGCAGACTATTAATGGTACAACCACAACAGATTCCTTAATGTGGAGGGTACTCACATATTCCCAGAGCACACCAATGTGCTTGTAGAAGCAGGCTGCAGATTGGTAGAGGTGTGGCAGCTCACCCAAACTCTAGGTATCCTGATATTTGTATGATAATGTGTTCCCTCAGGTGCTGGGCTGGTCTCTCATAGGTGAACAATGGCAGATGGTGGGTAGAAATGAATCCACTCAAAGGATAAAAGATATATCCAAATTTATTTTAAAAAGCATAAAAGTTTAAAAATTTAAAAACAACAGCACAATGATTGCTGATGAGAGTGGATAACAGGGTGTCCAATAATCACCCAATCATGCAACGTGTTTCACGGTTCACAGACCGTTTCATCAGGCATAAAAAAAAATCATTGTACATAGTGAATTCTTGCGCGTATTAGTTCTGCTATAATCCTAGCGCATACGTAGCGGGTGTACACATACATAGTGAATTCATGCACGTATTAGTTCTGCTCTAACCCTAGAACATACGTAGCGGGTGTACACATTGTACAAGTTCTTCATAGTGAATTTATGCGCATATTGGTTCTGCTCTAGCCCTAGAACATATGTAGCGGGTGTACACAATTACAAAGTTTAAAGCAGAACTAATATGTGAATAAATTCACTATGTACAATGTGTACACCCGGTACGTATGCTCTAGGGCTAGAGCAGAACTAATACGCATATGTAGTCACTATGTACAATGTGTACACCCGCTACGTATGTTTTAGGGCTAGAGCAGAACCAATATGTGCATGTAGTCACTATAAAGAAAATATAAATGTGTGCACCCGCTACATATGTTCTAGGGCTAGAGCAGAACTTATACGCATATGTAGTCACTATGTACAATGTGTACACCCGCTACGTATGTTCTAGGGCTAGAGCAGAACCAATATGCGCATGTAGTCACTATAAAGAAAATATAAATGTGTGCACCCGCTACATATGTTCTAGGGCTTGAGCAGAACTAATACGCATATGTAGTCACTATGTACAATGTGTACACCCGCTACGTATGTTCTAGGGCTACAGCAGAACTAATACGCATATGTAGTCACTATGTACAATGTGTACACCCGCTACGTATGTTCTAGGGCTTAGAGCAGAACCAATATGCGCAGGTAGTCACTATAAAGAACATGTAATTGTGTACACCCGCTATCTATATTCAAAGGTTAGAACTAATATGCATATGTAGTCACTATGTACAATGTGTACATCTGCGATGTATGTTCTAGGGCTAGAGCAGAACTGATACGCATGTAGTCACTATGTACAATTTGTACACCCAGTAAATATGTTCTAGAGCAGAACCAATATGCGCATGTAGTCACTATAAAGAACATATAAATGTGTGCACCTGCTACGTATGCTCTAGGTTTAGAGCAGAACGTATACGCATATGTAGTCACTATGTACAATGTGTACACCCGCTACGTATGTTTTAGGGCTAAAGCAGAACCAATATGCGCATGTAGTCACTATTAGGAACATGTAATTGTGTACACCCGCTATCTATATTCAAAGGTTAGAACTAATACGCATATGTAGTCACTATGTACAATGTGTACACCCGCTACATATGTTCTAGGGCTAGAGCAGAACTAATATGCTTTGTTATTGTATACCCCCTATCACTGTACCCAGTGCTACGGAATTTGGCGGCGCTATACAAATAAATGATAATAATAATAATATGCACATGTAGTCACTATAAAGAACATATAAATGTGTACACCTGCTACGTATGTTCTAGGGCTAGAGCAGAACCGATATACGCATGTAGTCACTATAAAGAACATATACATCTGTACACCCACTACGTATGTTCTAGAGCAGAACTAATATGCACATGTAGTCACTATAAAGAACATATACATCTGTACACCCACTACGTATGTTCTAGAGCAGAACTAATATGCACATGTAGTCACTATAAAGAACATATACATCTGTACACCCACTACGTATGTTCTAGAGCAGAACTAATATGCACATGTAGTCACTATAAAGAACATATACATCTGTACACCCACTACGTATGTTCTAGGGTTAGAGCAGAACTAATACGCACATGTAGTCACTATGTACAATGTGTACACCCGCTACGTGTGTACATTGTACAAGTTCTTCATAGTAAATTCATGCGCGTTTTAGTTCTGCTCTAACCCTAGAACATACGTAGTGGATGTACACATTGTACATAGTGACTGCATGCACGTATTAGTTCTAACCTTTGAATATAGATAGCGGGTGTACACAATTACATGTTCTTTATAGTGACTAAATGCGCATATTGGTTCTGCTCTAGCCCTAAAACATACGTAGCGGGTGTACACATTTATATGTTCTTTATAGTGACTACATGCGCATATTGGTTCTGCTCTAACCCTAGAACGTACGTAGCGAGTGCACACATTTACAAAAGTTAGAGCAGAACTAAAACACGAATAAATTCACTGTACAATGTGTACACCCGCTACGTATGCTCTAGGGTTAGAGCAGAACCAACATGCGCATGTAGTCACTATGTACAATGTGTACACCCGCTACGTATGTTCTAGGGTTAGAGCAGAACTGATACGCGCATGTAGTCACTATAAAGAACATGTAATTGTGTACACCCGCTATCTATATTCAAAGGTTAGAACTAATACGTGCATGCAGTCACTATGTACAATGTGTACATCCACTACGTATGTTCTAGGGTTAGAGCAGAACCAATATGCGCATGTAGTCACTATAAAGAACATATAAATGTGTACACCCAGTACGTATGTTCTTGAGCAGAACCAATATGCGCATGTAGTCACTATAAAGAACATATAAATGTGTACACCCGCTACGTATGTTCTAGGGTTAGAGCAGAACTAAAACGCGCATGTAGTCACTATAAAGAACATATAAATGTGTACACCCGCTACGTATGTTCTAGGGTTAGAGCAGAACTAATACACATATGTAGTCACTATGTACAATGTGTACACCCGCTACGTATGTTCTAGGGCTGAGTGCAGAACCAATATGCGCATGTAGTCACATCCCCTGCGACTGAAGCCTCCTTTGTCCCCAGAATTACTACACCATTGTCGGGTGGCCATTTCCCTTTGTGGCAAACTATACTACTAATTAACCTACGCTGAGTTAATGATAGAAAGCTTCAAGCACTCTGCAATAGAATGGACCCTAGAGAAACATCGCTAATTTCCGCTATTGCCAAACTACTAGACGACCAACTTTTGAGCATCTCAAGCCACCTGGCGACAGAATATGGCAGTATTTACCCTTCTAAGACCGCAACATGTTCCCCAAAGAGGCCAGTTTCTGCTGAGGAGGAAATTTTGTGTGAATAATATACCTCGCTGGAAGCGACAGCTGGTGCCCAACTTGACCCTTGGAGGTGAACAGGGAGCTACCCCAGAAAACAGAGGTCAGTGCGGGTATTTTGAAAGAAAGGAGCTCTCTGTTAAACCCGTATCTAAGAACTTCTCACTCCCACTGAGCACACGAAAGGAGAGAGGGTGCGACTTGCCGGTCCGCTGTACTTATGTTGGTTCTAGTGTGACTTTTGGCATTGAGCTACCCGAGGTGACTGCTGGGGATCTCGAGTCAGGGGTTGTACTTTCCTAAGCAATAAAGGAAGCCACGCTTTACCAGAAATGGTTGTGTCTTACGGCTCTTGGCCCTACCCAGGTTAAGAATATGGAGAGCGCCCAGCTGCCACGAGCTGAACACACAGCTCCATACAGCGTTTCCCAACATCTTACCTCGATTAACAACTCTCACACCTACCGGTCTGTGAATTTACCTCACCTTGCCCCTTGAGTTCTCCGGGCTGGAATCGGTTAGTGTGAGGATACCTCCTGCGCAAGTGTCCTGGGCTAGGATACTGCCCGGGTCTCCTCCTTATGAGCCCCTGGGTCTTGGCTACGGTCCGTAAGCGGGTGTGAGTCTGGGAAGATCTCCACCGAGTTTAGTTTTGGCTTGTGTGTAGCAGAAATACTTTGACAACATATTGCCTGTTATAAGTTTCCTTCTCCCTGGGACTTGTACACCACGAGCCACCCTATGTTTGTTTCAGTGGTGAGTTCTAACCTATTCTATAGAGACCTTGCAATGATGGCCGACAAAACTGAAGCATGGGGATGAACCCTCTTTTATTATAAACATGGACATTCTAATACTCATGGACTCCCAAACATACTAGGGGTTAATTAAATGCATGATGACGGCTCAAATACCTGATGCCTAGGCTAATATGATGTATGTAATGTATGGTGTCCCATCTGATTCTGACACATACCGTAATGCTGATGACAGTTAATTTGCATTAATGCATAAACAATTTTTTCATATTGTGTGACCCTTGCTGATAACTGAGGACTAGCCCTATATACTTCCCTAAATATGCTTATCATATCGACAAACCTGTATCAGCCTTACATAGATAGTGGTCGGTTCATGCATGCCTTATGGTGCCATAAGTTATGTAAATAGTATGGAAGGGAACTACAGCGGCTCGACCATTATGTACCAATTAGGAAAGTATATACTTTAAGGCTATTTATCTGCGCTATATACATATGCTTACCAATTTTATTCTCCCCCCAGTTACCTGATGGAGGCAGTT
Organism: Bombina bombina; assembly: GCF_027579735.1. Classification (NCBI taxonomy): domain Eukaryota; kingdom Metazoa; phylum Chordata; class Amphibia; order Anura; family Bombinatoridae; genus Bombina; species Bombina bombina. The sequence goes on along the minus strand of NC_069503.1, from coordinate 1,142,257,822 downwards.
ATTATACTTTCATTTATATAGTATTAAGACTCACTGTTTGCTATGATAATATTCAAAGGTTATTATTATTATCATAATTTATTTGTATAGCGCTGTATTTATTTGTGTAGCACTGGGATATATACACATCTTTCATATGATTAATAATTTAAAAACTGAGGTTTAACCAAAGTAACCCATGAGTGGTTACCTATTCATCATAAGACTCTCCATTACGTAAATAATATAATGTGTCATATGAGGTCCAAAAGTGGCCTCCTGGATGTTATGGAGGGTTTATAGCACATACGGCACATCAATAAGTTAATAATTCTACGTAATTATTATTCATAAGCTTGTATCGTACATCTACCTACTTGGAAAATGGAGGATTTTATGCTATTACACTGTCATGTAACTGTATTCTACATATATTTGATGTATCTGTGCTTTGTCTGAACCTCAATAAAAAAAAAAAAGTGTACACCCGCCACGTATGTTCTAGGGCTAGAGCAGAACCAATATGTGCATGTAGTCACTATGTACAATGTGTACACCCGCTACATATGTTCTAGGGTTAGAGCAGAACTGATATGCGGATGTAGTCACTATAAAGAACAGATAAATGTGTACACCCGCTATGTATGATCTAGGGTTAGAGCAGAACTGATACGCATATGTAGTCACTATGTACAATGTGTACACCCGCTACATATGTTCTAGGGCTAGAGCAGAACGGATACGCATATGTAGTTACTATGTACAATGTGTACACCTGCTTCGTATGTTCTAGGGCTAGAGCAGAACTGATACGCATATGTAGTTACTATGTACAATGTGTACACCTGCTACATATGTTCTAGGGCTAGAACAGAACCAATATGCGCATGTAGTCACTATAAAGAACATATAAATGTGTACACCCGCTACGTATGTTCTAGGGCTAGAGCAGAAGCAATATGTGCATGTAGTCACTATGTACAATGTGTACACCCGCTATGTATGTTCTAGTGTTAGAGCAGAACTGATACGCGGATGTAGTCACTATAAAGAACAGATAAATGTGTACACCCGCTACGTATGTTCTAGGGTTAGAGCAGAACATATACGCATATGTAGTCACTATGTACAATTTGTACACCCAGTACGTATGTTCTAGGGTTAGAGCAGAACTTATACGCATATGTAGTCACTATGTACAATGTGTACACCCGTTACGTATGTTCTAGGGCTAGAGCAGAACTGATACGCGCATGTAGTCACTATAAAGAACATATAAATGTGTACACCCGCTACGTATGTTCTAGGGCTAGAGCAGAAATAATATATGCATGTAGTCACTATAAAGAACATATAAATGTGCACACCCGCTACGTATGTTCTAGGGCTAGAGCAGAACCAATATGCGCATGTAGTCACTATGTGCAATGTGTACACCCGCTACGTATGTTCTATGGCTAGAGCAGAACCGATATGAGCATGTAGTCGCTATGTACAATGTGTACACCCGCTACGTATGTTCTAGGGTTAGAGCAGAACTGATACGCGCCTGTAGTCACTATAAAAAAATACAAATGTGTACACCCGCTACATATGTTCTAGGGCTAGAGCAGAACCAATATACGCATGTAGTCACTATAAAGAACATATTGTGTACACCCACTACGTATGTTCTAGGGCTAGAGCAGAACTAATACACATATGTAGTCACTACAAATCTTTCAGCCTGTCCATTAGAGGCTGGAAAATATGGAGCTGTCTTACAGTGTTTGATGTTATTTGTATCAAGAAATGTTTCAAATTCACGTGATATGAACTGTGGACCATTGTCTGAGACTAAAGTTTGTGGCAGTCCAAATCTTGCAAACATACTGGAAAGAAGACAATGGTTTGTTGTGTTGTAGTACTTGACATTTGAACTACTTCTGGCCACTTGGAATGAGCATCCACAGCCACCAAATACATTCGTCCATCCACTGGCCCTGCAAAATCAACATGGATTCTTGTCCAAGGTTCATTTGGCCAGGTGTCCCTGCTGGGATTCCGCTGTGTCTGTGCACATGCATTGCAAGCAGCTACATAAGAAGCAATATCTGTATCCAATTTAGGCCACCAAAAATATTCTCATGCTCTTTGCTTCATTTTTACTACACCCTGATGTGAGCTGTGTAGTAACTTTAATGCTAATGTTTGCAGTAAGTTTGGAATTATCACTCGTGACCCCCATAACAGACAGCCTGAGTCATGCACAATTTCCTTCTTCCTTGTAAAATATGGCTGAAGGTCAGAGCGAACTACTTTAGGCCACCCATGTTGAACAAAAGACTTAATTTCCTGTAAGGTAGAATCAGAGCATGTATAAGTAGCAATCACTTTGGAATTTAGATTTACAGGCTGTGGAGGGGTTTCTATGATTTTAGAAGATGCTGTCATGTGATGTACCATTGGTAATCTTGAAAACATATCCACATTTGTATGATCACTGTGGCATCGATATTTAATGGAGTAGTTGTAAGCCGCCAGCTGAAGTGCATAGCGCTGAAGTCGAGCAGCTTTTGTGTTGGAGATACCCTTCTGAGGGTGCAGAATGGACAAGAGTGGTTTATGATCCGTGATCAGAGTAAAAGGTCTGCCATATATATAAATGTGGAATTTCTTCACAGCCCAAATTATTGCTAAAGCTTCCCCTTCAATCTGGGCATAATTTCTCTCAGATGGAGTTAAAGATCTGGACGCAAAAGACACAGGACGTTCAGAACCATCGGGCATAATGTGTGAAAGTACTGCACCTAAACCATATGGTGAAGCATCACAGGCTAGTACCAAAGGCTTCTTAAGGTCATAGTGGACAAGGAGTCTTGATTCCAGAAGAAGTTGCTTAGGGCGTTTAAATGCTCGTGTACATAAGTCAGTCCAGGCCCACTGGTTTTTACTATCTAAAAGGCGGTGTAGTGGATATAGTAAATGAGCCAAATTTGGTAAAAATCTGTGATAGTAATTGAGCAACCCCAAATAAGAACGTAGCTGAGATACATTAACAGGGGTGGGAGCATGAACCAGCGCTTGTGTGGAGACCAGTCTTGTCCACTACATGTGCACAATATTCTAAACTCTTGCAGAAGAACTCACACTTTTCCATGTTAACTTTCAGTCCGAATTCTTGTAGGCGCTGTAAAACAGCTTCAACATTGGCTTTATGAGCAGCATCATTTTCACCAGTGATAAGCATGGCATCTAACATACAGTGGGTATGTGGAATACCTGCCAAGATCTCATCCATTATCCGTTGCCACACTGCAGGTGCTGGGGCAATGCCAAACACCATCCGCGTATACTGAAAAAGTCCTATGTGAGTGTTGATAGTTAACAGGTGTCTGCAGTCTGGATGCACCTCTAATTGCAAGTATGCTTGATGCAAGTCAATTTTTGTAAATTTTTCACCCCCTGCCAGAGAACTAAACAATTCTTCAATCCGTGGTAAAGGATACTGATCCACAAGTAATTGAGGGTTAAGGCCCACTCTGAAATCTCCACAGATGCGAATGTCCCCATTTTTGTTTCTGACAGGAACTATTGGGGAAGCCCATTCACTGCTAGAAACTGGAACAATAATCCCCTGATTTCGTAGTCTTTCTAGTTCTGCTTCAATTTTAGGTTTAAGTGCAAATGGTACAACTCTTGGTTTACAAAATTTTGGAATAGCATTTTCTTTTAGGTGAAGCTGAATCTGCTTGTCTTTCACTAAACCTAGGTTCCCATCAAATACAGTCTTATATTTGTGCTTTAGTGAATTAATCCAAGAAGAATTTGAATTGCCACTTTGGTCCAGCAGTTTGTTAAGCGGTAACTGTTTGGCATGCCCAATGCTTGGATCCAGGATCTACCAAACAGAGGTGGTCCTTCTTTAGGTAAAATGTAGAGGCGTAGCTTTTTAGTTATCCCATTAAATGTCACTGTAGGTGATACACACCCAATAGGCTTTATTATTTCATTTGAATATGTTTGCATGGTGACAGCTGTTGGAACAATTGGTTGCCTTAGTCCCAGGCGGTTCCAATCAGCAGCTGTGATAACAGAGACTGCTGCTCCTGTATCAACTTCCATAATGAGAGGTCTACCATCTATATTCACCTTTGCTTGCAGTTCTGGAATTTTATTTTCAATGCTGTAGATCTGTAATGTGTATAATGGTTTGTCTTCCTCTGAATCTGTGTGTGCTGTATCTACTTGCACATGAAAAGCTGCATGTGACTTGCTGCCTTTCTTACTTTTATCTCTGTCTAAAGAACTTCTGCACACTCTCTTTGTATGACCAATCTTCCCACACCCATAGCAGGTGCTCTTCCTAAACCTGCAGGCATTTGCTGTGTGATTTGTGTCACCACATCTGTAACAGGCTGTCTGTGACCCTTGTCTAGCTGGATACTGTTTATTAAGGTGCATACTTGTATGAAAAACATCTATTTCCTTATCACAAACTGCCTGTGCTGGGGCCTGGAGCATTTGTGCATCTTTAGTAGCAAGTTCCATGACTGTAGCTATCTCTATAGCACGCTTTAGTGTTAACTCATCCTCTGCTAATAGTCTCTTTTGTACTGTACAGTCCATGAGTCCAATAACAAACATATCACGTAAAGCAGTGTTTAAATAATCCCCAAATCTGCAGCTACTTGCTAGTTTCTTTAAACTGATCACATAAGTTTTAATGTCCTCATGCTGCAATTGCTTGCGTGTGTAAAACTTAAAGCGTTCTGATATCTCCAGAGGCTTAGGTAGGTAGTGGTCAGATAACAGGCAGATCAGGTCAGACAGAGGTTTAGTATTAGGTTTATCTGGTGAGAGAATGTCCCTTAATGTAGTGTAAGCTGCTGAGCCTATAGTTGTCAGAAACACATCCACTTGCTTATCAGCTCCTATGTTATTTGCTGTACAATATAGCTCAAACTGTTCAACCCATGTGTCCCATCTGTCTGTGTCTGCTGCAAACACAGGTAAGGTGCCAATAAGTGCCATTATAGGGTCAGACCACAGATCCTCGTCGCCAGCTGTTATGTTCTCTGTGTAGTCAGGATTATTCAGTTGTGTGCTGTTACCTTGTGTCTGATGTGTCTTGCACATATCATGAAGACTCTGCAGCAGGAACTTTAGATAACTTTTATTCAGCTACAACCACATGGCTTATTCATTAGCAGGTTCCATCAGTAAAACTAACATGGCTTCTGATGATGTCACAGAGACCCGGACACACCCAGAGGGTGTGGTAAGCTGAGCTTAAAGCTGCAGCACTTCTAACATATAATTATGAGACAAGGTTAGTGCAAAGATACAGTAAAAGCTGCAGTAATCTTAACAGCATGTAGTCACTATAAAGAACATATAAATGTGTACACCTGCTACGTATGTTCTAGAGCTAGAGCAGAACCAATATGCGCATGTAGTAACTATAAAGAACATTTAATTGTGTACACCCACTATCTATATTCAAAGGTAGAACTAATACGCATATGTAGTCACTATGTACAATGTGTACACCCGCTACGTATGTTCTAGGGCTAGAGCAGAACTGATATGCCCATGTAGTCACTATAAAAACATATAAATGTGTACACCCGCTACGTATGTTCTAGGGCTAGAGCAGAACCAATATGCACATGCAGTCACTATGTACAATGTGTACACCCGCTACGTATGTTCTAGGGTTAGAGCAGAACTAATATGCGCATGTTATAACTATGTACAATGTGTACACCTGCTACGTATGTTCTTGTCAGGGTGCCAGGAATCACACTAAGACGAGAAGTGCAAAAATAATCACACCTTTATTAATAGCAAAAAATAATAAAGAGTCCACAAGACAAATAACAAGCCAGGAATCAAAACCAGAGCTGGTAGCAAGACGAGCCGAGTCAGGAGCCAAAGCGAATAGTCAGACGAGCCGGAATCAGAAACAAGGAGAACAGCAGAGTCAGGAACAAGCCAGGGATCAGGAACCAGGAGGGACGTCAGACAGCCAGGTAATACACAGGAGCTCTCACAAACAGGTCTGAGACAACGCAAGGGCAAAGCATACTGAACAGAGGCTCTTTAAATAATAAGTGATGACATCACAATTCTGAGACTGCATCCTGTCTCACACTGATGATGTACACCAGTCTGGCCATAAAAGGAAGTGCAGGAAATGAGCAGCATCACACAGTATGCACCAGAGTCAGCAAGAGAGGTGAGTAAAATGGCTGCCAGCAGAACATGGCAAACAAAGCAGGGAAAAACCCCTGACAGTTCTAGGGCTAGAACAGAACTGATACACATATGTAGTCACTATGTACAATGTGTACACCCGCTATGTATGTTCTAGGACTAGAGCAGAACTAATATGCACATGTAGTCACTATAAAGAACATATGAATGTGTACACCCACTACGTATTTTCTAGGGTTAGAGAAAAACTAATATGCACATGTAGTCACTATAAAGAACATATAAATGTGTACACCCGCTACGCATGTAGTCACTATGTACAATATGTACACCCTCTACGTATGTTCTAGGGCTAGAGCAGAACTGATATGTATATGTAGTCACTATGTACAATGTGTACACCCGCTACGTATGTTCTAGGGCTAGAGCAGAACTGATACGCATATGTAGTCACTATATACAATGTGTACACCCGCTACGTATGTGCTAGAGCAGAACTAATATACGCATGTATTGTAAGTGTTTAGGCAGAGCGCTGGTTAGAGGGAGGATACCACACAACTTACAAAGAGGAAAGATCCTTCTATCTTTCCAAATAGAATGAAGTTAGGAGGGGGTAGTAAGTGCGCTAAAAGGAAGCTAAAGGTATCCTAAAAAAATTATCTATAGTATATATATTAAAATATATATTAAAATTGTAAAAAGTATCTAAGTGCAAAAAATATATTGTGTGATAAAGTGAATGGATATCTATCCAAGTGTTAGGTGAAAAACCATATAATATTTCTGATCCCTACACTGGGAAACTATAAAAAACTCAAAAGTATGTTCTATTCTAAAAGGAAATTGCTGAAAATATATGGCATTAAACAGTGGTACAATATACTACACTGTGTGCAGAATTATTAGGCAAATGAGTATTTTGACCACATCATCCTTTTTATGCATGTTGTCTTACTCCAAGCTGTATAGGCTCGAAAGCCTACTACCAATTAAGCATATTAGGTGATGTGCATCTCTGTAATGAGAAGGGGCGTGGTCTAATGACATCAACACCCTATATCAGGTGTGCATAATTATTAGGCAACTTCCTTTCCTTTGGCAAAATGGGTCAAAAGAAGGACTTGACAGGCTCAGAAAAGTCAAAAATAGTGAGATATCTTGCAGAGGGATGCAGCACTCTTAAAATTGCAAAGCTTCTGAAGCGTGATCATCGAACAATCAAGCGTTTCATTCAAAATAGTCAACAGGGTCGCAAGAAGCGTGTGGAAAAACCAATGCCCATGAACTGAGAAAAGTCAAGCGTGCAGCTGCCAAGATGCCACTTGCCACCAGTTTGGCCATATTTCAGAGCTGCAACATCACTGGAGTGCCCAAAAGCACAAGGTGCGCAATAGTCAGAGACATGGCCAAGGTAAGAAAGGCTGAAAGACGACCACCACTGAACAAGACACACAAGCTGAAATGTCAAGACTGGGCCAAGAAATATCTCAAGACTGATTTTTCTAAGGTTTTATGGACTGATGAAATGAGAGTGAGTCTTGATGGGCCAGATGGATGGGCCCGTGGCTGGATTGGTAAAGGGCAGAGAGCTCCAGTCTGACTCAGACGCCAGCAAGGTGGAGGTGGAGTATTGGTTTGGGCTGGTATCATCAAAGATGAGCTTGTGGGGCCTTTTCGGGTTGAGGATGGAGTTAAGCTCAACTCCCAGTCATACTGCCAGTTTCTGGAAGACACCTTCTTCAAGCAGTGGTACAGGAAGAAGTCTGCATCCTTCAAGAAAAACATGATTTTCATGCAGGACAATGCTCCATCACACGCGTCCAAGTACTCCACAGCGTGGCTGGCAAGAAAGGGTATAAAAGAAGAAAATCTAATGACATGGCCTCCTTGTTCACCTGATCTGAACCCCATTGAGAACCTGTAGTCCATCATCAAATGTGAGATTTACAAGGAGGGAAAACAGTACACCTCTCTGAACAGTGTCTGGGAGGCTGTGGTTGCTGCTGCACGCAATGTTGATGGTGAACAGATCAAAACACTGACAGAATCCATAGATGGCAGGCTTTTGAGTGTCCTTGCAAAGAAAGGTGGCTATATTGGTCACTGATTTGTTTTTGTTTTGTTTTTGAATGTCAGAAATGTATATTTGTGAATGTTGAGATGTTATATTGGTTTCACTGGTAAAAATAAATAATTGAAATGGGTATATATTTGTTTTTTGTTAAGTTGCCTAATAATTATGCACAGTAATAGTCACCTGCACACACAGTTATCCCCCCTAAAATAGCTATAACTAAAAACAAACTAAAAACTACTTCCAAAACTATTCAGCTTTGATATTAATGAGTTTTTTGGGTTCATTGAGAACATGGTTGTTGTTCAATAATAAAATTAATCCTCAAAAATACAACTTGCCTAATAATTCTGCACTCCCTGTAGTGGGAAATAATCTATAATCCTATGTAGTAGATTAGTGTAGTTACTTTATAACTAAAGTGTCAGACAGAAACAATGTGTATTTGCTATAGTGCCATAAAATATTGTTAAAAACAAATATACGCTAATAATATATACTATATATCCAAAAGTGAATGCTTGAATAATAATCTAAAAATACTTAAGACCTTGTAATGATATAAAAAGATATTTTTATTTTTAACACCAGAAAATCAGAGTTTAATTTAAACTAAAAGTAAGGGGACGTCTCCCCAAAGATAAAATGTTAAAATCAATATTGAGCAGGTTGATATTCCACAGCAGATATGATATACACAAAAATGCTTAGCTGAAAAATGTATTTGTAATCCACTCTGTTTATACAGGGAAAGTCAGTCTCTTTATATTGTATCAAGTATTTGTGAAATGCCATTGCCTTGTAAATAGGCTTTGCTGACCAGACTCGAAGGTGAACGATAGAACAATGGTAAGACTTCTTATAACACGATACAGTCAGTGTAATTAAAAATACTAAGATTAATAAAGTCCCCTTACTTTTAGTTTAAATTAAACTCTGATTTTCTGGTGTTAAAAATAAAAATATCTTTTTATATCATTACAAGGTCTTAAGTATTTTTAGATTATTATTCAAGCATTCACTTTTGGATATATAGTATATATTATTAGCGAATATTTGTTTTTAACAATATTTTATGGCACTATAGCAAATACACATTGTTTCTGTCTGACACTTTAGTTATACAGTAACTACACTAATCTACTACATAGGATTATAGATTATTTCCCACTAGTATATTGTACCACTGTTTAATGCCATATATTTTCAGCAATTTACTTTTAGAATAGAACATACTTTTGAGTTTTTTATAGTTTCCCAGTGTAGGGATCAGAAATATTATATGTTTTTTCACCTAACACTTGGATAGATATCCATTCACTTTATCACACAATATATTTTTTGCACTTAGATACTTTTTACAATTTTAATATATATTTTAATATATATACTATAGATAATTTTTTTAGGATACCTTTAGCTTCCTTTTAGCGCACTTACTACCCCCTCCTAACTTAATATACACATGTAGTTACTACGTACAATATGTACACCCGCTACGTATGTTCTAGGGCTAGAGCAGAACTGATACGCATATGTAGTCACTATGTACAATGTGTACACCCGCTACGTATGTTCTAGGTCTAGAGCAGAACTGATACACATATGTAGTCACTATATACAATGTGTACACCCGCTACGTATGTTCTAGGGCTAGAGCAGAACCAATATGCACATGTAATCACTATAAAGAACATATACATGTGTACACCCGCTACGTATGCCCTTAGGTTAGAGCAGAACCAATATGCGCATGTAGACACTATAAAGAACATATAAATGTGCACAGCCGCTATGTATGTTCTAGGGTTAGAGCAGAACTAATACGCATATGTAGTCACTATGTACAATGTGTACTCCTGCTACGTATGTTCTAGGGATAGAGAAGAACCAATATACACATGTAGTCATTATGTACAATGTGTACACCCGGTACGTATGTTCTAGGGCTAGAGCAGAACCAATATACACATGTAGTCATTATGTACAATGTGTGCACTCGCTACGTATGTTCTAGGGCTAGAGCAGAACCGATATGCGCATGTAGTCACTATAAAGAACATATAAATGTGTACACCCGCTATCTATATTCAAAGGTTAGAACTAATAAGCATATGTAGTCACTATGTACAATGTGTACCCCTGCTACGTATGTTCTAGGGCTAGAGCAGAACCAATATGAGCATGTAGTCGCTATGCACAATGTGTACACCCGCTACATATGTTCTAGGGTTAGAGCAGAACTGATACGCGCATTTAGTCACTATAAAAACATACAAATGTGTACACCTGCCACGTATGTTCTAGGGCTAGAGCAGAACCAATATACGCATGTAGTCACTATAAAGAACATATAAATGTCTACACCCGCTACGTATGTTCTAGGGATAGAGCAGAACCAATATACGCATGTAGTCACTATAAAGAATATATAAATGTCTACACCCGCTACGTATGTTCTAGGGCTAGAGCAGAACCAATATACGCATGTAGTCACTATAAAGAACATATAAATGTGCACAGCCACTATGTATGTTCTAGGGTTAGAGCAGAACTAATACGCATATGTAGTCACTATGTACAATATGTACTTTTGCTACGTATGTTCTAGGGCTAGAGAAGAACCAATATACACGTGTAGTCATTATGTACAATGTATACACCCGGTACGTATGTTCTAGGGCTAGAGCAGAACCAATATGCGCATGTAGTCACTATAAAGAACATATAAATGTGTACACCTGCTATCTATATTCAAAGGTTAGAACTAATAAGCATATGTAGTCACTATGTACAATGTGTACCCCTGCTACGTATGTTCTAGGGCTAGAGCAGAACCAATATGCGCATGTAGTCACTATGTACAATGTGTACACCCGCTACGTATGTTCTAGGGTTAGAGCAGAACTGATACGCGCATGTAGTCACTATAAAAACATACAAATGTGTACACCCGCTACGTATGTTCTAGGGCTAGAGCAGAACCAATATGAGCATGTAGTCGCTATGTACAATGTGTACACCCGCTACGTATGTTCTAGGGTTAGAGCAGAACTGATACGCGCATGTAGTCACTATAAAAACATACAAATGTGTACACCTGCCACGTATGTTCTAGGGCTAGAGCAGAACCAATATACGCATGTAGTCACTATAAAGAACATATAAATGTCTACACCGCTACGTATGTTCTAGGGCTACAGCAGAACCAATATACGCATGTAGTCACTATAAAGAATATATAAATGTCTACACCCGCTACGTATGTTCTAGGGCTAGAGCAGAACCAATATACGCATGTAGTCACTATAAAGAACATATAAATGTGCACAGCCACTATGTATGTTCTAGGGTTAGAGCAGAACTAATACGCATATGTAGTCACTATGTACAATATGTACTTTTGCTACGTATGTTCTAGGGCTAGAGAAGAACCAATATACATGTGTAGTCATTATGTACAATGTATACACCCGGTACGTATGTTCTAGGGCTAGAGCAGAACCAATATGCGCATGTAGTCACTATAAAGAACATATAAATGTGTACACCCGCTATCTATATTCAAAGGTTAGAACTAATAAGCATATGTAGTCACTATGTACAATGTGTACCCCTGCTACGTATGTTCTAGGGCTAGAGCATAACCAATATGCGCATGTAGTCACTATGTGCAATGTGTACACCCGCTACGTATGTTCTAGGGCTAGAGCAGAACCAATATGAGCATGTAGTCACTATGTACAATGTGTACACCCGTTACGTATGTTCTAGGGTTAGAGCAGAACTGATACGCGCATGTAGTCACTATAAAGAACATATAAATGTCTACACCCGCTACGTATGTTCTAGGGCTAGAGCAGAACCAATATACGCATATAGTCACTATAAAGAACATATAAATGTGTACACCCGCTACTTATGTTCTAGGGTTAGAGCAGAACTAATACGCGCAAGTAGTCACTATGTACAATGTGTACATCCGCTACGTATGTTCTAGGGCTAGAGCTGAAGTAATATACGCATGTAGTCACTATAAAGAACATATAAATGTGTACACCCGCTATGTATGTTCTAGGGCTAGAGCAGAACCTATATACGCATGTAGTCACTATAAAGAATATATAAATGTGTACACCCGTTACGTATGTTCTAGGGCTAGAGCAGAACTAATACGTGCATGTAGTTACTATAAAGAACATATAAATGTTCACACCTGCTACGTATGTTTGTTCTTTATAGTTATTACATGCACGTATTAGATCTGCACTAACCCAATTAGTTACAATCTGTTCTCTTCAGACAGTGCATAGAATTGATTGAAGTCTGGCTCTCAAAGATTCTTTTTCAACGTATGTTCTAGGGTTAGAGCAGAACTGATACGCGCATGTAGTCACTATGTACAATGTGTACACCCGCTACGTATGTTCTAGGGTTAGAGCAGAACTGATACGCGCATGTAGTCACTATAAAAACATACAAATGTGTACACCTGCCACGTATGTTCTAGGGCTAGAGCAGAACCAATATACGCATGTAGTCACTATAAAGAACATATAAATGTGCACAGCCACTATGTATGTTCTAGGGTTAGAGCAGAACTAATACGCATATGTAGTCACTATGTACAATATGTACTTTTGCTACGTATGTTCTAGGGCTAGAGAAGAACCAATATACACGTGTAGTCATTATGTACAATGTATACACCCGGTACGTATGTTCTAGGGCTAGAGCAGAACCAATATGCGCATGTAGTCACTATAAAGAACATATAAATGTGTACACCCGCTATCTATATTCAAAGGTTAGAACTAATAAGCATATGTAGTCCCTATGTACAATGTGTACCCCTGCTACGTATGTTCTAGGGCTAGAGCAGAACCAATATGCGCATGTAGTCACTATGTGCAATGTGTACACCCGCTACGTATGTTCTAGGGCTAGAGCAGAACCAATATGAGCATGTAGTCACTATGTACAATGTGTACACCCGTTACGTATGTTCTAGGGTTAGAGCAGAACTGATACGCGCATGTAGTCACTATAAAGAACATATAAATGTCTACACCCGCTACGTATGTTCTAGGGCTAGAGCAGAACTAATATACGCATATAGTCACTATAAAGAACATATAAATGTGTACACCCGCTACTTATGTTCTAGGGTTAGAGCAGAACTAATACGCGCATGTAGTCACTATGTACAATGTGTACATCCGCTACGTATGTTCTAGGGCTAGAGCTGAAGTAATATACGCATGTAGTCACTATAAAGAACATATAAATGTGTACACCCGCTACGTATGTTCTAGGGCTAGAGCAGAACCTATATACGCATGTAGTCACTATAAAGAATATATAAATGTGTACACCCGTTACGTATGTTCTAGGGCTAGAGCAGAACTAATACGCGCATGTAGTTACTATAAAGAACATATAAATGTTCACATCTGCTACGTATGTTTGTTCTTTATAGTTATTACATGCACGTATTAGATCTGCTTTAACCCAATTAGTTACAATCTGTTCTCTTCAGACAGTGCATAGAATTGATTGAAGTCTGGCTCTCAAAGATTCTTTTTCAAAAAACCCCACCCAGCCTTTCCTGATTTGCAAAGCTGTGACTTCTGAATGTAAGAGCAATGCACCGTTGTATTACTACATTTTTATCTTATGATTGTGATGTTAGACCAAGAGCAAAGGAAACCGTTATTTAAGAGACCTTTTAAACAGAAGATTCTTTTCTTCTTTTTTTTTTTTACTCTGCGGCTAATTTGCTATGCAATTTGCAACTGCAACAATATATTGTAAAACTTTAAAAGTTTCTTTATGGGGGCGTGGCTAGGTAGCGGCCATGAATGGTCGCAGTTTATGATTACTGATTATACTACGAAATATATCTCAGAACGACTTACATTTAGCAGACTCAACTACCCTACTTTCTGATGGTCCCAGAGATATCAAGTTTGCTTCATTTCTCTTTTGGATACCCGGGATCTGATCTAGTCTGTGGCGCACTTAGGTGGGGGCCTTATCTTATGCTCTTAACAACCTCCCCGGTCCATCTGGTAAGAGCAGCACACAATCTACAACTCATTCAGATCAACTATCCAGCTAATACAACAACCTATTTGACCACTTTGCCTCTTTAAAAGAAGCCCTAACTGACAATCTAAGCCCCAGATAGCTATCTATACCGTGTGGAGATGGAAGCCCCAGAGGGATTTTATCAGACGGTGTAGATGTTACTGGGAAACATGGAGAGACAAATGGACGACAACTTTAGTAACCTCTCAGCCCTCCTATGCCGAATATCAGCGTAGCAAACCATACACCCCATTTTCTCAAGCGATGACATACCTGAAGTCCAACGGTTTCCTGAGACGGACATAGCTCCACCTACAGTGAATGAAAAAGAAGAGGTTGCGGAACCCTATGAGCCCTGGGAATGTGTGGCCGACTTCCCGGAGCTTGCTAGGTCTATCCCGTTACTAGCGACAACAGCGCATGTGGCTGATAAGAGGATTCAGCATGTCCAGAGTGCTGAAGACCCGTTTACCATAAATCTTTCTCACCCACTCGCTGGTGCCGCCGTAAGCCGCGCAATTCAGGACTATAGATTTTGCTCACCAAGAAAAAAGTCTTAGGTCCTTTCTCCATACAGAGAAGATACAGAGAGGGCTATATACAAGAGTTTCGTTCACAGGAAGGCCCGCTTTCAGCATGGATGGTAGTTTGCATGCCACACTGGAGACTCAGTATTATAATGACTGTCCGTCCTTGTCCATCTCCCAGAGGATCGGAGTGGGGTAAGCCCCTTATAAACTGTCCCAGGGACTATGTTGAGCTTCCTTCCCCCCACTTGGAATGCCCGGCATAACACTTCTCTGCAGACATAACCTGGAGCAGGCAGCTTTCCCATATATACTAGTAAAACTGTGCACCAGTATTGTTATGGACATCTAAGTTATATTGTGTCATATCATACCTTCCAATATATAATTGTTAATGCAAACCTGCAATCATTTCTCATTATATTACTCAGGAACCATATCTGAGACCCTGCGCTATAGAATACATTACCTATGCATTTCTCATTAACACCAAAACCTTTAGCACATTCCTTATATTAGCTGAAGGAAAACTTAATTCCCTCCTATAGCCCCGCAGTGATCTAGGTATGATTCATATATATTGAGATAAGGGGCTATACTCTTCTCATTTAGACTACTAAACCACATTTTTCATAGTTGCTATCATACTGTACAGATTCAGATACAAGGGTCAGGTGGTCAGAGATAGCCCTTTCATATATGTTTAGGGGAAATCCACATCGGTGTTAGATACTGGTTTGCTCTCTTTTATTATTATTATGTCACCCTTCCTATGTACCATACAACAACTTACATAATTGATATGCAGCTAGTAAAGACAAATGTTCTGCTTGAGGGTTATATCACTTGCGTAGAAAAGGGTTGGAACCAAAGCGCCTGAAAGGCCGGGTCTGGACAGAATTTAAATTCACTTAAAAAATAGAGTTTACACTTTAATTCGTTTACAAGCATGGATCCATGTTACATAACAAGAAACTTAAAATTTTAACAACAATAAAATTCTTAAAAATAGATAAAAAACCTGATGATTCTCTTAAGGTAACTGGTACAGACCTGTCTATACTGGTATCCCAGTATCTCTAGGTGTTCTTTGAACAATAGGATAATTATTGAGGATCCTCTTATACAAATTTTATACAAATTGTTTCCCAGTCATTCTGAGTACGGCGGTCACCTTTCTAGATGGTGGGTGCCTTAATGTCTAATATTCCCTAATTATGTGAGTGGCGTATGTGTGCAAAATTGTGCTAGAGGATACCAAATCCTTCTATGTTGGAAAAATAATACACTTGTGGTGATAAAATATGTGATATAAAATGTGATCAAAAAATTGAAGTGGTAGTGTAAATATAACAGTGATGAGTACTAAACCTTGAATAAAATATTGATGCGGGTAATAAACATTTCAAAACATAGTGATGACATATACAAAAAGCAAATCACAATAAATAAGTGAACAAAAATAGTCCTCCAAACGATAATATTAAGTCCAAATTGAAGTGATCACTCCAAAAAGTGCTGATAATAAACCATAAACTGAAAAACCAAAACTGAAAAACTCAAAAATCAGTGGCCACTGTAAAATAAAAGTAAAGCAAGTCAATCCTGTGAGGAAATACAAATAGTTCTGCAACCTCGGCAGTACTGGATAATGGTGATATATCAAAGTTTCATCCGGGGTCCGGCTGACCCAAATCCCACCTAAAAATAAAACAAACACACAATAGTGCAGAGCGTAATTTCTCAAGTAGATTTGAAAGGAGGAAGACTCACCAGTCGACGCGTTTCGGTCTGTGCTAGACCTTTATCAAGACTGGATTGTGTGGGTTTTGGTGATCTTTTATACCTGTATTCTGAATGCATACCGGAAGTGCTTGCTTAGTACTTCCTGTTTCGTTAGGATGATTAAAATGATTAAAATATTCGTTTTTTTTAAATATCATTCGCCTTTATTTTAATACTCTGATATGCCTTTATGGCAATCAATTCTGCTTCTTTACATTGTGTATTTATGGTCTACTCCGGTGTTCATCCGGACTTTTCATATTTAGCAACTTCCGGTTTGCTATATCTGACAACTTCCGGTTTGCATTCAGGGTTTGTATACATATTATCGGCATATAAGTACTACCGAAAACGAATTCAATACATTTAAATTAGACCAATAGCTCAGACTCATGTTTTAATTATTCTGTTGCACATGATCGCTTATCCATTCTCTATACGGTTAACTTTGTCTATTGTATACAAAAGTGTGTGAGAAGGGGTGTGTACAGATGTCCTATTCCTATTGGTTGGATTCAGAGGGTCTGTTACGGGGCTTTATTCCTATTGGTCAGAGTTTTTTTCTTCTTTGGGGGCGTGCTTCTGAATGCTCTGTTTGAGATAGGTAGCATGCGATGTATTACAAAGAATTGTTCTTATTGGCACGCAATGTTATTATTACTAATCGGCTTGATTCATTTACAGTAAACATTCAACCATATTCCCCCCATTTTAAAGGGATGTGGGATAAATCTTCATCCAATTTTATCTTTATATAGTGTCTTTGATTCTTATTTGACTCGTAATGCAGGGATAATAGTAATAATATTCCCTTTTAGTTATAAACTGTTCATGTTTCATACATGTATCAATAATCAAAATACCGTCTGCTTCCATCTCTCCCAACTCCCTCCCAGTTTTGGAGTAATTTACACACATATATACATATATAGACATCTAGCTTAGCCTCCTGGAGTAGTCCATAAGGAAAATAAAATAGATACAAACCTCATTGGGACAACCCCCCCTTTCTACCTCTAAGCTCTTCTATGTTAAAGAAAAATATTAATTGAACCAATCTATAGAAAACAGTGGAATCTGAGAATATAGATTAGGTTCAGCAAAATATGCTCGCACATCAGAACAAATTATAAGCCAGTAAATTGTCTGAAGAAATCCATATAGCAATAGAAATATATACTCAACTCCTCCTTTCTCCAAAAAATAGTATAAACCAATACCAGACACCAGTCAGGTATCACTTTAAATAAAAGAAAGTTATCATTCACCCGGTAAAAACACAGCCTGGGTGTATGTTTAACGACTTCTAATGATTAATAAATATAGCCATAAAAGAAACAGGCTTAACCTAATATTCATCTAACCCATTGGGTTGTAGATAAAATGGTCTCTTCTTTACAGAGATGATACACACATATATTGATATATATGTATTGGGATACAAATTCCACCCTAAAAGATTCCCCCTTAGAAATCCCACTACCAGTGATATAACAGATAAAGATGTCCCTAGCAGTGATATCTGAAATATCGCTTACTGCATTATAAAATACCAAAAGGGGAATCCTAGAAGTTAGTCACTCATTTTAGCAACAATAGTTATGTAAAACATAAGAGATTGCTCGCAAATACATAAATCTTTCAATAAAAGATATAGGTTGATAGAAAACGGGTCTCAAAGATGAATCCATATAGTAACAAGGAAGTCATTATTGAATTGTAAATTAGCTCACTCCGCTCTCCCCTTAAATGTATCTGGAAGCAGACGGTATTTTGATTATTGATACATGTATGAAACATGAACAGTTTATAACTAAAAGGGAATATTATTACTATTATCCCTGCATTACGAGTCAAATAAGAATCAAAGACACTATATAAAGATAAAATTGGATGAAGATTTATCCCACATCCCTTTAAAATGGGGGGAATATGGTTGAATGTTTACTGTAAATGAATCAAGCCGATTAGTAATAATAACATTGCGTGCCAATAAGAACAATTCTTTGTAATACATCGCATGCTACCTATCTCAAACAGAGCATTCAGAAGCACGCCCCCAAAGAAGAAAAAAACTCTGACCAATAGGAATAAAGCCCCGTAACAGACCCTCTGAATCCAACCAATAGGAATAGGACATCTGTACACACCCCTTCTCACACACTTTTGTATACAATAGACAAAGTTAACCGTATAGAGAATGGATAAGCGATCATGTGCAACAGAATAATTAAAACATGAGTCTGAGCTATTGGTCTAATTTAAATGTATTGAATTCGTTTTCGGTAGTACTTATATGCCGATAATATGTATACAAACCCTGAATGCAAACCGGAAGTTGTCAGATATAGCAAACCGGAAGTTGCTAAATATGAAAAGTCCGGATGAACACCGGAGTAGACCATAAATACACAATGTAAAGAAGCAGAATTGATTGCCATAAAGGCATATCAGAGTATTAAAATAAAGGCGAATGATATTTAAAAAAACGAATATTTTAATCATTTTAATCATCCTAACGAAACAGGAAGTACTAAGCAAGCACTTCCGGTATGCATTCAGAATACAGGTATAAAAGATCACCAAAACCCACACAATCCAGTCTTGATAAAGGTCTAGCACAGACCGAAACGCGTCGACTGGTGAGTCTTCCTCCTTTCAAATCTACTTGAGAAATTACGCTCTGCACTATTGTGTGTTTGTTTTATTTTTAGGTGGGATTTGGGTCAGCCGGACCCCGGATGAAACTTTGATATATCACCATTATCCAGTACTGCCGAGGTTGCAGAACTATTTGTATTTCCTCACAGGATTGACTTGCTTTACTTTTATTTTACAGTGGCCACTGATTTTTTAGTTTTTCAGTTTTGGTTTTTCAGTTTATGGTTTATTATCAGCACTTTTTGGAGTGATCACTTCAATTTGGACTTAATATTATCGTTTGGAGGACTATTTTTGTTCACTTATTTATTGTGATTTGCTTTTTGTATATGTCATCACTATGTTTTGAAATGTTTATTACCCGCATCAATATTTTATTCAAGGTTTAGTACTCATCACTGTTATATTTACACTACCACTTCAATTTTTTTATCACATTTTATATCACATATTTTATCACCACAAGTGTATTATTTTTCCAACATAGAAGGATTTGGTATCCTCTAGCACAATTTTGCACACATACGCCACTCACATAATTAGGGAATATTAGACATTAAGGCACCCAACATCTAGAAAGGTGACCGCCGTACTCAGAATGACTGGGAAACAATTTGTATAAAATTTGTATAAGAGGATCCTCAATAATTATCCTATTGTTCAAAGAACACCTAGAGATACTGGGATACCAGTATAGACAGGTCTGTACCAGTTACCTTAAGAGAATCATCAGGTTTTTTATCTATTTTTAAGAATTTTATTGTTGTTAAAATTTTAAGTTTCTTGTTATGTAACATGGATCCATGCTTGTAAACGAATTAAAGTGTAAACTCTATTTTTTAAGTGAATTTAAATTCTGTCCAGACCCGGCCTTTCAGGCGCTTTGGTTCCAACCCTTTTCTACTCATTTATTCTATTGGCTACTAGGAGCCAATATCCAGAGCCAGGGTCCTTGAGGCAGGCGCTTAGTGTACCACCCACTGTCATTTGTTAAATATTCACCTAGTCTCACCAAGCTGCCAGCTTCCAATTTTTTATCTTTTCGTCTTATACATACACTGTAAGTTTTAAACCCCCCCCCCCTCAATCACAAGGTATGGAGGGTCTACGGAATTTAAGGGGAGCAATTGATTTAAAAATAATGAAAGATACAAATACTATGAACATAAGTACAGATGAGGAGGATGTTATTGACATCCAGTTGATTTTTAGGGAATTGGAGAAATTATTGATCACAGAAGTAAAGTATAAGGCTGAAATAAGCTTTCTACAGAAATTTTGGAATTAGACATCATTCCCAAAGGGTTATTAGTACACAAAGAATGTGCATTTCCATTGTCAGAAATTATTGCTGAAAAATGGAAAAAGGTACTAATTGATACCTCTAAGAAATTAATAGAATTAATTATAGAGTACAGGACAATGTTAACATTAAATATAGACCATGAAATAAAGGAGGATGAAGAGATTGTCCTAAATTTAGAAAACTCAGGGCCAGAAACTAAAGATATAGCAGAAAGGAAAGAAAATTTATTTAAAAAAGTAAGTAAAATAAAAGAGGATGTAATACAGAAAAAAACCAAAAAGTTGATAAAAGAGTTAAATAATAAAGAGAAAACAAACAACAGGGTATTATGTGACAATTATACAGCAATAGGGAGCTCCACTCAAGGAGAGATTGATATTGAACATGCACCTGGATCTAACAATCCAAAAAACAATACTATAGACCAAAGTTCAGAACGAAGAGATGTAGTCTTCGACAACCACCGGGATGAAAAACATAGAGATAATAGATATGGTAATGATAACTCCTACCATCAACACCATGACTACCAGTATAATAATGGGTATAATACCTATGGATATAAAGGTAGATACCATGGAAGACAACACTATGATCAGAGATGGGAAAGGGGGCAGCGATATAACAATGGAAAAAGAGGATATAACTCCAATCATTATTCCTGGAATCATGAAAATGGAAATAAAAGAGACCGGTCTAACCATTGGAATAGAGAAAGAAGATATGAGGAGCCAAGAAGAAGATCCGATTACTATGAGCCAGAATATGACACAAGAAGAAGACTGGAAGAACCAGGCTATGAAAGGTACCAACATGGGACAGAAAGAGGATATGAGCAGAGAAAAAATATGTATCGATCTGAATATCAATACAACAAAGGTAATAATCCCCGGGATCTATGGAGTAACCACCATAGGGATCACGAGAATTATCAAGAAGGTGAAAACCAATATGGAACCCCAAGGGGATATAGGAGAAATATCAGACAAAGGAACGAAAAGGAAGGAGAAATCGAAAGAGGAGCGAGCAAAGTGGAGGAATGGAAGGAGACCCACAACAAAAAAGAAGAAATATAGACCCGAAAGTGAAAACTCCAGTTAAAACAACCACATTACAACCATGCACCTCCGATAATATGCCCGGACCTTTTTTAGAGTTGGGACATTACCACCAAAAAGGAAAAGAAAAGCAGTAACCATCAGAAGTAAGGGCAAGAAACATAGAGGAAGTAGAGGAGGTAAAAAGATCAATAAGACAAAACAGAACGATACTAATGTGGGGAAAAAAGGAACAGATAAAGGAATCTTCAATTTAAGCTCCTATGCATTAAATGATGACGAGAAAGCAGTCCTAAGTTTCGGACTTTCATTTGCCCCCTCGAGGGATCTAGACAAATTTTGTACCTTCGTTAACACGAAAGAATTCATCAGAAAACTAACTTTAAAAAGATTCTTTCTTAAAGCCGAACTAGAGACAAGTGGGGCACATCCCAAGGAAAATGAAGACCTTGGAACAAAGGATAAATACATACATACAGAACTAAAACCGAGATCAGGGTTTTACCCTATGAACAGCAAAGGATCGGCGATAGAGGCCTTTGAGACTATTGTCTGTAAGGAGATAAGGGGGATACGACCAAGGAAACCAAAAGATAAGAAACAAAATTTATCAAGGAAGCAAAGGGAGACCATTACAAAACTGGAACATAACCAAAATCTGACGATAAAGCCAGCGGATAAAGGTGGGGGAATTGTCCTGATGGATAGGAAGGACTATGAGGCTGAAAACAAACGGATTCTAAGTGATGTGACTACTTATGAGGAACTCAAAAGGAACCCTACAGACCTGTACAAAAAAGAACTCACAGACCTACTTAAGGAGGCCAATGAAGAAGGGATACTGAACGACAAGGAGTTCAACTACCTAAATATCAAACATCCAGTTATACCGATATTATATCACCTACCCAAGATCCACAAAACACTAACCAAACCCCCCGGAAGACCAATAATCTCCGGAATAGGGTCTTTGAGTAGCAACTTATCGGAATATAAAATTACCCTCCTATCTAAGGGATTCGACACAGGTCCTGAACCTTATAGAAAATGTTTCTTGGGAAGATGGGTATATACTGGCATCATGTGACGTGACGTCACTGTATACGAGCATCCCGCATGAGGAAGGAATCGATGCGGTGAAGTTCTTTTTGGATAAAGAACCTGAAATACCATCAGAACAAAATGAGTTTATATTGGAAAGCATCCGGTACATCCTAACACATAACTTCTTCAGTAATGATGGCAAATTCTATCGTCAAACTTGTGGGACAGCCATGGGGACCAGGTTCGCGCCGAGTTACGCGAATCTCTATATGGGAAAATGGGAGCAAATCTTCTGGGACTCCTGTCCAGCAGGCGCGGACCTGGTCCTATATCGGCGTTATATAGATGACATCATTATAATTTGGAAGGGCACTTTGGAAGATCTGGTGTACACCATCGAAATTATGAATAAAAATCATGTAAATTTAAAGTTTACATATGAATGTAGCCAAACAGCCCTGACATTCCTGGATCTAAGAATAGAGGTAAAAGGAGGGAGACTAGAAACCTCCACCCACTTTAAGGAAGTGGACAGTAATAATTATGTCCATAAAAAAAGCTGCCATCTAAATAGATGGAAGAACAACATCCCAAAAGGACAACTGTTACGGATGAAAAAGAACTGCTCTGATCCTCTTAAGTGGGAAGAACAAGCTTCAACAATCAAGGAGAAGTTTATAGAGAGAGGCTATGATGAGAAAATGCTGGATGAGAAACTGGATGAAGTGAGAAAGATAGAAAGAAAAGAACTCACTAGATATAAGGAAAAGGTGAAGGACAAACACTCTGGAGGCGGTTTCGACATAGCAATGATAACAGAATACAGTGAGAATAAACACATTGTAGAGAATATATTTCGAAAACACTGGACGCTGTTAAAAGACGATGATGTCTTGGGAGACAAACTGCCAGAAAATCCCAGATTCATATATAGGAAAACAAAAAATCTAAAGACCAGATTGGCACCTAGCCTCCAAAAGAAAGTATCTGGAGGAACAATGGACGTGTTTGGAAGCAAGGTGAAAGGATTTTACCCTTGTCATACATGCAAAGCCTGCAAGTGTGGGTCTAAAACAACTAAATTCAGCTCCCACAACATCAAAGAGGAGTTTAAAATACAAGATCTGATACGATGCAAAGATAAAGGCGTGATCTACTTACTACAATGCCCATGTGGACTGCAATACATAGGACAAACTTCCAGGACCTTGAGGGATAGGATCCGGGAACACCTGCTGATGATAGAAAAACTAAACATGGATACGCCACTCTACCAGCACTTTGCGACTAAACATCATGGGAACATCAATACACTAAGATATATAGGAATCCAAAAAGTCACCAAAAATTGGAGAGGCGGCAACTTTGAAAAACTACTACTAACTAATGAATCGAAATGGATATTTCTAATGGATTGCTTACATCCAAAGGGCCTCAATAATAAAGAAGACCTCCCATTTACTGAAATGTTAATCAAATTTATAAATACAACTATATAATATAGACAAAGGGCACATTGGGGTATGCTACAAATAATATGTACCTCCAAGAAAAGCAAGATTCAAACTTTATGAAGAAAGAGAAAAAATTGTCATACCTATCCCTCGAGTTAAAAGTAAGATCCAAACTCTATGAAAAAGAGAAAAAATTGTCAGATCTATCTCTCCAGTTAAAACAAAATATCTATCTCTCTCTATTTTAGTTAAAACAAAATATCTATCTCTCTCTATTTTAGTTCACATTAAGAAAGCCCATCTCTCCCAACTCCCTCCCAGTTTTGGAGTAATTTACACACATATATACATATATAGACATCTAGCTTAGCCTCCTGGAGTAGTCCATAAGGAAAATAAAATAGATACAAACCTCATTGGGACAACCCCCCCCTTTCTACCTCTAAGCTCTTCTATGTTAAAGAAAAATATTAATTGAACCAATCTATAGAAAACAGTGGAATCTGAGAATATAGATTAGGTTCAGCAAAATATGCTCGCACATCAGAACAAATTATAAGCCAGTAAATTGTCTGAAGAAATCCATATAGCAATAGAAATATATACTCAACTCCTCCTTTCTCCAAAAAATAGTATAAACCAATACCAGACACCAGTCAGGTATCACTTTAAATAAAAGAAAGTTATCATTCACCCGGTAAAACACAGCCTGGGTGTATGTTTAACGACTTCTAATGATTAATAAATATAGCCATAAAAGAAACAGGCTTAACCTAATATTCATCTAACCCATTGGGTTGTAGATAAAATGGTCTCTTCTTTACAGAGATGATACACACATATATTGATATATATGTATTGGGATACAAATTCCACCCTAAAAGATTCCCCCTTAGAAATCCCACTACCAGTGATATAACAGATAAAGATGTCCCTAGCAGTGATATCTGAAATATCGCTTACTGCATTATAAAATACCAAAAGGGGAATCCTAGAAGTTAGTCACTCATTTTAGCAACAATAGTTATGTAAAACATAAGAGATTGCTCGCAAATACATAAATCTTTCAATAAAAGATATAGGTTGATAGAAAACGGGTCTCAAAGATGAATCCATATAGTAACAAGGAAGTCATTATTGAATTGTAAATTAGCTCACTCCGCTCTCCCCTTAAATGTATCTGGAAGCAGACGGTATTTTGATTATTGATACATGTATGAAACATGAACAGTTTATAACTAAAAGGGAATATTATTACTATTATCCCTGCATTACGAGTCAAATAAGAATCAAAGACACTATATAAAGATAAAATTGGATGAAGATTTATCCCACATCCCTTTAAAATGGGGGGAATATGGTTGAATGTTTACTGTAAATGAATCAAGCCGATTAGTAATAATAACATTGCGTGCCAATAAGAACAATTCTTTGTAATACATCGCATGCTACCTATCTCAAACAGAGCATTCAGAAGCACGCCCCCAAAGAAGAAAAAAACTCTGACCAATAGGAATAAAGCCCCGTAACAGACCCTCTGAATCCAACCAATAGGAATAGGACATCTGTACACACCCCTTCTCACACACTTTTGTATACAATAGACAAAGTTAACCGTATAGAGAATGGATAAGCGATCATGTGCAACAGAATAATTAAAACATGAGTCTGAGCTATTGGTCTAATTTAAATGTATTGAATTCGTTTTCGGTAGTACTTATATGCCGATAATATGTATACAAACCCTGAATGCAAACCGGAAGTTGTCAGATATAGCAAACCGGAAGTTGCTAAATATGAAAAGTCCGGATGAACACCATAAATACACAATGTAAAGAAGCAGAATTGATTGCCATAAAGGCATATCAGAGTATTAAAATAAAGGCGAATGATATTTAAAAAAACGAATATTTTAATCATTTTAATCATCCTAACGAAACAGGAAGTACTAAGCAAGCACTTCCGGTATGCATTCAGAATACAGGTATAAAAGATCACCAAAACCCACACAATCCAGTCTTGATAAAGGTCTAGCACAGACCGAAACGCGTCGACTGGTGAGTCTTCCTCCTTTCAAATCTACTTGAGAAATTACGCTCTGCACTATTGTGTGTTTGTTTTATTTTTAGGTGGGATTTGGGTCAGCCGGACCCCGGATGAAACTTTGATATATCACCATTATCCAGTACTGCCGAGGTTGCAGAACTATTTGTATTTCCTCACAGGATTGACTTGCTTTACTTTTATTTTACAGTGGCCACTGATTTTTGAGTTTTTCAGTTTTGGTTTTTCAGTTTATGGTTTATTATCAGCACTTTTTGGAGTGATCACTTCAATTTGGACTTAATATTATCGTTTGGAGGACTATTTTTGTTCACTTATTTATTGTGATTTGCTTTTTGTATATGCCATCACTATGTTTTGAAATGTTTATTACCCGCATCAATATTTTATTCAAGGTTTAGCACTCATCACTGTTATATTTACACTACCACTTCAATTTTTTGATCACATTTTATATCACATATTTTATCACCACAAGTGTATTATTTTTCCAACATAGAAGGATTTGGTATCCTCTAGCACAATGTTGCACACATACGCCACTCACATAATTAGGGAATATTAGACATTAAGGCACCCAACATCTAGAAAGGTGACCGCCGTACTCAGAATGACTGGGAAACAGTCCGGATAAAATTTGTATAAAATTTGTATAAGAGGATCCTCAATAATTATCCTATTGTTCAAAGAACACCTAGAGATACTGGGATACCAGTATAGACAGGTCTGTACCAGTTACCTTAAGAGAATCATCAGGTTTTTTATCTATTTTTAAGAATTTTATTGTTGTTAAAATTTTAAGTTTCTTGTTATGTAACATGGATCCATGCTTGTAAACGAATTAAAGTGTAAACTCTATTTTTTAAGTGAATTTAAATTCTGTCCAGACCCGGCCTTTCAGGCGCTTTGGTTCCAACCCTTTTCTACTCATTTATTCTATTGGCTACTAGGAGCCAATATCCAGAGCCAGGGTCCTTGAGGCAGGCGCTTAGTGTACCACCCACTGTCATTGGTTATATCACTTGCTTTGTTTTATAGTTCTCTGTACGCCTCTATTAGCTAATCGTTTAACTGGCTATCATTACAAGTCTTGTTAGCCTTTCCTATGGTCCATGGTAGAAAATTCTGGCACACGTGTAATTATTAGTGCAAGACTGCAATTATTTTATTTTTATTTTTTTTCAAGATATTAGCCATGAAACATTTTTACATTTGTGACACTGGGCCTTGGAACTCACCTCCCATGTCTAGTTAACTCTCATTAGCGTTAATCTATTAGTGCATCCCCAATGATTGCCATACTCCATACTGAGGAGAAAAACCATACATTTTCGCCTAATCCACCCCAGACCTCACTTGGCCCTGTTTCATGAGTGATACAAGGAAGTAACTAACTTTTAGACTATGGCATATTGTTGTTATATGTGATACATGATGTAAGGGATTAAAACATATCTCAGTTCCTTTTCTCTATGCACAGCACTGATTGGTGATAAACTGGCTTGCTCTGCATTTACATAGTTTAGTGGCCCAAAAGTACCCACCGTCTGGCATCCTGACTGGCCCCGCCCCCTCTTCCCCCTCCCTTATCTCATTTAAACTTGTTCAGAGATGTACAGATTGCATGTCTAGAGTTTCTATTACACAGTATTTGTGCTATGCCTATCAACTAAGGGTGTGTGATATTCCTTTTAGGATTATCCCCTCCCACCTAATTAACTTTCCTTTATTAGGCAGTAGCTTCCAACACTCATTGCCTGAATATTGAAGCTTACTGCTACGTTTGCTCTCCTGTGCCTAAACCTATTAGCTATTCGTCTCTACAACTGATTCCCTTGAGGACTTTCTTCCTGTTTTGACTACAGATCCATACGCATCCGGATCTACATCCTCAGCGTTCCGGAAACTAAGCCGCGCACACACAGCTTCTCACCGCCGTCGGCGGTCACAGCTCAGCTCTGCTCTTACCGGATCATTGTGGGGTATTGTATGTTGTCAATCCGGAAAATACTTACCTTGCTTTGTATCCTCTTCATGCCTCACAACTTGAATTGAATTATTCTGAAACTTTAAGTTGCATTGTTATACTTACCGCAATTATCCAGTATAAGTTGTGCTATAAAAAACCGCATCTATCTTTGCTTACTAATTACCTCAAATATAGGAACAATCATTTAACCTATATCGTTTGTGTGTTTTGGACTGCTTGGAACTGTGTATATTTTAGAATGACTGTGTGTGCGTGAAGACAGGATTTGACTTCATTATCTCTGATTTGCCATCTCTATGGAATATACTTATTCTACCTGACTAAGTTATAACAACTCAACTATCTCAAACTTATTTTTCTTTATCCATAAAAGATTTCAAAATTAACCGTCTCACAGTATCTATTCAGGTAATTTAAACTACCATTACCTGCTTAGATTACAAAAGAGAAACACATCCCTTATTTTACTGAGGGATTTTGGTTATATTTCAAACCCTTTATACAAAAGTATACCAGATACTACATAATATTCAGGCCCAAAAGAAGGGTTTATATATAACATCCTAACATGAATCCTCAGGAAGTAAAAAATGAGTTAACCAATATATATCAAAAATTAGATTACTTAAATAAAGGGTTAACTGAAGTGCAAGCAGAAACTGCTGCATTAAGAGCTTTAATAAAAGACTGTCTGTCTAGTAAAAGTGCTGAAAGCCCAGAACCACATGTTCACTATCCCCAACCATTTACTGGTAAAAGGAATGAGTTTAGGGATTTTAAAAATGCCTGCCATCTACTTTTTTCTCTAAGACCACGTACATATCATACAGAGAGAATCAAAGTATGTACAACCATTTCCTTTTTACAAGGGGAACCAAGAACATGGGCTAATAGGTTCTTTGAAAGTAATAATCCTATCTTAGACTCACTACAGGATTTCTTTCGAGCACTTACAAACCTATATGAGGATTCCAACAGTCAAATTACTGCAGATACAAAGCTACGTTCCTTAAAGCAAGGAAAAAGAACCGTTGAGGAGTACACAACCGAATTCCAAATGTGGGCGGAAGACTCTCACTGGAATGAGATTAGTTTGCGTACTCAATTTCGTTTAGGACTATCAGAAAATTTAAAAGACGAAGACTCCGTGAAAGAAAGGCTGAGAAAGCAGGTTATGATGTCATACCAAAACGTCTCTTCAACTATACCTCTACTCAGGAAAGATTTAGTACCAGTACGCCTATGGAAATCGGAGTCATCAAAGGCCCCCTCACACCAGAGGAAAAAACCAGGAGAAGGATGGAAAATTTGTGCCTTTACTGTGCTCATAAAGAGCATACTGTTTCCTCATGTCCTCAACTTCTGAAGCAAAAGAAGGGTAAGCTATCCCACAGTACTCATTTCTATAATATAACATTGGATACACAAATTACTTTATTTTTTTCATTACAGTGGGACCAGAGAAACATCCAATCTAAAGCTTTGGTTGATTCAGGGGCTTCACGGAGTTATATAGATACTACCTTTGTTAAGAATAATAAAATACCTACTGTGTGTAAAGCAAAACCTCTCTTTGTCAAATTAATAGATGGTTCACTGATACAACAAGGTCCAATAACCCATCACACCATACCTTTACTTCTAACCACTAAGGAAGGTCATACTGAGTATATCTCATTTGATTTAATTCCTATATCATTACACACAATTATTCTGGGGTTTTCCTGGTTCCAGAAACACAACCCGAATATAGATTGGTCTCAAAATAAAATAACATTAAGTTCTTCATATTGTTTGAAGACCTGTTATCCACATTGTACCATAGCTACTCTAGAGAATGGGATACCCAGACCTTATCAGGATCTGGCAGAGGTTTTTGACCTAAGAGAGGCAGAAAATCTTCCTCCACACAGGGAATTCGATTGTCCGATAGATCTAATACCTGGGTCACAAGTTCCACATGGGAAAATATATCCTCTCTCTCAAACCGAACTAGCTTTTGTAAGAACTTACTTAGACGATAATCTGCGTAAAGGGTTCATTTCACATTCTACTTCTCCTGCAGCAGCAAGTATGTTTTTAGTTAAAAATAAGGATGGGACTATACGTCCAATTATTGACTACAGAGCACTAAATGATATTACTTTAAAGAACAGATATCCACTACCGTTAATTCCAGAGCTTCTTGAACGCTTACATGGCGCCACCATTTACTCTAAACTTGACTTAAAGGGTGCTTATAACCTAATAAGAATCAAACAAGGTGACGAATGGAAAACAGCGTTTAGAACACGTTATGGCCTTTTGGCTTAAGTAATGCGCCCGCTACATTCCAACACTTTATTAATGAAATCTTTCGGGATTTGTTGGATGTATGTGTTATAATTTATTTGGATGACATCCTCATTTATTCTAAAACATTGCAAGATCATGAGAAACATGTACGATGGGTGCTTACTAGGTTAAAAGAACACAAATTATACGCTAAACTTGAGAAATGTTCTTTTCACGTTCAAGAAATTAAGTTCTTGGGTTATATTATAACACCAAATAAAATCATGATGGATCCAGAAAAGTTATCCGCAATTGTAAATTGGCCAGCCCCCACAACTGTTAGAGCTCTACAAAGATTTATTGGGTTCTCTAATTTTTATCGACGGTTTATAAAAGATTTCTCACTAATTGTGAAACCGCTAACACAACTAACTAGTAAGAAACAAAGATTTATTTGGACCAAAGAAGCTCAACTATCTTTTGAGACTCTTAAAAATCAATTTGTTACTGCACCAGTTTTAACATTACCCAATTTCGATTCTCAATTTATTCTTGAAGTAGACGCTTCAAATACTGGTATTGGGGCAATTCTTTCACAAAAGAATAAAGAAAAGACAGAAACCCATCCTATAGCCTTTTATTCAAGAATGCTCAGTACTGCCGAAAAGAACTATAGTATAGGGCAGAGCTTTCCAAACTTTTCATGTTGGCGACACACTTTTTAGACCTACATCATTTCGCGACACAGTAATTAATTCAGTTGTACTAGCAAAAAGGAGGTTAAATTAACTTGTTTTAAGAGATACGGACACATACATAAATTATATAATAATGAACAGTAACAGTATGTATGTGCAAGAATTAAAAATAAGTTTAATAACACCAATAGCTACTTACTATTTTAATGGGGTGTATGAGGTTGATGGGATGAACACAGTTTCTGAATATTTGGTGTAATATTAGATAAAGATACTCGCATTTCATCATCAAGCATTTTTAAGCTTCCACTTCCTATCCATATATCAAGAGCAGGAGCAGCAATGCACTACTGGGAGCTAGCTGCAAAAATACCCCACTGTGACTTCTGACTTAAGCTCAGCATTTAAGCTGCCGCCCTCAGAGCTCCGTGAGTCCGATTGACTACTGTCTGCGCTGCAAACACACTTCTGTCCCACTCACTGACTACACATGCAGTCACGAGCCAATTAAGGAGACTTCACGTGCAGTCAGGAGCCAATGTCCCGCCAAAGCCGCCAATGGGAATAGTTTCTTTCAGTTCCCACTGAGCTGCGCCAATTGGTTAAGATGATCTGTGACCCACTAGGTATCAATCACGTGTCAACCATGTGATATATGTAGCAGGCAGGCAGAAAGTCGGAAACCAAAAAAATAAAAAAAAATAAAAATTTTAAAAAATTTGTGCTGAAGCAGGGACACACCTACACACTGCTGCCGACACACTAGTGTGTCCCGACACACAGTTTGGAAAGCACTGGTATAGGGGATAAAGAGCTACTGGCAATAAAATGTTCGCTAGAACACTGGAGACACCTCCTTGAATGTTCTAATCTACCTTTTATGATTTTTACTGATCACAAGAACTTAGAATACTTAAAGAAAAGTAAAACACTTAATTCACGACAAGTCCGTTGGTCCATCTTTCTAGACTGATTTAACTTTTTAATTACATATAAACCAGGGAGACTCAATGTTAAGGCAGATGCCTTATCTAGAATGTATGAAAAAGGTCTGTCTGATGATCCTGAGTTTGTAATACCTGAAGAAAAGTTTATAGGAGTTATATCTTCTCTAGAAAAATAAATACTTGAAGTACTAAATAAAGACCCTAACATACCTGGATCTTGTAATAAAGATCCACAAACAGGATTATATTATTACAACAGGAAGCTGTTCATTCCTGAATCTTTAAGGGAAACTATCCTTAAACAAACCCATGATGGAACTTTAGCCGGTCACCTTGGTATCCAGAAAACTATAGAATTAGCTAGAAGAAATTTCTGGTGGCCTGGAATGAACCACATTATTTATCTATACATATCAAGCTGTGATGTTTGTGCTAGAAATAAAATTTCTCATAAAAAACCAATAGGTTTCTTAACACCTCTGCCTATCCCAGATAAGCCATGGGAGACCATTTCAATGGATTGTATTGTTGATCTTCCTAACTCTCAACATTACACTTCCATACTAGTCGTAATAGACCATCTAACACGTTTGACTCATTTCATACCTATGAAAGGTTTACCTTCCGCTCTAGCAACAGCTACAGCTTTTCTAGATCAGATTGTAAGATTACATGGATTACCCACCGTAATAATTACGGACAGAGGTACACAATTCACCTCTTCTTTCTGGAAATCCTTATGTAAATTACTAAAAGTAGATAGTAGATATTCTACTGCATTCCACCCCCAAACAAATGGACTAACAGAAAGAACAAATCAAACCCTTGAACAATATCTAAGGTGTTTCATAACCTACTTACAGGATGATTGGATTAATTATATCCCCATGGCAGAATTTTCTTACAATAACTCTGTTTCCACTTCTCTTAAAATGTCACCTTTCTTTGCTACTTATGGATTCAATCCCAACACCGTATCACTTTCTAAAAAAGAAGTAAACTCACCTACTGCCACAGAATTCACTAATTCTTTACAAGAAAGGTTAGATCATTTGAAGGATCACCTCTCAAAGGCAAAAGACTATCAAAAACGTAACTATGATCAACATCATAGTCCGAGTCCCACTTACCAAATAGGTGATCAAGTTCTACTTTCCATCAGGAACCTCAAGTTACAAATACCATGCAAAAAACTTGCCAATCAATTCCTAGGACCTTTCACAATTGATAAGATTGTTAACCAGAATGCAGTTAGACTCATTTTGCCTGATTCTTATAAGATACATTCCACGTTTCATGTGTCTCTCATTAAACCTTATTCCGCTGTAGACCATCACAGTATCAATCTTAGACCTCCGCCTATCTTGGTGGAGAATCAAGAAGAGTTTGAAGTTGAGTCCATTCTTGATTCTAGAATAAAACGACATAAGCTGGAATATTTAATAAAGTGGAAAGGTTATGGACCGGAGGAAAATTCCTGGCAAAGGTCTACTGAGATACATGCACCTCGTTTGGTTACTGCTTTTCATCGTCGTTACCCAGAGAAACCTCGGATGGAATCCCCTGGGGTGATTCCTTGACTGGGGGGATATGTGATATTCCTTTTAGGATTATCCCCTCCCACCTAATTAACTTTCCTTTATTAGGCAGTAGCTTCCAACACTCATTGCCTGAATATTGAAGCTTACTGCTACGTTTGCTCTCCTGTGCCTAAACCTATTAGCTATTCGTCTCTACAGCTGATTCCCTTGAGGACTTTCTTCCTGTTTTGACTACAGATCCATACGCATCTGGATCTACATCCTCAGCGTTCCGGAAACTAAGCCGCGCACACACAGCTTCTCACCGCCGTCGGCGGTCACAGCTCAGCTCTGCTCTTACCGGATCATTGTGGGGTATTGTATGTTGTCAATCCGGAAAATACTTACCTTGCTTTGTATCCTCTTCATGCCTCACAACTTGAATTGAATTATTCTGAAACTTTAAGTTGCATTGTTATACTTACCGCAATTATCCAGTATAAGTTGTGCTATAAAAAACCGCATCTATCTCTGCTTACTAATTACCTCAAATATAGGAACAATCATTTAACCTATATCGTTTGTGTGTTTTGGACTGCTTGGAACTGTGTATATTTTAGAATGACTGTGTGTGTGCGTGAAGACAGGATTTGACTTCATTATCTCTGATTTGCCATCTCTATGGAATATACTTATTCTACCTGACTAAGTTATAACAACTCAACTATCTCAAACTTATTTTTCTTTATCCATAAAAGATTTCAAAAGTAACAGTCTCACAGTATCTATTCAGGTAATTTAAACTACCATTACCTGCTTAGATTACAAAAGAGAAACACATCCCTTATTTTACTGAGGGATTTTGGTTATATTTCAAACCCTTTATACAAAAGTATACCAGATACTACAGGGTGTATGTATTATCTCATTGTTATTTTTTGCTTACATATGAATATCTTATGTAATGTCGTTTACAACCTCAATAAAAAATATATTAAAAAAAAAAAAGTTTCTTTATTTTCCAGTTAATCAGCACCTTGCAGTTGAGCTGGTGCTTTAGTGTAATTGCCTCATTTTAAATTGAATTTTAATTCAAAATCACCTGCAGAAAAATGTCACTAAAATAAAAAAAAAAGTCAAGGCAGAAAGTGGGGAAAAAGTTCTGGCTCTGGGCCTAGTGCGTGTGCTCATTTTACATAGTCTTGATAGTACACTAAATAGCTGTGGAAGTGCTAGTGCATTCTCTGCTCTGGTGAGAGAGCTGCATTTATGCCACATGTACTAATGCCCCCTGCACGCCTGCTGCTCTTGTGCAAATTAGCCCTAACTAAAAGTAGACTACACTGCTAGTGGGCCTCTTATCTACAGAAAGTGACATTCTAATACAAAAGTGACACCTGCTGCAATACCTGCTCTGGCATTTGCCTCTGAGTGCAAATAAGTATCTTACATTATTTGTTGATCTTATAACAGGATTTGCAGCAGAAATGTTCTGATGAAAAGCTGCTACTGAAAATAAGTGGAACTATGCTATAGTAGCCAGTGAGCATCACCCATTCCAAATGAGGCTACCTTTTAGAGTTCATTGACATGCCTTTGTAAAATCACCACGCCCAGAATGTGAATAAAAGGTATTTTCTTCATAATTGGAAAGAGTCCACAGCTGCATTCATTAATTTTGGGAATTCAGAACCTGGCCACCAGGAGGAGGCCAAGTCTATATACAAGAGCCTCTTGTTCCTTCCTAGGATTCAAACAAAATTATGAAAGTAAAATGTCAGAAGAAAAAATAAGAGAGTCTATAGTATAAATTTTGCATACTATATTTCCCTTTTTGCTCCTATATGTTCCTTCTCGTTGTGGGTTGGAGGCTTAGAGGATTTAGGTCCTTCATACCAACGTTTTTACGGTTTTGCCTTTCATGGTCTCTTTGGAAGTGTCCTTTTAGGACTTGTTCATTTTAGAGGCTCTCTTCCTTTGGGTCGAGACTTTCTAGACTTTGTTTTTTCCGGCAGCTTTGGCCGCTTAATTAGGAAGTGAAGGCCGCAGGGCCGTCTTTAACACAGGGCAAAAGGGGCAGCTGCCCAGGGCCCAGTCTTTTTTTTTTAGGGTTCATACCCGACTGTAGATGTGACATGGGGAACACACACATTCAGTCCTAATACTGTCACAGTCAAAAGTACTCTGCTTATATATATTTTTTTTAACTGTGCCAGACCGTGCCGTTGTCATGTGACATGCCAAGCTATTGCCATGTGCTGTTTTAGATGTGCACTGTGCAGCACTGAATGCAAAGCCCTAACTCGGCATCCAGCCATTCCCACTGCATCAGAAAAGGTCCTACTGGGGTTACCACTGTTACCAGGTAACTGCTCTGGTTGTGGGGATTGTTTCTGGGTAGGGCTGACTGTAGGCGCATGCTGCAGAAAGCTGGAGCGGCAGGCATGTGAGGATTTGAGCATCTGTGCAGCTGCATACACTGCTCTCTTCAGTCTTGAGGCTGTGTGACTCATCTCACACTGTATCCATGCAGCCTTGGACAGACAGCATCCAGTCTGCTGATCCCCTTAGCCCTGCTCTTTCTGTTGTGGCCCTAAGATCAACTAACTGAAGTTTGTTAGGGTAACAGTGCTTTGTAGAAAGGTGTCAGTGGGAAGAATAAGTGAGTGCGCACACGCCCCTCCCCATGCAGCATTGTCTAGTGCAGGGTGAGAGGGAACTTGTTCCTAGCAAAGAAGTGACGTGCTGCTGTGGCTGGTGTATAGTGTCATGCTGATACTTCACACATTAATGTAAGGTTTATTTTTATAGTTTTTATTTTCTCTCTGTCTCAGATTTTACATCTTCCCATAGTAGTTCTGCTGTTCTAGTCAGTAAACTTATATTTGTCTGCACCTCCATGCTTCCTCCTCAGTCTTTACCTTGCTTTGCTCCTGATGGCTGCCCTAAATCTCTTTAACCAGCTAACCTTACACCAGAATCACATTCAAAAGAATATTAAATGAATCCACAGTGGAGGAATTTATATATTTATTTACTTATTAGTACTGCTTAGGTTCAGTTTCAAATATTGCAATTTATTTCATTTTTTTAAATGATTAGCCCAGCAGTGGATGATCCACCACTGGGCTAATTATTTAAAAAAAAAATGATTTAGTTTTTTTTTGGGGTGTTGGGGTGGAGAGCGAAATTGTATGGGGAAGGGGGGGCCCAAGAATTTTTTTTCCCAGGGTCCAGTCAATATTAAAGACGGCCCTGGAAGGCCATGAGGCTCTGTCTTCCTTCGGGAGTTAGTCGTCTCCATATCAGGGGCGATAAGAGGTGTTGTCTCTTTTTCCAAGCTTTTTGCTTAGGGGATGTTTTTTCTGCCTGAGTTTGGGATGCTTTGCATTCTTCTCCCTTGGGTGTGGTCCTCTGGAACGTTAATCTGAAAGGATTATGGAGACTAGCCTTTTTCTTTCTACTCTTTTCCCTTTGTGCTGCCCTTGGGGCCTTTGGGCTCTAAAGAAATTGCGTGACTTTGTCGTGGCCTAGCTCCTTGTTGGGGGGGGGGGGGGTGTTGACCTCCTGCCAAGGATGTTCTCTTCCCTTTGGGCTGTGAATTATGAGTGAGTCCTGTACCGTTCTCCAGTGATCATCCCCTGTGAGGTCTGATTGCTTCAGACGTGGTATCTTGTGTTCCCTGGGGGGGTCGTTCATTCTAGGATGATTCTGGGTCCAGGGTTCTTGTCTTGGATCCTTCTTGGATGTCTGGAGACTTTTGATCCTGTGGACTGGTTCGGGACGACCCAGTTTTTTCAGGGACCCTATGTTGCGACATAGGGGCTAGCTCATTGGGCATGCAAGCAGGAAGGCCAGAGTTCACATTCACCTTCGGGTACTGGTCATAAATTTTAAGGCCTCACTTGTCCTTCGGACGGAGTGTGCTCCTCTTCATGGGGAGTTTTTCTATGTTGGGTCAACAATGGTGTCTGGATGATTTTTTTCATTCGGTCCGTGTCTTTATCATACTATGGCTTCATGTCTTGTGGACATGTACGCTGTTCTTATCTGTGCTCTTTCCTTTTGAGGGGATAGTTTGTCTTCCTTATGAGCTGGGGTTTCCTCTCTCTGGAGGGTCATTGTCCTGCCCTGTGTGTAGGAGGTTGAATCAGGTGGCTTATTTCTGTAAGGGGCAGCATCTGCTGCTTTGTGGGATCTGTTCCACCTGTTGGAAATTGATCTCTCTACGTAGAGACTGGCTAAGAGAGTTATGACAGGTCTTCCTACGGATGTATTGCACTTTTCTCTGTTCCAGGTCCTGGGGGTTCTCCTTCGGAGTGCCTTATTTTGGAGGAGCGGATTGTGTTGGCACCCGAGCTCTGTTGGGGTGGGTGAGTCCCCCCTTTTTCTTTCCATTCCCTGGGGGCTTGTGGTTGGGGTCTTTCAGTTCCCTCATCTATCGGATATGTCTGTCGCTTGGGCTGGTCTGGTGTTGGAGCAGGATCTGAGATCTGGTGCTCTGCTATTTCATCCTCGGAGCATTTGAGGTACAGCAAGCCTTTTTGAGGTTTCTCCTTTCTCCACGTTCAAGATTTGTGGGAAGGACTGGCGACTCCTAGATAGCCTGTGATGTTATCCACTGGTTAGTGGATACTTAGCAATCTGAAGGATCCTATCTTCAGCTGCTTTCTACTTGCCCTGCAAGTATTAAAGTTTTAGAGTCATTTTTAGATGACTGCAGCGTGCAGTGTTTTTGCTTCAGGTGTTGTTCGTCAGACCTATCTGAGCTTGCTGCACGAGGTTTCGTTCTGAATATTTTGGTATTCTGAGATACCTTTTTGCAACTTGGGGACTTTCGTCTTCAGTTTCTTTCTAGAGTGCGGTTGCACTGTGTTAGGGCAAGATCCTCTCTCTGTTTCAGACTCCCGGCCTTATCCCGTGGTTTCTGTATATCTGGGGTCTGAGCGTTGCCTCCCCTTGTTTCTATGAAACTGGTTGGGTCTCTGTTAGCCTGACCCGGTTTCTTGTTTTTTTTTTTCTCTGTGTTTGTGCCCTTTTTAGGTTTTTTTCTGGAGTTCCTTAGGCTCAGCTAGCTCAGCAAATAATGCACTGTGGCTACTCTGCACTGTAGCAAACCGAGGGTTGCAAGTTTGGTCCCCAGCGAGGTCTACTCAGCCTTTCCTCCTTTCGAGGTTGATAAAATGAGCAGCGCCTTGAAAGCCTTAAGGGGGTTTAGCCGCGCTTTACAAGTACAATCATGTTTTCTCCATTCCTTTTCTTCTTTGTGGAAGAATACGGTAGTTTGTTCCCTTTCTTTAGTAAGGGGTGTATTGTTTGGAGACCAACTGCTGGGCGACGGTGTCTCTTGGAGGCTATTGACTCAGTTGAGTCTAGTTCCTGCGGTCTCTAGCAAGGCTTGTGAAATATCTGCGGGTCAGTGTCCTTGGGCCTTTTCCTTTTTTCAAAGTTGTTCTCGGCTTTGGACGAAGCGGGATTTTGTTGAGTAGGGGTTTTCAGGCCTGGTCTGCGTCTTGTACCCTTCTGTTTTTGCATTCAGTGTCCTCTATAGCTTGGGTATTGTTTTCCCAAAAGTAATGAATGCAGCTGTGGACTCTTTCCATTTATGAAGAAAAACTTAAATTATGCTTACCTGATCATTTTCTTTTCTTCAGATGGAAGGAGTCCACATCTCCCCGCCCATATTTTTTCTGTGGGGAGTCTGTTATTTTTGTTCTTCTGGCACATTTTCACCCTGATATTTCTTCTACTGTTCCTTCAGCAGAATGACTGGGGGATGAGGGAGGTGGGGGAGGTATTTAAGCCTTTGGCTGGGGTGACCAGGTTCTGAATTCCCAAAAGTAATGAATGCAGCTGTGGACTCTTTCCTTCTGAAGAAATGAAAAATATCAGGTAAGCATAATTTAAGTTATTTCAGTGCACAGGCTAGCGGCTGCCATCAAAATTCAAACAAGGTTTCTATTCTCTGCTTTTTGTGAAAAGGAAAAAGGTCAGGGTCAGGATTATATTAGACCTCTGGTCCTTCAACAATTGGAAAATAGATTCAAGAACAAATCTCTATTGACTGTTGAGTTCTTCAAATGTGTCACAACAGATGTTCCAGAAAGCCATTAGAGCTGCAGAATCTGTTAGTGCTCTTCAAAGGATAATGTGATAGTTATAGTTTACAGTGGGGAACACCATTACCAGTTTGTGGCCCTTTTATTCCGGATTTTCATTGTAACAAAAATATTAACAGCAGTCCTAGTTCCACTGATAGCAAAGACAAGGAGAAAGGCATCTATGTTCTTCACTATATAGATGACATTTTAGTAGGTAACAGGCTTATCTACAGACAGACACAATAGTAATGAAAATGAATAAAGCATTTCACAGACAGGAGAGCAGCAATGTATTACAGCTGTAGTTATTTATGCAAATCCATTCATTATCACGCCTGCCATTTTCCCTGCTTCTGAGACAAGTGGCAGAACATCCTTTGATGACTCCAGTGTTGTTGCTTCAGGGACCAGTCTTTTTTTTTTTAATAATTTTCATTTAGGTACAATAGACAAAAAACTGGAAAATAAAACTTAATAAGGTATCAAGAATAAACCTCAATGCATGATGGATTACAGTTTATCTCCATGTAGTTTTGTGTTTTCCAGTAAAAGAATCGGTAGGTGCTAGACAGACTGAATATTCCAAAAGTACCATATATATATATATATATATATATATATATATATATATATATATATAAAGTCAAATAGCCAGTGGCCCAGCACTCCAACCTCTGTACACATATAGTAACCTGGGTTCTGTCCTCAATAAACAGGCATACAGCTTTGTGGTAAAGGAGGGCACTCTCAGGGTTTAAATAATCCAATAATTTATTTTAAACACAATACATTAAAAGTCAGTCAACGTTTTGGCTCTATTTTTGAGCCTTGTTCAAGACTGATTTTAAATCTAAAAAAACAGAAAAGACAATATTTGTACTGTATATAATAAATGAAAGCAAACAGCAGGTGCACCCACCACCACTCATAAGGAGAAAGGACATACAAATGGGAAACTAAAAATAAAATTAAACACACAAACTAGCATTCAGGTCAGAACAGCTGTGGGTGGATAGCCCAAAGGGAAATACTTAAATACACGGACTCCTCTCACATACGGGGGGTGCCGAAGTTGGATCTGATGGCGTCTCTGCAAAATGCCAAGCTTCCAAGGTACAGGTCAAGAGATCCACAGGGCACTCTGATACATGCTCTGGCGGTCCCTTGGGATTTCAGGCTAGCATACCTGTTTTCTCTGTTTACTCTCCATCCACGAGTCATTGCTTGTATCAAACAATAAAGAGTGTTGGTGATTCTAATAGCACCTGCGTGGCCTCGCAGGATCTGGTATGCAGACCTATTGGAGATGTCCTGTCTCCCACTGTGGAGACTGCCTCTGAGGACCTGCTGATTCAGGATCCCTTCTTTCATCCAAATCTTGTTTTTCTCTCTGAAGCTGACTGCTTGGAGATTGAACGCTTAGTTCTGTCTAAACGTGGGTTTTCTGAGTCGTTCATTGAGACCATGATTCAGGCTCGCAAGCCTGTTACGAGAAAGATTCATCGATAAGATGGCGTAAATATCTTTATTGGTGTGAATCCAAGGGCTACTCTTGGAGTAGGGTTAGGATTCCTAGAATTTTGTATTTTCTCCAGGATGGTCTGGAGTAAGGTTTGTCAGCTAGTACTCTGAAGGGTCAAATTTCTGCTTTATCAATTTTGCTACATAAGCGTCTGGTGGACAGCAACTTCCTGAGAGAATTACGGCTCATTCCACTAGGGCTGTCTACTCATCTTGGGCGTTCGAAAATGAGGCTTCTGTGGAACAGATTTGCAAGGCTGCGACTTGGTCTTCTCTGCATACTTTTCCAAATTTGATACTTTTGCCTCAGCTGAGGCTTCTTTTGGGAGAAAGGTTCTTCAAGCGGTGGTGCCTTCTGTTTAGGTCTACCTGTCTTGTCCCTCCCTATTCCTCTGTGTCCTCTAGCTTGGGTATTGGTTCCAAACAGTAAGTGATGAAGCTGTAGACTCACCATATCTTAGGAAAGAAAACAATATTTATGCTTACCTGATAAATGTATTTATTTCCGGATATGGTGAGTCCACGGCCCCGCCCTTTATTTCAAGACAGTTGTTTTTGTCTAAACTTCAGGCACCTCTACACCTTGTGTTACTCCTTTTTTCTCCATTGACCTTCAGTCGAATGACTGGGGTTTGTGGGTAGAGGAGTGATACTTAAAGGGACAGTCAAGTCCAAAAAAAACTTTCATGATTTAAACAGGGGATGTAATTTTAAACAACTTTCCAATTTACTTTTATCACCAATTTTGCTTTGTTCTCTTGGTATTCTTAGTTGAAAGCTAATCCTAGAAGGTTCATATGCTAAATTTCATAGACCTTGAAGACTGCCTCTAATCTGATGGCATTAGTTCATGTGTTTCATATAGATAACATTGAGCTCATGCACGTGAAGTTACCCTGGAGTGAGCACTGATTGGCTAAAATGCAAGTCTGTTTTAAGAGCTGAAATAAGGGGGCAGTTTGGAGAGGCTTAGATACAAGGTAATCACAGAGGTAAGTAGTGTATTTCTATAACAGTGTTGGTTATGCAAAACTGGGGAATGGGTAATAAAGGCATTATCTTTCTTTTTAAACAACAAAAATTCTGGTGTTGACTGTCCCTTTAACAGCTTGGATGTGGTGCTCTTTGCCTCCTCCTGCTGGCCAGGTGTGATATTACCAACAGTAAGTGATGAAGCCGTGGACTCACCATATCCAGAAATAAATAAATTTAGTACACGACCCCACCCTTTATTAAGAGTTATTTTTTACTAAACCTCAGGCACCTCTACACCTTTGTGTTATTCTTTTTCCATTTCCCTTCAGTCAAATGACTGGGTATTATGGGTAGGGGAGCGACACTTAACAGCTTTGCTGTGGTGCTCTTTGCCTCCTCCTGCTGGCCAGGAGTGATATTCCCACTAGTAATTGAATGATGTTGTGGACTCTCCATATCCAGAAATAAATACATTTATCAGGTTAGCATAAATTTTGTTTTTAGCGATACTACTGGTTCGAGCACAGACTGACACACACCATCCATCCGTCTTTCTCCCCAGTCAGTCTCTCCTCTTACATTTTTATTCTGTTCAGTAGACCCCACAGGTACAAGCACAGACAGACACCATTCATCTGCCTTACCTCCCTGTCAGACAGTCCTTTCCCACTTTTACATCTCAGCACAGACACCGCCAATTCAGGCACAGCACTCTGCCCTCCCTCCTGGTCAGCATGTATCTGAGTTTTTTAACACACAGCCCTTTGCAAATCAGGGTGCATAGCTAATATCACTAGGTCACATGTATCATTGTCAGGCACATACAGAGATAACAATCTACCCAGATCAGTACTCAATAAAACATCATTAGGAATATTGTCAGATACCTCTCCCTGCTCCCCAATCAAGGTGTACACGTGCAATAGGCACTGCAAGTTGCACTCCCCCAATCCCTTAAACTGCTACAGTCCTGCCAGGAATAATGTCCTTAGAGCTCACCAGCCCTGGACGCACACGAGTCACTTCTGCACCTGTGTCCCAAAACCCCAATGTTACCTTATCTCCAACAGTCACAGGTTGTAAGTTCTCATTGTTGCTTTCCTCTGGCCATGTAACAAACAACACAGATGCTGGTACTTCTGAGGGATGACTGACTCCAGCTGATTGTGCCAATTTCATCTTCTCTGGCCAAGTGGAGCTGATGTGGCCCACTTTATTGCAAGCAAAAGACCTGCGGGTATCCCCCTGCCCATGTGCAGCACTCCCTTCTCCTTTCCCAGAGGGAACAGACACATTAAATGAAGGCACAACAGACTTGGTAAAGGGGGGCGTGAAGCAGCTCCTTTCCAGGTGCATGCCCCCTTAACAAAGGCTTTTCTTTGCCATATATTTATTTGCAAGGCCGGTAATCCTGTCAATAACCCCAGGCTAGTGCTTGGATAGAGGCACTGTGTGCCATCATTCTCTGTTATGAAAGGTTGTGGCAATAAAATTGACCATATGCAATAAAGTTCTCTCTTGTGCATCTTTTTCATAATACAGACAGAGCATACAATAAAAAAAAGGTTTCAAGTTTACTTCTATTATCAAATTTGCTCCATTCTCATAGTATTCTAGTGCTCATACAAAACATCTGCAATATAGTGCTCCAGTCATCTATAGGTGAGACAAGTTAAACATCTGCAATATAGTGCTCCAGTCATCTATAGGTGAGATCAGTTAAACATCTGCAATATAGTGCTCCAGTCATCTATACACAAGTATCAGGTAAGTATATGTGGTGTCTGGAGCAAGATGAGCATACACAGGTACAAGGTAAGTATCATACACAGGTACAAGGTAAGTATCATACACAAGTATCAGGTAAGGATCATACACAAGTATCAGGTAAGTATATGTGGTGTCTGGAGCAAGATGAGCATACACAGATGCAAGGTAAGTATCCTACACAAGTATCAGGTAAGTATATGTGGTGTCTGGAGCAAGATGAGCATACACAGGTACAAGGTAAGTATCATACACAAGTATCAGGTAAATATATGTGGTGACTGGAACAAGATGAGCATACACAGGTACAAGGTAAGTATCATACACAAGTATCAGGTAAGTATGATACTTACCTTGTACCTGTGTATGATACTTACCTTGTACCTGTGTATGCTCATCTTGCTACAGACACCACATATACTTACCTGATACCTGTGTATACTCATCTTGCTCCTGACACCACATATACTTACCTGATACCTGTGTATGATACTTACCTTGTACCTGTGTATGCTCATCTTGCTCCAGACACCACATATACTTA
This sequence comes from Bombina bombina, assembly GCF_027579735.1. Taxonomy (NCBI): domain Eukaryota; kingdom Metazoa; phylum Chordata; class Amphibia; order Anura; family Bombinatoridae; genus Bombina; species Bombina bombina. Next base: position 1,142,213,242 of record NC_069503.1, on the reverse strand, counting down.
CCTTGTACCCGTGTATGATACTTACCTTGTACCTGTGTATGATACTTACCTTGTACCTGTGTATATGTGGTGTGTGGAGCAAGATGAGCATACACAGGTACAAGGTAAGTATCATACACAGGTACAAGGTAAGTATCATACACAAATATCAGGTAAGTATATGTGGTGTCTGGAACAAGATGAGCACACACAGGTAGAAGGTAAGTATCATACACAAGTATCAGGTAAGTATATGTGGTGTCTGGAACAAGATGAGCATACACAGGTACAAGGTAAGTATCATACACAGGTACAAGGTAAGTATCATACACAAGTATCAGGTAAGTATATGTGGTGTCTGGAACAAGATGAGCATACACAGGTACAAGGTAAGTATCATACACAGGTACAAGGTAAGTGTCATACACAAGTATCAGGTAAGTATATGTGGTGTCTGGAACAAGATGAGCATACACAGGTACAAGGTAAGTATCATACACAAGTATCAGGTAAGTATATGTGGTGTCTGGAGCAAGATGAGCATACACAGGTACAAGGTAAGTATCATACACAGGTACAAGGTAAGTATCATACACAAGTATCAGGTAAGTATATGTGGTGTCTGGAGCAAGATGAGCATACACAGGTACAAGGTAAGTATCATACACAGGTACAAGGTAAGTATCATACACAGGTACAAGGTAAGTATCATACACAAGTATCAGGTAAGTATATGTGGTGTCTGGAGCCAGATGAGCATACACAGGTACAAGGTAAGTATCATACACAGGTACAAGGTAAGTATCATACACAGGTACAAGGTAAGTATCATACACAAGTATCAGGTAAGTATATGTGGTGTCTGGAGCCAGATGAGCATACACAGGTACAAGGTAAGTATCATACACAGGTACAAGGTAAGTATCATACACAAGTATCAGGTAAGTATATGTGGTGTCTGGAGCAAGATGAGCATACACAGGTACAAGGTAAGTATCATACACAAGTATCAGGTAAGTATATGTGGTGTCTGGAGCCAGATGAGCATACACAGGTACAAGGTAAGTATCATACACAGGTACAAGGTAAGTATCATACACAGGTACAAGGTAAGTATCATACACAAGTATCAGGTAAGTATATGTGGTGTCTGGAGCCAGATGAGCATACACAGGTACAAGGTAAGTATCATACACAGGTACAAGGTAAGTATCATACACAAGTATCAGGTAAGTATATGTGGTGTCTGGAGCAAGATGAGCATACACAGGTACAAGGTAAGTATCATACACAGGTACAAGGTAAGTATCATACACAGGTACAAGGTAAGTATCATACACAGGTACAAGGTAAGTATCATACACAGGTACAAGGTAAGTATCATACACAAGTATCAGGTAAGTATATGTGGTGTCTGGAGCAAGATGAGCATACACAGGTACAAGGTAAGTATCATACACAGGTACAAGGTAAGTATCATACACAAGTATCAGGTAAGTATATGTGGTGTCTGGAGCAAGATGAGCATACACAGGTACAAGGTAAGTATCATACACAGGTACAAGGTAAGTATCATACACAGGTACAAGGTAAGTATCATACACAAGTATCAGGTAAGTATATGTGGTGTCTGGAGCAAGATGAGCATACACAGGTACAAGGTAAGTATCATACACAGGTACAAGGTAAGTATCATACACAAGTATCAGGTAAGTATATGTGGTGTCTGGAGCAAGATGAGCATACACAGGTACAAGGTAAGTATCATACACAGGTACAAGGTAAGTATCATACACAGGTACAAGGTAAGTGTCATACACAGGTACAAGGTAAGTGTCATACACAAGTATCAGGTAAGTATATGTGGTGTCTGGAGCAAGATGAGCATACACAGGTACAAGGTAAGTATCATACACAGGTACAAGGTAAGTGTCATACACAAGTATCAGGTAAGTATATGTGGTGTCTGGAGCAAGATGAGCATACACAGGTACAAGGTAAGTATCATACACAGGTACAAGGTAAGTATCATACACAGGTACAAGGTAAGTATCATACACAAGTATCAGGTAAGTATATGTGGTGTCTGGAGCAAGATGAGCATACACAGGTACAAGGTAAGTATCATACACAGGTACAAGGTAAGTATCATACACAAGTACAAGGTAAGTATCATACACAAGTATCAGGTAAGTATATGTGGTGTCTGGAGCAAGATGAGCATACACAGGTACAAGGTAAGTATCATACACAGGTACAAGGTAAGTATCATACACAGGTACAAGGTAAGTATCATACACAGGTACAAGGTAAGTATCATACACAGGTACAAGGTAAGTATCATACACAAGTATCAGGTAAGTATATGTGGTGTCTGGAGCCAGATGAGCATACACAGGTACAAGGTAAGTATCATACACAGGTACAAGGTAAGTATCATACACAGGTACAAGGTAAGTATCATACACAGGTACAAGGTAAGTATCATACACAGGTACAAGGTAAGTATCATACACAGGTACAAGGTAAGTATGCTTGGTCTCTGGAACAAGGTGAGCTCCTTCCCCTCTGACAGCCTTTTCCCCTCTCTGCTTTGATCCGGTGGATTCTAAGGCACTGGCATGGTGTTTTATTCTGGCAAGTTTAACCCCTACTATGCCTTGGTGTTTAGATACTTCATTTGTATTCTCTTAGCTCTTATGTTCTGAGGTGTGCTGTGGGCTAGTACTGGTGTGAATCATTGTATTCCCAGTTTTTGTACAGGAATTTGCTTTTTACCTGTGTATGCCCCATCTGTACACAGTTTTGTGTGTTAAGCAGCAAACTCAACCCCCCCTCTAAACCAGCGGTCGCCAACCAGTGGTCCACGAGAAGATGTTGGTGGTCCTTGACACCATCGAGCAGGAATTTATCTCCTCTGATGGTGTCCCCCGTCACGCCGCAACTCCCTACAGTGCCTGGCCGGACATCAGTAAAACTGACAGAGTTAAATTACAATCTCCCTATTCACATTGCATAGTACTGCGCAACTTGCGTAGCTAGATTGTATTTTTAGCTCCTCCTGCCCAGCGCGCTGCTCAGAGGAAGATGCTTCCATTCTAAAGCCAGCAGAGGTTGGTATAGTCTTGGCTTTAAATAGTGGAATTAAAGTATATAAAAAAAGAAAATCTAAAAAAAAAATTCTCACTTATATTTCATTTATTTTCTTTGTTGTAGTTTTCCTAATTCCTTCAGCTGGACTTACATCACTGTTTGTCTTCCTCCCCTCATCTTCTTTTTTTTTTAAATTAAATATGAATTATTTTTCCTTCTAATAATTTTATTCCACCTGAATTCCAGTAATTGCCATCCAGCAGATCAGCAATATGTCACCAGTATTATAGTAATTGCCAGTAACATCAGTCGTGGTCTCACAGCCTTGCAAAAGAGCCGCTACAAAGCGGTCTAAAAACCTAGCCATGTGAGTTCATATACCCAGGTCTAACAGAAGCCATGTGCACCCTCCATTGCCATTATAAATAAAAACGTTTGTCACAAAAAACGTTAATTTACCTCCAAACATAGAATCGTTTGCCCACAAACATTATATCATCAGTGTCAACCATTTTTACAGCCCAACATAAAGGTCCAGTAATACCCTTCTCTTTCACATTAGGATTACTGCTTACCCCTTCCCTCATGGGGATACTCTCAGCCAATTCTGAAATAACACAGTCTCTCCAGAAAAAAATGACTGAATATACCTCATTGCTTGTAGCATGAAAAACGTTCCTCACACTGAAGTTTCTTAAAGGAACAGTAAACCTTAAAAATAATGTTGTATAATTCTGCACATAGTGCAGAATTATATAACATTATATTAGCCAAACATTACAAAACATAATGTACCCTATTCATTTTTTAAAAAAAAAACGCTGTTTTACAGACCCGCTCTCTGTACTCTGCTGAGCAGGTCTGTTATATATACTCAGCGCATCGGGGCAGCTGTATAGTCACAGCCCGCCCGCGCCATAAGACTGTCTGACAGCAGGAGCGAGCTGCACTTAGTCTTATGGCGCGGTCGGGCCGGGCTGTGACTATACAGCTGGCCCGATGCGCTGAGTAAATATAACAGACCCGCTCAGCAGAGTATAGAGAGCGGGTCTGTAAAACAGCGTTTTTTTATAAAAAAAATTAATAGGGTACATTATGTTTTGTAATGTTTGGCTAATATAATGTTATATAATTCCGCACTATGTGCAGAATTATATAACGTTATTTTTAAAGTTTACTGACACTAAGTACTCCTCAGCCATTCTGTGGGAACTACTCTGGATCTTAGTAACAACTGCTAAGATCATCAGTCTCCAGGCAGAAATCTTCATCCATCTGCTGCCTGGGAAAAAATAGCACTCACCGGTACCATTTAAAATAAAAAAGTCTTGCTTGAAGAAAATAAAAACTAACATTTTATCACCTCTTTCACTTTACCCTTCCTATTACTTAGAGTAGGCAAAGAGAATGACTGGGGGTGGAGTCAAGGGAGGAGCTATATAGACAGCTGTGCTGAGGTGCTCTTTGCCACTTCCTGTTAGCAGGAGGATAATATCCCACAAGTAAAGGATGAATCCGTGGACTCGTCGTATCTAGTAGAAGAAATATACTTACATTTTCTTCTTGAAGCCACTCCAGTGCTTCACCAGCCCGTCGCAAGCCTCTTCATTTGTCAGCAATGACGATTTATATGATAACAGTAATTATCTGAGGACATTGCAGAAAAGCTAGGATACAGATGAGAAAAGCTTAGGGGAGGGGGAGCTTTATTTTGTGGTTTTTATGATGGGGAATCTGAAGAGGTTAATGGGGGATTTGTTTAGAGGTTTTGCAGTTGTGGGTAGGTCTCATGGGTGTTTCGAATCAGGGAGTTAAGCAAGAAGGAGAGCTTGCAACTGAGGTTAAAGGAGTAAAGGTGGAAGGGGTCAGATATTTTTTTGCAGGTGGAAAAGGTTGGGTTAATAGCAGTGAGGGGGCTGGGACAGTGCAGTTAGTGTTAACAGCAGTGGAGGAAATAAATATGCTACAGCTAAGTCACTGCTTTACCAATAAGGCAGTTTAATCACAAGTGGACGTACATTACTGTTGCGTTTCAGGGAGTAGGGTCACCCAGCAACTACAGTATATTCCCCAGCGTCACTCTCTGCAGCTCCAGTTGGCTCTGCATTCCTTTAACAGTCGGAATCAGCACTAAGCGGCCGTCAGGACTCAGGAGCCAATGTGTGAAGACCTTTCCCTGCTTAGCTGCCTCAATAGGAAGCCAAAAAAAAAAAAAGATAAATACCTGATTATAGACCGCACCCCTAATGTAAAGCTTTAAATTAGGGGAAAAAAGTGCGGCCTATACTCGGGACACTACGGTGTGTATATATATATATATATATATATATATATATAATCTGCAAATCCTATTACTACCTCTGTTGCTCCTCTAATACAGCACATTATTATTATGCAGTGACCCAATAACTTGGGTTTACTTATCCAATGATTATACTTTGCCATACAGCTAGGAATGCTTCATGTGTCCCTATGTGAGTGTTTATAATTGGTTGCATAACCAGTTTATGTAAGCAATATATGTTTTATATGCTCTATGCTTCTTTAACTGGTATAGAGTAGTTTCAAATGCTGCTCTCCACAATAGTTATGGAGAACTTTACAGGCATAGGGCTAGATTTATCAAGCAAGGGCGGACAGGGGCGTACATATTCACCCCATGTCCGCCCCAGCTCGTATCTGGTGGGCAGCAATCTTCTGGCGGAATTAAACATTGCACACGAGCGATATTTTGCGGTTGCGTGCAATGCCGCCCTCTGCCGCACACAGCCAATTACGGGGGAACTGTCAATCTCCCCGGTCAAACGAGTGAGAACCTGCAGTCATAGGGAGGTGAAGGGCTTGATAAATCAAGCCCATAGTGGGTCAGATCTATCGAGCACAAGGAGAATTCTCTGTGTAATTATCCTATGGGTTCTCCTCAGCTCTCCTTTAGAGAAGTGTATCTATTTTCAATAGCAGAGGTGAGGAGATGAAATTATACATTTATCCAATGGGATTAGTATCTGCTCCTTATATATCATTGAAAATAATCAACTATTCTCCCATGTAAGTCATATATAAACCAATAGAAATATTCATAAAGCTTCACTAGTAGTTTGTTAACGCCCCTCTTCAACAAACTGTCATGGAAGAAAATAGATCTAAGTTTTCATTGTTTTTGTGCTTCTATTTTAGCTCTTTTATATATTATTTTTGTGCCCCAAAACATATTTTTGCACTAATTATTTTTGCTCTCCAATATACATTATTGCTCTTTGTTATATATTTGAACATTGTAGAATCACAGACTCGTTGTCGGGAGCAGGGTGATACGGTGCTATACTAAGTATTTCACTAATTCATGAGTCTACCTGGCAAACGTGGACTGTAAGGCCTAATGATCTGGGAGCTTTTACGGTGTCTTACAAGGTTCCTATCCTTGCTCTACAACATTTATGCCTTCTTTTAGCTTTCCTTTCTTTGTGTTCAGTGATCAGCGGTCACCATGCAATGAGTACGGTTCCATCTGAAGGAGAGGTTAACACTCAACATTCTGGAACGCTAAGCATTTCTTAGAGCTCTTCAAGTCATGGCCCCTTCACAAACAAGGAATATCTTCATTCCTGATCAGACAAGTTCAGTGGTTGCTTAAAGGGACATGAAACCCAAATTTTTTCTTTCGTGATTTAGAAAGAGCACGTCATTTTAAACAACTTTCTAATTTACTTCTATTGTCTCATTTGCTTCATTCTCTTGATATCACTTGCTGAAAAGCATATCTAGATATGCTCAGTAGCTGCTGATTGGTTGCTGCACATAGAGGCCTTGTGTGATTGGCTCACATGTGCATTGCTATTTATTCAACAAAGGATATCTAAAGAACTGAGCAAATTAGATAATAGAAGTAATTGGAAAGTTGCTTAAAATTACATGCCCTATCTGAATCATGAAAGTTTAATTTTGACTAGACTGCCCCTTTAAATCAACTGTCAACGGGAACACGCATCTCCCTCGTCATGTAAGAAGTGTCTATAATTCTATTATGAATAAAGAAGGAAAGCTGTTCTCTATCAACTTCAGATTCAAGGAGAGAACAATTGGGAAACAGACTACTTTTACCTGTTCAGTCCGGAGAAAGGGTTCTTCTTCAAGAAATTCGATAAACTTATTCTAGATTGGGTTCCACCATGTACAGCTTTAATGGTGTACAAGCTGAATCACAGCTTCAATCATAGTGTAGTGCAAGAGAAAAATTAAGAGCACCGGGTGCGTGTTAAGACAACCAACTTTATTCAAAAAGCTTTAAAACTAAGGGGGAAATCATATAATCCCCAGGTAAAAACTGAGGTAGTTAGATCATGAGAAAAATATACAGACTGACATGTTTCAGTGTTACGCCATGCTCCTAGCCTCTAGTAAAAAAAAAAATCACAGCAATCTGTCTTAAAAACAATCACTGCAATCCAATTGGTCAGTAGGTACACAACTTCTTTAACAACCGACCAATTGGTTAACCACTGCTCACAATTGTCCCTCCTCCCACTAGACTACCAGCTGTTGCATAATGTACCTAGTTGGGGTCTGTGGTCCCAACCCTGATAAAACATAACATCCTATCCTGAGACAGAGAGTAGCATGAAGAAACTATTCTTAACGCTCAAAGTTTCTAAATGGACAGATTCGGAGATGTTTGTAAATTAAGAACCAAAATTGACTCTGTTAGGTCACAATGCACTTTACAATACTGGATATAAATTGAGGCTTACTCATAATCTTACATTTATAATACAAATTAAAGGAGCCTAGTGTAAATCTACTATGTAAACAGCTGTATTGTTGATACAAAGGGGGAAGAGATACATGGCTCAGGGACAATACCATACTACAGATAGACCTCCACTTCACCAAAAGTTTGAGGTCAAACTCGGTGTTCTGGTTTTGAAGCCTAAACATCCAGAAGGCCTCCCTTCCTGCTCATTTTCTCTATTCCCCCCTTGTAACACAGGTAATACCCTCTCTCTGATGTTCCAACTAAAACACCTCACATCCTTGTCATGAAATTGAGAAAATTTGTTAAGTGGTGTGTGTGTGTGGTAATCAGAGTGTGCCAGATATAGACACTCCAGTGCTCTATGATCGATGCCTTAGTTTGTCCCTGAATATTTTATTTAGCTTTCCTGTTTTTCCCTATTTGTTGCTCTTTCAAGAATCAAACAAGATTCAACTTCAGTAATACTCATAGAGCTGGTGCAGACCTGCAGAAATTCAGATGTCTTCTGTTCCTACATGAACCCCACCTATCAGAAAGAATCTTCTGTTTCAAAGACCTGTGTTTCACCCGGATCTAAATCTGCTGAATTTGAAAGTGTGAAGGTTAAATGCTTAAACCTCAAGATCAGGAGGGGGTTCCTCTGAAATCTATATTGTATTACACACAAGTAAGCCGGTTAAGTAAAGAATTTATCATAAATTCCAGGAAGCTTTCTTTCGGCGTTCTTCTTGAGTTGTTTTTTTTTTTTCTTTCTTTTAAGTTTCAAAATTGTACCACTCTAACTCCCCCCACAAAACTCCTTCTATGGCTGTACCAATATCTACCTTTACTTTTGGGAGAATGCAGACTTTAACACTCATCTGCTGGAGCATGCCTAGAAGCAAATAAGCTGCAGTGAAACACAATGCCTGTGTTTCTGTAGCTAAACACAGATAAGGGGGAAGAAGACAGAATGGCTGTGTCAGTTTGTGTGTTTATTTTTTAAATAACAAAATTATGCTTACCTGATAATTTCATTTTCTTCTGAAGGGAAGAGTCAACAGCTGCATTCATTACTTTTGAGAATACAGAACCTGGCTACCAGGAGGAGGCAAAGACACCCCAGCCAAATGCTTAAATAACTCCCCCACTCATTCTGCAGAGCGAACAAGGAACAGTAAGAGAAATATCAGTGAAAAAGGTGCCAGAAGATCAAAAAATTACAGCCGCCTCAGAGAAAAAAAAACTAACAGGCGGGAGCTGTCGACTCTTCCCTTCAGAAGAAAATGAAATTATCAGGAAAGTATAATTTATGTTTTTCTTCTTAAAATGGAAGAGTCCACAGCTGCATTCATTACTTTTGGGAAAAGAATACCCAAGCTAGAGGACACTGAATGCAAACAAGTGGGTACAAAAGGCAGCCCCTTCGAAAGGTACCACAGCCTGATTACGACACCCAAAAAAAGTATAGACGACACGGGTGAAAACCCGAAGACCAGTTAACTGCACATTAGTTACACCGCCGGCAAAGCCAAATTAAACCACTCCGTCCCAGAGGCCGTCAAGCCCAAAAACCTCAGATGAGTCAGCCCCACGGATCACAACTCCCATGAAGGTACCTGGCCAAGACAAGGACCAATATCTGCCCCCCAAAAAAGAACAAAATCTCATGAAAAATCCAAAGGATCCTTCCCCTTTGCAGAACATAGAACAACCCATGGTTGCTGTACAATAGCAACTCCCTAGAAACACAAGGACTAAAGAAAGAGATCCATACACAGGGAAACATGTCCCAGAAAAGGACTCGAGGAACACCCTCATATCCCTGACCCTGTACCATACCCAAAGGTACTCCAGGAAAACCATGAGTTCCCCGTTGCCTCATTAAATCTAGATCTGCAAGATAGACAGAAGAGACAGAAATAGGATAACTATCCCACCAGCTAGTAAAGAGTTCTCCAAAAAGAACACCAACCGCTGAACAGGAACTCCCAATGACCAGATTCCAGTAGAAAGCCGACTCGCCGTTGCTAAACCTAAACACCAAAAAGAGTTTCAAAGCTTGCTAACAGCCAGTCAAAGTGCAATAGATGAAGCTGGCATTCAACTGCAAACCTTCCTAGGGCTCACAGCCCTCTAAATATTGACTCCAAGGAGCGCTCCTCCCAGCACCGAACGCCAGTGGAAAAGAGGACATCCAAGACCTCCCACAAAAGGAGTGAACCGACTCTCTAGAAAAAAAAAACGGTCAACCCTGCATAGAGTAACTGACCCCAATCTTCCCTCTAGGATAATGGTCCTAGCCCCAAGGCTAGACAAGACTAAAGACAAGAGTCCCAAACTTCCAGAAGAGAAAGGAAGGGTCAACGTAGGAACAAAGCCCCCGGTTAGACTGCTGACTACAAACAGTATGCTACCATGAGTCAGGATAGACACTGTGCTCGGGTGCGAAACCCCCTACACGGCTGTCCTCTCAAAAAACAAGAAAAACTTCCTAAGGGAAGAAGGCCCTCAGACCCTCAGCATGCATATATCAGAATTCAACATATAGCAGGAGCCCCATAGGGATCAAACCCTCAGCCTCCCGCTGCAGGAACGGAAGAACCAGTCACTACATCGCAACTCCCCTTCCAGGATTCTGAAACGCAAGAAGGGGAAAAAAAACCAACAACCTAGAGTCTACAGGAACAGCGTAAATGTGCCAGAAGACCAGTAGGGGACCATCAGAGGGACCTAAAACCTAAGCCACCAATAGATAGGCATCTCTCTCAGAACCCCAGCCTCTGCGAAGAGGCCGGCAGGACCACAAACATCTAGAGTGAGATAGAACCGTCCACAGCCATACAAGGAGAGACACAAACCTAGGTCAAGTTCCTCAAAAAAGTAATCAATCGAAGATCCAACTTCCATAGGAACCCTAAGCTGCCTCCTACAAGGAGGAACACACCTCTAAAGTCATTAGACTTAGCGATCTAGCAAAAGCCTCAAACCCAAGAGTCACAAGGACTTCCTTAACGGTCTAAGACTCAGCACCCAGGGCACTTGAATCACAAAGATCTCGTAAGCAAGCATTAATACGTGCTACACACACAGGCAAGGTAGCAACCAACACCCAAAGGCAAATGAGCACCCTGTACCCTGCTCGCCATCTCAGAGAATCGTACTTAGGACACCACCCACCAAGCCCTTAACAGAGCAGAGGATAAATGGTCAACTACCTGATCCCAGAAAGGCAGCTCTCCGTAACCAACCTCGCCTCTTCACTGACAAGCCCCAAGGCTAGAGATGCAACGAGACCATGGTCAGACTAAGGGTAATGGAAGAGACAACAGCCAGAGATACTTGAAGGATATATCTTCCAAAAAACATAATTTATGTAAGAACTTACCTGATAAATTCAGTTCTTTCATATTGGCAAGAGTCTATGAGCGAATGACATATGGGATATACAATCCTACCAGGAGGGGCAAAGTTTCTCAAACCTCAAAATGCCTATAAATACACCCCTCACCACACCCTCAATTCAGTTTAACGAATAGCCAAGCAGTGGGGTGATAAAGAAAGGAGTGGAAAGCATCAAAGGAAATTTGGAAATAATTGTCCTTTATACAAAAAATCATAACCACCATAAAAAGGGTGGGCCTCATGGTCTCTTGCCAATATGAAAGAAATGAATTTATCAGGTAAGTTCTTACATAAATTATGTTTTCTTTCAAGTAATTGGAAAGAGTCCATGAGCTAGTGACATATGGGATATCAATACCCAAGATGTGGAGTCTTCCACTCAAGAGTCACTAGAGAGGGAGGGAATAAAAACAGCCATATTCCGCTGAAAAAATTAATCCACAACCCAAAAAAATAAGTTTATTTCAGTTTTGAAAGAAAAAAACTTAAATCAAAAGTAGAAGAATCAAACTGAAACAGCTGCCTGAAGAACTTTTCTACCAAAAACTGCTTCCGAAGAAGCAAATACATCAAAACGGGAGAATTTAATAAATGTATGCAAAGAGGACCAAGTCGCCGCTTTGCAAATCTGATCAACTCAAGCTTCATTCTTAAAAGCCCACGAAGTGGAGACCGATCTAGTAGAATGAGCTGTAATTCTTTGAGGCGGGGCCTGACCCGACTCCAAATAAGCTTGAAGAATCAAAAGTTTCAACCAAGGAGCCAAGGAAATAGCAGAAGCCTTCTGACCTTTCCTAGGACCAGAAAATAAAACAAATAGACTAGAAGTCTTCCTGAAATCTTTAGTAGCTTCCACATAATATTTCAAAGCTCTTACCACATCCAAAGAATGTAAGGATCTCTCCAAAGAATTCTTAGGATTAGGACATAAGGAAGGGACAACAATTTCTCTACTAATGTTGTTAGAATTCACAACCTTAGGTAAAAATTGAAAAGAAGTCCGCAAAACTGCCTTATCCTGATGAAAAATCAGAAAAGGAGACTCACAAGAAAGAGCAGATAGCTCAGAAACTCTTCTAGCAGAAGATATAGCCAAAAGGAACAACACTTTCCAAGAAAGTAGTTTAATGTCCAAAGAATGCAAAGGCTCAAATGGAGGAGCCTGTAAAGCCTTCAGAACCAAATTAAGACCATAAGAAGGAGAAATTGATTTAATGACAGGCTTAATACGAACTAAAGCCTGTACAAAACAGTGAATATAAGGAAGTATAGCAATCTTTCTGTGAAATAAAACAAAGAGCGGAGATTTGACCTTTCAAGGAACTTGCAGACAAACCCTTATCCAAACAATCTTGAAGAAATTGTAAAATTCTGGGAATTCTAAAAGAATGCCAGGAGAATTTATGAGAAGAACACCATGAAATGTAAGTCTTCCAAACTCTATAATAAATCTTTCTGGAGACAGATTTACGAGCTTGTAACATAGTATTAATCACTGAGTCAGAGAAACCTCTATCACTTAGAACTAAGCGTTCAATTTCCATACCTTCAAATTTAATGATTTGAGATCCTGATGGAAAAACAGACCATGAGACAGTAGGTCCAGCCGTAACTGAAGTGGCCAAGGCGGGCAACTTGACATCCGAACCAGATCCACATACCAAAACCTTTGTGGCCATGATGGAGCCACCAACAACACAAAAGACTGTTCCATGATGATTTTGGAGATCACTCTTGGAAGGAGAACTAGAGGCGGAAAGATGTAAGCAGGATGATAACACCAAGGAAGTGTCAGTGCATCCACTGCTTCCACTTGAACATCCCTGGACCAGGACAGGTATCTGAAAAGTTTCTTGTGTAGATGAGAGGCCATGAGATCTCTCTCTGGAAGACCCCACATCTGAACAATCTGAGAAAACATCTGGATGGAGAGACCACTCCCCTGGATGTAAAGTCTGGCGGCTGAGATAATCCGCCTCCCAATTGTCTACACCTGGGATATGCACCGCAGAGATTAGACAGGAGCTGGATTCCGCCCAAGCAAGTATCCGAGATACTTCTTTCATAGCTTGGGGACTGTGAGTCCCACCCTAATGATTGACATAAGCCACAGTTGTGATATTGTCTGTCTGAAAACAAATGAGCGGTTCTCTCTTTAGCAGAGGCCAAAACTGAAGAGCCCTGAGAATTACACGGAGTTCTAAAATATTTATTGGTAATCTCGCCTCTTGAGATTTCCAAACCCCTTGTGCTGTCAGAGATCCCCAAACAGCTCCCCAACCTGAAAGACTCGCATCTGTTGAGATCACAGTCCAGGTTGGCCAAACAAAAGAAGCCCCTTGAACCAAATGATGGTGATCTATCCACCATGTCAGAGAGTGTTATACATTGGGATTCAAGGATATTAATTGTGATATCTTTGTATAATCCCTGCACCATTGATTCAGCATGCAAAGCTGTAGAGGTCTCATGTGAAAACGAGCAAAGGGGATCGCGTCTAATGCAGCAGTCATGAGACCTAAAACTTCCATGACTGAGACTGAAGGTGCCGGCATGCTGCGACCAATTTTAAACGTCTCGTCTGTTAGAGACAGAGTCATGGACACTGACTATCTGGAAGCCTAAAAAGGTGACCCTTGTCTGAGGAATCAAGGAACTTTTTGGTAAATTGATCCTCCAACCATGTTTCCGAAGAAACACTAGTTGATTCATGTGAGATTCTGCAGTATGTAAAGACTGAGCTAGTACCAAGATATCGTCCAAATAAGGAAACACCGCAATACCCTGTTCTCTGATTACAGAGAGTAGGACACCCAGAACCTTTGAAAAGATTCTTGGAGCTGTTGCTTGGCCAAATGGAAGAGCAACAAATTGGTAATGCTTGTCTAGAAAAGAGAATCTCAGAAACGGCTAGTGTTCTGGATGAATCGGAATATGAAGGTATGCATCCTGCAAGTCTATTGTGGACATTAATGTCCTCGCTGAACAAAAGGCAGAATAGTCCTTATGTAAGAGTACCAACTTTCAAGATGGTGACTATAACTATTCAAAATTTTCAGATCCAGAACTGGTCTGAATAAATTTTCTCTCTTTGGTACAATGAATAGGTTTGAATAAAAGCCCAAACCTTGTTCCTGAGGAGGAACTGGCATGATTACCCCTGAAGACTCCAGGTCTGAAACACTTCAGAAAAGCCTGTGCTTTTACTGTATTTACAGGGATGCGTGAGAGAAAAAAATCTCACAGGAGGTCTTACTTTGAATCCTATTCGATACCCTTGAGAGACAATGCTCTGAATCCAATGATTTGACAGATTTTATCCAAACATCCTTGAAAAACCTTAATCTGCCCCCTACCATCTGAGCTGGAATGAGGGCCGCACCTTCATGCGGACTTAGGGGCTGACTTTGGTTTCCTAAATGGCTTGGATTTATTCCAATTTGAGGAAGGCTTCCAATTGGAAGCAGATTCCTTGGGAGGAGGATTGAGTTTTTGTTCCTTATTCTGATGAAAGGAACAAAAAACAGTTAGAAGCCTTAGATTTGCCCTTAGGTTTTTTATCCTGAGGCAGAAAAACTCCTTTTCCTCCAGTGATAGTTGAAATAGAATCCAACTGAGAACCAAATAAATTACTACCTTGGAAAGAAAGATAGTAATCTAGATTTAGATGTCATATCAGCATTCCAAGATTTAAGCCACAAAGCTCTTCTAGCTAATACAGCTAAAGACATGGATCTAACATCAATTTTGATAATATCAAAAATGGCATCACAAATAAAATGATTAGCATGTTGCAGTAAGCAAGTAATGCTAGATATGTCAGGATCCAATTCTCGTTGCGCTAAATTCTCCAACCAAAAAGTTGAGGCAGCCGCAACATCAGCCAAAGAAATAGCAGGTTTGAGATGACGACCTGAATATAAATAGGCCTTCCTTAGATAAGATTCAAGTTTCCTATCTAAAGGATCCTTAAAGGAAGTACCATCTTCCATAGGAATAGTGGTACGTTTAGCAAGAGTAGAAATATCCCCATCAACTTTGGGGATTTTTTCCCAAAACTCTAGATTTTGCTGGTAAAGGATACAATTTTTTAAACCTTGAAGAAGGAATAAAAGAAGTACCTGGCTTATTCCATTCCCTAGAAATCATATCAGAAATAGCCTCAGGAATAGGAAAAAAAAACCTGGGGAAACCACAGGTGGTTTAAAAACAGCATTTAAACGTTTATTAGACTGAACGTCAATAGGACTGGTTACCTCAATATCCAAAGTAATTAACACTTCTTTTCATAAAGAACGCATATACTCTATTTTAAATAAATAAGTAGATTTGTCAGTGTCAATGTCTGAGGAAGGGTCTTCTGAATCAGATAGATCCTCATCAGAAGAGGATAAATTATTATGTTGCTGGTCATTTGAAATTTCATCAGCTAATTGAGAAGTTTTAAAAGACCTTTTACGTTTATTAGAAGGTGGAAATGCAGACAAAGCCTTCAGAATAGAATCAGAAAAATTCTTTAAAATTTACAGGTATATCATGCACATTAGAAGTTGAAGGAACCGCAACTGGCAATGTACTATTACTGATGGAAACACTATCTGCAAGTAAAAGTTTATCATGACAACTATTACAAATGACATTTGGTGAAATAATTTCTACACTTTTACAACAAATGCACTTAGCTTTGGTAGAACCGATGTCAGGCAGCAATGTTCCAGCAGAAACTTCTGAGACAGGATCAGATTGGGACATCTTGCTCAATGTAAGAGAAAAAAAACATATAAAGCAAAATTATCTATTTCCTTATATGAAAGTTTCAGGAATGGGAAAAAATGCAAAAGCATAGGCCTCTGATAGAGAAAAAAGCAAGAGGCAAACATCAATGGGGTATTGAAATAATGAAAAAAATTTGGCGCCATTTATATGGTCCAAGTTCGTTAATATACAGTAAAAGAAAACAGATTTAGGGGGCGGAGCTTGGCCAAGATGGCGCTTGGTCGCAAGTAGGAGAAGCTCCGAGCGCAGAGAGGCTGGCACCTTGTTATAAGAGCCACAGAGGAACGCAAACTGGCTAATAGTGGCTGGAATAAACTTTGGACCACCACCCGCAATCGTAAAGAGGGCAGTAACTAGCTCGCAGATAGAGCCAGCGCAAACCAGACGGCCCCACAACCACCGCTTGCGGCCTGACAACAGCTGTCACTTCATCACGCATCTGCAAAAGCTTCCGCTTCTGCTCTGATCAAATTGCGGCTTGTTCTCAGGTCAGTCACCTCGCACGACTCAAAAGCGGCACCGGAGGTCAGTAGTGACTTTTTTCTGGTTGCTGTCAGCCCCCGCATTTGCAGCCCACACGTGGTGCCCAGATCTGTAGGTCACACACATATAAAGCTCCTTAACACGATCAGAGCACAACAATGAGCCGTAACCATTTCAGTACAGGTTCCCTACAGAGCAGGCTTTAAAAACGTATGTGCTATTATGCTCACAGAATACCGTTATGCAAGCATGCATTAACTCCATTTTGAGCTCCATCTCACATTTGCTATTTGGTGCGTCATGCACAGTTAACTGTTAAGGTGCTAAAGTTCCTTGGAGCCTAACTTCCATAGGTTAATAGGAAGTTCTTCCTCTGAATGTTTGAACTCTCAGGCGAAAGCTAAACGGACACAAAACTAAAATAAAGAAACAAAAAGGTACAAAATAAATTAGACAATTCTGAAGCAAATAAAAACCAATAAAACAGCAGAATAAAGCATAAGTTTGGGAACCCAGCACTCTGATAAGAGAGAGGTGTGCTGCTAAACATGGCGTCCAAGAGAAGTCAGATAAATTAAACAAATCCCAAAACGCCCAACAGGCCTCTGTCAGCAGTTTTTTCCACGCAGCAAGCACCGACTCTCAGGAGGCTGAAGAAAATAACGCTTCGGACCCCAACTCACAACCCTCCTTGGCCGCCCCTGTGTCCATTACATCAGATTATGCTTATCAGCTAAAATCAGACATAGCTAACTTGCCCACTAAGGCAGATTTTGAAGCCCTAAAATCCATAATTACTACAGAAATCGCCAGTATGAAGAAAGAAATAAATGAAATTGGGAACAGGCTTGAATATGTAGAAGAGGGCCAGGAATACCTAAACACTTTATTTGACAACATAACGCAGGCTAATGTATACGACTCGCAGATCGACACCCTACAAGACAAAATTGAAGACCTCGATAACAGAGGTCGCCGCAATAACTTGAGGATCAGAGGAGTCCCAGAAGCGGTATCAACAGCAAATCTCCACAGTTACATACAAGATTTATTTAGATTTCTACAAAACGACCCTCAGGCGGAGGCCATGGAACTTGACAGAGCTCACACCCTCCTCCAGCACAGAATGCGCCCCCTAGGGATGTAATTCTGAGATTCCTCAGATTTACGGATAAAGAAAAAAACATAATTTATGTAAGAACTTACCTGATAAATTCATTTCTTTCATATTAGCAAGAGTCCATGAGCTAGTGACGTATGGGATATACATTCCTACCAGGAGGGGCAAAGTTTCCCAAACCTCAAAATGCCTATAAATACACCCCTCACCACACCCACAATTCAGTTTAACGAATAGCCAAGAAGTGGGGTGATAAAAAAGTGCGAAAGCATATAAAATAAGGAATTGGAATAAATTGTGCTTTATACAAAATCATAACCACCACAAAAAAGGGTGGGCCTCATGGACTCTTGCTAATATGAAAGAAATGAATTTATCAGGTAAGTTCTTACATAAATTATGTTTTCTTTCATGTAATTAGCAAGAGTCCATGAGCTAGTGACGTATGGGATAATGACTACCCAAGATGTGGATCTTTCCACGCAAGAGTCACTAGAGAGGGAGGGATAAAATAAAGACAGCCAATTCCTGCTGAAAATAATCCACACCCAAAATAAAAGTTTAACGAAAAACATAAGCAGAAGATTCAAACTGAAACCGCTGCCTGAAGTACTTTTCTACCAAAAACTGCTTCAGAAGAAGAAAATACATCAAAATGGTAGAATTTAGTAAAAGTATGCAAAGAGGACCAAGTTGCTGCTTTGCAAATCTGGTCAACCGAAGCTTCATTCCTAAACGCCCAGGAAGTAGAAACTGACCTAGTAGAATGAGCTGTAATTCTCTGAGGCGGAGTTTTACCCGACTCAACATAAGCAAGATGAATTAAAGATTTCAACCAAGATGCCAAAGAAATGGCAGAAGCTTTCTGGCCTTTTCTAGAACCGGAAAAGATAACAAATAGACTAGAAGTCTTACGGAAAGATTTCGTAGCTTCAACATAATATTTCAAAGCTCTAACAACATCCAAAGAATGCAACGATTTCTCCTTAGAATTCTTAGGATTAGGACATAATGAAGGAACCACAATTTCTCTACTAATGTTGTTGGAATTCACAACTTTAGGTAAAAATTCAAAAGAAGTTCGCAACACCGCCTTATCCTGGTGAAAAATCAGAAAAGGAGACTCACAAGAAAGAGCAGATAATTCAGAAACTCTTCTAGCAGAAGAGATGGCCAAAAGGAACAAAACTTTCCAAGAAAGCAATTTAATGTCCAATGAATGCATAGGTTCAAACGGAGGAGCTTGAAGAGCTCCCAGAACCAGATTCAAACTCCAAGGAGGAGAGATTGACTTAATGACAGGTTTTATACGAACCAAAGCTTGTACAAAACAATGAATATCAGGAAGAATAGCAATCTTTCTGTGAAAAAGAACAGAAAGAGCAGAGATTTGTCCTTTCAAAGAACTTGCGGACAAACCCTTATCTAAACCATCCTGAAGAAACTGTAAAATTCTCGGTATTCTAAAAGAATGCCAAGAAAAATGATGAGAAAGACACCAAGAAATATAAGTCTTCCAGACTCTATAATATATCTCTCGAGATACAGACTTACGAGCCTGTAACATAGTATTAATGACAGAGTCAGAGAAACATCTTTGACCAAGAATCAAGCGTTCAATCTCCATACCTTTAAATTTAAGGATTTCAGATCCTGATGGAAAAAAGGACCTTGTGACAGAAGGTCTGGTCTTAACGGAAGAGTCCACGGTTGGCAAGAGGCCATCCGGACAAGATCCGCATACCAAAATCTGTGAGGCCATGCCGGAGCTACCAGCAGAACAAACAAGCATTCCTTCAGAATCTTGGATATTACTCTTGGAAGAAGAACTAGAGGCGGAAAGATATAGGCAGGATGATACTTCCAAGGAAGTGATAATGCATCCACTGCCTCCGCCTGAGGATCCCGGGATCTGGACAGATACCTGGGAAGTTTCTTGTTTAGATGGGACGCCATCAGATCTATTTCTGGAAGTTCCCACATTTGAACAATCTGAAGAAATACCTCTGGGTGAAGAGACCATTCGCCCGGATGTAACGTTTGGCGACTGAGATAATCCGCTTCCCAATTGTCTATACCTGGGATATGAACCGCAGAGATTAGACAGGAGCTGGATTCCGCCCAAACCAAAATTCGAGATACTTCTCTCATAGCCAGAGGACTGTGAGTCCCTCCTTGATGATTGATGTATGCCACAGTTGTGACATTGTCCGTCTGAAAACAAATGAACGATTCTCTCTTCAGAAGAGGCCAAAACTGAAGAGCTCTGAAAATTGCACGGAGTTCCAAAATATTGATCGGTAATCTCACCTCCTGAGATTCCCAAACTCCTTGTGCTGTCAGAGATCCCCACACAGCTCCCCAACCTGAAAGACTTGCATCTGTTGAAATTACAGTCCAGGTCGGAAGCACAAAAGAAGCCCCCTGAATTAAACGATGGTGGTCTGTCCACCATGTTAGAGAGTGTCGAACAATCGGTTTTAAAGATATTATTTGAGAAATCTTCGTGTAATCCTTGCACCATTGCTTCAGCATACAGAGCTGAAGAGGTCGCATGTGAAAACGAGCAAAGGGGATCGCGTCCGATGCAGCAGTCATAAGACCTAGAATTTCCATGCATAAGGCTACCGAAGGGAATGATTGTGACTGAAGGTTTCGACAAGCTGCAATCAATTTTAGACGTCTCTTGTCTGTTAAAGACAGAGTCATGGACACTGAATCCATCTGGAAACCCAGAAAGGTTACTCTTGTCTGAGGAATCAAAGAACTTTTTGGTAAATTGATCCTCCAACCATGATCTTGAAGAAACAACACAAGTCGATTCGTATGAGATTCTGCTAAATGTAAAGACTGAGCAAGTACCAAGATATCGTCCAAATAAGGAAATACCACAATACCCTGTTCTCTGATTACAGACAGAAGGGCACCGAGAACCTTTGTAAAAATTCTTGGAGCTGTAGCTAGGCCAAACGGCAGAGCCACAAACTGGTAATGCTTGTCCAGAAAAGAGAATCTCAGGAACTGATAATGATCTGGATGAATCGGAATATGCAGATATGCATCCTGTAAATCTATTGTGGACATATAATTCCCTTGCTGAACAAAAGGCAATATAGTCCTTACAGTTACCAACTTGAACGTTGGTATCCTTACATAACGATTCAATATTTTTAGATCCAGAACTGGTCTGAAGGAATTCTCCTTCTTTGGTACAATGAAGAGATTTGAATAAAACCCCATCCCCTGTTCCGGAACTGGAACTGGCATAATTACTCCAGACAACTCTAGATCTGAAACACATTTCAGAAATGCTTGAGCTTTTACTGGATTTACTGGGACACGGGAAAGAAAAAATCTCTTTGCAGGAGGTCTCATCTTGAAACCAATTCTGTACCCTTCTAAAACAATGCTCTGAATCCAAAGATTGTGAACAGAATTGATCCAAATTTCCTTGAAAAAACGTAACCTGCCCCCTACCAGCTGAGCTGGAACGAGAGCCGCACCTTCATGTGGACTTAGAAGCAGGCTTTGCCTTTCTAGCTGGCTTGGATTTATTCCAGACTGGAGATGGTTTCCAAACCGAAACTGCTCCTGAGGATGAAGGATCAGGTTTTTGTTCTTTGTTGAAACGAAAGGAACGAAAACGATTATTAGCCCTGTTTTTACCTTTAGATTTTTTATCCTGTGGTAAAAAAGTTCCTTTCCCACCAGTAACAGTTGAAATAATGGAATCCAACTGAGAACCAAATAATTTGTTACCCTGGAAAGAAATGGAAAGCAAAGTTGATTTAGAAGCCATATCAGCATTCCAAGTTTTAAGCCATAAAGCTCTTCTAGCTAAGATAGCTAGAGACATAAACCTGACATCAACTCTGATAATATCAAAAAATAGCATCACATATAAAATTATTAGCATGCTGAAGAAGAATAATAATATCATGAGAATCACGATGTGTTACTTGTTGCGCTAAAGTTTCCAACCAAAAAGTTGAAGCTGCAGCAACATCAGCCAAAGATATAGCAGGTCTAAGAAGATTACCTGAACACAGATAAGCTTTTCTTAGAAAGGATTCAATTAGCAAGGGTAGAAATAGCCCCATCAACTTTAGGGATCTTGTCCCAAAATTCTAATCTGTCAGACGGCACAGGATATAAATGCTTAAAACGTTTAGAAGGAGTAAATGAATTACCCAATTTATCCCATTCCTTGGAAATTACTGCAGAAATAGCATTAGGAACAGGAAAAACTTCTGGAAAAACCACAGGAGCTTTAAAAACCTTATCCAAACGTTTAGAATTAACATCAAGAGGACCAGAATCCTCTATTTCTAAAGCAATTAGTACTTCTTTAAGTAAAGAACGAATAAATTCCATTTTAAATAAATATGAAGATTTATCAGCATCAACCTCTGAGACAGAATCCTCTGAACCAGAGGAATCATCAGAATCAGAATGATGATCTTCATTTAAAAATTCATCTGTAGGGAGAGAAGTTTTAAAAGATTTTTTACGTTTACTAGAAGGAGAAATAACAGACATAGCCTTCTTAATGGATTCTGAAACAAAATCTCTTATATTATCAGGAACATTCTGCACCTTAGATGTTGAAGGAACTGCAACAGGCAATGGTACTTTACTAAAGGAAATATTATCTGCTTTAACAAGTTTGTCATGACAATCAATACAAACAACAGCTGGAGGAATAGCTACCAAAAGTTTACAGCAGATGCACTTAGCTTTGGTAGATTCAGCACTTGACAGCGATTTTCCTGTAGTATCTTCTGACTCAGATGCAACGTGGGACATCTTGCAATATGTAAGAGAAAAAACAACATATATAAAGCAAAATTGATCAAATTCCTTAAAAGACAGTTTCAGGAATGGGAAAAAATGCCAAAGAACAAGCTTCTAGCAACCAGAAGCAATAAAAAATGAGACTAAAATAATGTGGAGACAAAAGTGACGCCCATATTTTTTCGCGCCAAATAAGACGCCCACATTATTTGGCGCCAAAAATGACGCCACATCCGGAACGCCGACATTTTTGGCGCAAAATAACGTCAAAAAAATGACGCAACTTCCGGCGACACGTATGACGCCGGAAACGGAAATAGAATTTTTGCGCCAAAAAAATCCGCGCCAAGAATGACGCAATAAAATGAAGCATTTTCAGCCCCCGCGAGCCTAACAGCCCACAGGGAAGAGTCAAATTTTTTGAAGGTAAGAAAAAATTTATTAAATCAAATGCATTATCCCAAATATGAAACTGACTGTCTGAAAATAAGGAAAGTTGAATATTCTGAGTCAAGGCAAATAAATGTTTGAATACATATATTTAGAACTTTATAAACAAAGTGCCCAACCATAGCTTGGAGTGTCACAGAAAATAAGACTTACTTACCCCAGGACACTCATCTACATATAGCAGATAGCCAAACCAGTACTGAAACGAGAATCAGTAGAGGTAATGGTATATATAAGAGTATATCGTCGATCTGAAAAGGGAGGTAAGAGATGAATCTCTACGACCGATAACAGAGAACCTATGAAATAGACCCCGTAGAAGGAGATCACTGCATTCAAATAGGCAATACTCTCCTCACATCCCTCTGACATTCACTGCACGCTGAGAGGAAAACCGGGCTCCAACTTGCTGCGGAGCGCATATCAACGTAGAATCTAGCACAAACTTACTTCACCACCTCCATCGGAGGCAAAGTTTGTAAAACTGAATTGTGGGTGTGGTGAGGGGTGTATTTATAGGCATTTTGAGGTTTGGGAAACTTTGCCCCTCCTGGTAGGAATGTATATCCCATACGTCACTAGCTCATGGACTCTTGCTAATTACATGAAAGAAATATGGAAAGCTGCAAGATCTTTCCAACCTATCTGCTTTATGGACACCGATATCCAAATTTATCTCGACTTGAGTCCTACGACCATTCAAAAACGAAAAGACATTCGATTTATCTCGAGAACCCTTCAAGAAAAGAACATAAAATACAGGTGGGGATTTCCCTTCTGCCTTCATGTAATGCACGAGGGTCGTACCTTCACCTATAGGTCTGAACAGGATCTCAAGCCATTGTCAGAAGCTTTACAGTTGTCCTTCAAACACACACCCTGCTGATGTCCCTCTCAACGATGTTCGTCCCTTGACGCAAGGACCACCACAGAGAGATTCTCATTCCAAATGGATGAAAGTAATTCCAAAAAAGAAGTAAACCATCTACTCCTGTTGATGGTAGAGACACAGCAAGCGAAACTTGAACTGTCCCTTAGGCTTCATTTTAGGCTATCACAATACCCATGGACCTTTGTGTGTCTTGCTAAAGGACGGTATGTTCATACACTTTTTTTACTATGCTAAATTGTTTTCCATAAGCTCCCCAGCGGAGATATCAAAGTTAGTTGATCCAGGTTAAGTATGTTATGTATTAATAACGGTTAAAATCTCAGATCCTAATATTTGCTTATTTAAAGTTGGTGTCAGCGCCCTCTGCGCAATCTCCTTTATGTTAGTGTCTTACCCAGACACTGTTTAATTGCAAATGCTTAAATTCTTTGTTGTATGTTTGTAACATTTTTCATTGATTGTATTGATAACTTGTATACACTCTTAAAGTTTATGTAGATGCTCGTCGCTACTCTCACCACCGCCCAATAGGTAGATGCATCCATATTATACTCCCTATTTATTCAGGTCTGATCCCCAGACGCACCCCTAGTAATTTAGCTATCCTTAAGCACATACTCCACATATGACAGCTCCAAATACTAACTCTCTGACTTTTCTCTCAGTTAACTCTCAAGGCCTTAACCCCCATAAGAGAAATGTGGCTCTAAGAGACTTTAGAAGAAGGGGAGCCGATATAGTATTCAGGAGACCCACTTTCTACGGGGGCAGGAACCTAAGACTTTCAAATACAAATTTGGCCAGTCCTTTTACGCTTCCAACTCACAAAAAACAAATGGGGTAGGTGTACTCTTAAAAAGCAATATACCTTTTCAATTAATCAAAAAAGTGGCAGACCACGGGGGGAGGTATATCATCATAGTCGGGAAATTATACAATTCAATGGTAACTCTAGTGAACGTATATGCCCCTAACTCAAAACAGGACACCTTTTTCAGAACATTAACCAATATGCTACTGGAAACCGCTAAGGGCTCCTTAATAATGGGCGGGGACTTTAACCTCACCCTTAACCCCCTCCTAGATAACTTAAACAAGTTGTCCTCTGTCCCCCATAGAACAATCTCCACTGTTAACTGCTTAAAAGAATTAACGGTGCATGATGTGTGGAGGGTACATAAGCCAGAGGGTTTAGGCTATACGTTTTACTCTAACCCTCACCGCAAATTCTCCCGATTAGACTATTTTATGACAGATGTCAATAGCCTAGCCAAAGTTGAAAGTATAGATATCATTCCTAACTTTTGGTCAGACCACTCTATGATGCAATGCTCTTTCAAATGGCCGCATAGACCCTTTTCTTGTTATACATGGAGATTAGATGACTCCCTGCTTGCAGATCCCTTGATTTGCCAACAGCTAGAAAAAGCTCTAGGTGAATATTTCTCCATCAATGAAACGTCTGAGTGACCCTAAAATATTCTGTGAGGCTCATAAATAGTTTATCCGAGGGGTCCTGATTAGCGTCAAAGCACATCAGACTAAACAGACAAACAGCTTACTTAATGAATCTACCTAGAGGGCATGCTTAAGTTGCAACCAGATAAACGCTCTTTTGGCACAACAAGTCTTAGAATGTAGGGCGCAAATTAATCACTTGCTGGGAAAAGAATGCAAAAAGACCACCCTCAAGCTGAGACAAAAACACTATGAAGGCCGCGATAAGAGTGGTCCCCTCCTAGCTAGAAAACTAAAGAGAAAGTTACATAAAGGGTACATACTAACTTTAAAGGATCGCCAAGGTAACGAACTCCATACCTCAGAAAAAATAGCTGAGGAATTTAGATCTTACTATTTCCAGTTATATAACCTGTCAGTTACACCTCGCAACAAGATAGATTCATCTTCAGATTCCAAATCCTCCCTAATAAAAAAAATACCTCTCAAAATTTAACCCTCTCATCCATTTCTTCAGATCAACAAAAGATTCTAAATAGTCCGATATCACATGAGGAACTACTAGATGTCATTAAAAACCTTGCCCATAATAAAGCCCCTGGCCCAGATGGCTTCTCGGATCAATATTACAAAGTATTTAGGGATATACTCTCCCCTTACATGCTTACTATGTTTAACTTGATAGAAGAGGACAACCCATTCACAAGTTCTTCACTAGAGGCCCAAATAGTTGTTCTCCCGAAACCGGGCAAGCCCCCAGATACAGCCCCGAATTTTAGGCCAATTTCCCTGCTCAATGTGGACCTGAAAATATACGCCAAAATACTCGCCAACAGGCTTAACAAAATTCTTCCACATATCATCGACAATGATCAAGTAGGGTTTGTCCCGTCTAGAGAGTCCAAAGACAACACTGTTAGAGCAATACAAATGATACACTATGCCCACCTTATGCGGACCCCTCGCGGCGGTGTCGGCGAACGCGGAAAAAGCTTTCGACCGCGTCTGCTGGCACTTCCTCCGGGAGATTCTGCATAAATATAGCTTAGGGGATTCGTTTATTTAAAAAATAATGGCTTTATATACCACCCCCTCCGCCAAAGTAAGAGTCAATGGAATAGCTTTGAATTCTTTCCCACCTCCGTCAGGGGTGCCCATTGTCGCCTCTCTTATTTGCATGTGTGGTGGAGGCTCTTGCCACCGCTGTACGCTCTAATGTAAACATTCAGGGGCTGCAAATACGGGATACCAACCACAACTTTTTATTATACGCGGATGACATCCTTTTTTCTCTAACGGATCCACTTAACTCTATCCCGAACTAGATGCGTTTTAAGGGTTTCTATTTATTTAATAAATACTTCTAAATCAGAGCTCATTCTAGTGCAGTGTAAAGACCCTATATCTCTTCCCAGATTTCCAACATATGCCCTCTCCGCATTCAGCCAGCGTCCCTGAAATATTTGGGAATACACCTTACCCCAAACACTGAGGACCTGTTTCAAGCCAACTATTTGCCCCTCCAAAGCTCATTGGTAGCCGACATGTCATTGTGGAGATCCAGAAACATATCTTGGCTTGGTAGAATCAATTCCATCAAGATGAATGTCCTCCCCAGGATCCTGTATCTCTTACAAACACTTCCAATCCCCCTACCCTCTAAGTTCCTGCCGAGCCTGCAGAATAAGATATTGGATTTTATCTGGGATAAACGCAAAGCTAGGATAAATAAGCACCTTATGTGCATGCCCATATAGAATGGGGGACTGGGGGTCACAAATTTGACAAATTATAGGAAAGCTGTTTTTCTTGAACGCATAATTGACTGGTTTACGAACTATGGCCACAAAAAATGGGTAAAAATGGAACATGATATCACACAATCCCAGCACTTGGGGTCCCTCTGTTGGCAGAATAGATCAGAATTACTCCAGATATCCAACAATAACTTCATAATCCAAGAGACCTTTGGCGTTTGGGAAAATATACTAACCGAGCACCCTCTGCTCTCGTCCAGATTCTCCCCCCTCACAGACAATGCAGATTTTCCCCCGGGGCAGTACTAGGGAACATCAAAATACAGTACACATTGCAGGGCGATTATGGCATGTCAGCTAGGCAATGAGCAAGCTTTTACCCCACTGGATAGTTTAATAGCTAATGGCCTACATATGTTCTCAAATTGTTTTTTCTTATACCAATGCCGATCCTTTATTCTCAAACACCCAGACAGGAGCAATATTATTCGCTGACTCCATTCGAATCCCTATGCAAATCTCCTGATCCAATGAAGCGCACCCTCTCCCTAACATATTCCCTCCTGCAAGCATCTCCCCCAGGATATGTTCCCCCTTACATTGATAGGTGGGCCACTGACTTAAACATGGAAATATCTCAGACCGACATGTCACATATGTTTATTAACATAACCAAAGTTTCCTCTTCCTGCACCCTTATGGAGACCAACTTCAAAATTACTCAGCGATGGTATTAACCCCTTGCAGAACAAACAAACTTTTCGCTTCGGCCAGCAATAAATGCTGGAGGTGTGAAAATTCCCTAGGCACGATGGGACACATATGGTGGACATGTCCCCTCATACAACCGAGTTGGGACACCGCCATAAAAGCCACATCTAGGATGTTAAAGACAAATATTTCACCAGATCCCATGGTATGGCTACTCAATAACATCCCACACAAACTTCCCACTTATAAGAAAAAAAAATCATATTCATTGCCGGTAATTGCATGAAGTCCCTTATAGCCCGTAGATGGAAAAGCAGGGAGGTGCCGAGTCTATCCCAGTGGTATAATAGATTTCACGAGCTACTAGAATTAGAGGAATATGCATATTTGTTACGTAAACAAGAACCCCTTTATATACAGCTAAAAACGTCTTGGGAAACCTTCATAAACGAAGAGTTTCAAAATATATCGACCTTACCTTACTGCTTAATCTTTGAGTGTATTGGGAGACGAGCTACATTTATCATTATTCTCGTAGTTATTCTGGTTATATGCTGCATTAACATTAAAATTCCATGTTTCTTTTCCCTTGTATTCTATATCTTAGACATATTATACATATGTGCTTTTTCCCTTGTTATTATTTCTCTCTTTTTAAAATTCATTCTGATCAGCTTTGTTCTATAAGAGCAGATTGTCAAATGTAATGTATTCCTCTCAAAACATATGAGATACACTCTGTATTGTACTACTTTCTTTTTATCAATAAAGCTGATTTATTAAAAAAAAAAAAAAAAAAGAGAAAACAGATTTATATTAAATATATAAAAAGCACCGGACTGGTGCAAATACTAGAATTGTACCTGGGCATTATATTTCTTCTAACAACCAAGGAATAACCTATGTGCAAACAGCGAGGAAAAAAAAAAAAAAGAAAAAAAAGAAAAAAAGGGAGGTTATATGTTCTGGGTTCACACCCCGCAAATTTCTAGGAAATTGTCCCACCTACTTTACTTGTGACAGGACGTAGAACTGGTAATCTGTGTAAAAGGAACCTACTTAAAGGGACATGAAACCCAAAAATTTTACTTTTATGATTCAGATAGAGAATACAATTTTAAACAACTTTACAATTTACTTCTATTTAATTTGCTTCCTTCTCGTTATCCTTTGGTGAAAGGTTTATCTAGACAAGTTCATTAGCAGCAGAGAACCTAGGTTCTAGCTGTTAATTGGTGGCTGCATATATATTGATTGTGATTGGCTCACCCATGTGTTCAGTTAGAAACCAGTAGTGCATAGCTGCTCCTTCAACAAATGATACAGAGAGAATGAAACAGATTAGATAATAGAAGTAAATTAGAAAGTTGTTTAAAATTGTATTCTCTATCTGAATCATGAAATAATTTTTTGGGGTTTCATGTCCCTTTAAATAATAATGGAAATCAATGAGTTGCATTTCAGAGCTTTATATTTCAGTCTTGAGAAGGGCCTGGAATGTAAGTTATGCATTTGAAAACTATGTGCTGGGAAAAAAAAAAAAAAAAAAAGTTAATCAGCACCAGTTAACCCTGTTGAAGATGGATTTTTTTTTTTTAATATTTGTGTACAGATGTGGTTCTACTTTACGTTTAGAAGAACTGATAACTATAAATCTATCACTCATCACCAAGTTTACTAAGCAGCAGCATTGTTCGTATTCGTTTTAAGATCTTGAATTGGGCCCCCCCTGTATGTAAGTCAGGTTTATTGGCCCCCTGTATGTAAGTCAGGTTTATTGGCCCCCTGTATGTAAGTCAGGTTTATTGGCCCCCTGTATGCAAGTCAGGTTTATTGGCCCCCTGTATGCAAGTCAGGTTTATTGGCCCCCTGTATGCAAGTCAGGTTTATTGGCCCCCTGTATGTAAGTCAGGTTTATTGGCCCATTCAGTCCCCAAATAAAGCAGACAAATGTAGGATTCTGCATGTTTTATTGGTCAGATAGATTTCCATGAGTTTCATATTTTGTTGAAAGCAGCAATGTCAACACTCTGCACCTGAAACAAGATACACAGGGAGGCAGTTAGCAAGATGTATTAACACGTGTGTAAAATGTTAGTTACTTAAAAAAGAAAATGTATGCTTACCTGATAAATTTATTTCTTTTTTGACAAAATGAGTCCACGGATCATCTTAATTACTAATGAGAGATATTCACCTCCTGGTCAGCAGGAGGCGGCAAAGAGCACCACAGCAGAGCTGTTAAATAGCTCCTCCTCTTCCTCCCATTCCAGTCATTCGACCGAAGTTAGGAAGAGAAAGGAAAAGCCAAGGTGCAGAGGTGGCTGACATTTACAATAACCCACAACCTGTCTTACAAGAACAGGGCGGGCCGTGGACTTGTGTCAAAAAAGAAATAAATTTATCAGGTAAGCATAAATTTTCCTTTTCTTTAAGACATGAGTCCACGGATCATCTTAATTACTAATGGAATTCAATACCCAAGCTAGAGTACACAGATAAGGGAGGGACAAGACAGGGAACCTAAACGGGAGGCACCACTGCTTGAAGAACCTTTCTCCCAAAACAACCTCAGCCGAGGCAAAAGTGTCAAACTTGTAAAACCTTGAAAAAAGGGTGAAGAGAGGACCAATTTGCAGCCTGCAAATCTGTTCCACAGAAGCTTAATTTTTGAATGCCCACGAGAAAGCAACAGCCCTTGTGAAATGATCTCAGGAGGCTGCTGTCCAGCAGTCTCATATGCAAAACGTATGATGCTCTTCAGCCAAAAAGAATGAAAAGTAGCCTTAGCTTTCTGTCCCTTGCGTATTCCTGAGAAAACCACAAAGAAGACTAACAGAAGTCTTTAGTCGTGCAGGTAAAACTATAAAGCGACCACGTCCAAATTTTGCAAAAGACTTTCCTTCTTAGAAGGATTAGGACACAAGCAAGGCCAAACAATGTCCTAATTAATGTTCCGGATTAGAAACCACCTTAGGAAGAAATCCTAATTTGGTATGCAAGACTACCTTATCCGCATGGAGAATAAGATAAGGAAACTCATGCTGCAATGCCGAGAGTACTGACACTCTCCGAGTAGAAGAAATAATCACAAGAAAGAAAAACTTCCAAGATAACAACCCTTTGAGTGCTAAGCACTTTCCCACCTGGGTGCTAAGGTGATTGAAGTTTTTTTTTAATTTTTATTTTTTGAAAAAAAAAAATCTCACTTTTATATTTTTTTTTCAGATCCCCAAGACTTACACCATTGGAAAGGTTAGGTGATTACCTTTCCAACGTTGGGTCTTGGGGATCTGTAGCTGCTTAGATGCCTGAGATACAGGCGTCTAAGCAGCATGCCCCCTTTCCTTATATTTTGTATTGTGAATTGTTAATGAAGTTGCACGGTGACATCGCGCGTGACGTCACCGTGCAAAACGCGAAGCCCCGGCGATGCCTGTCACTATGCAGGCCCGATCGCCGGGGTAGGAGCGGGTGGGAGCCCCCATATCTCCCTCAATGTGGGAGAGTGCTAGCGACAGCTCTGAGCCGTCGTTAGCACCAGAGTGGGAAACTCTGCGACGGCTCAGAGCCGTCGTTAGCACTCAAGGGGTTAATATCTAAGGAATGCATAGGCTCAAACAGAGCCCCATGAAGAACATTGAGAACTAAATTAATACTCCATGAATGAGTAACTGGTTTAAACCCAGGCCTGATCCTGACCAAGGCCTGACAAAAAGATTGTACATCTGGAATATCTGCCAGACGTTTGTGTAACAAAACAAAAACAGATAATGCCAAGATTTGACCCTTTAGGGAACTCGTCGAAAAACCTCTCTCCAAACCTTCTTGGAGAAAAGAAAAAATCCTATGAATCCTAACTCTACTCCACGAGTAGCCCTTGGATTCACACCAGAAAGGATATTTCCGGCAAATCTTATTGTAAATTCTTCTAGTTACAGGTTTACTAGCCTGAATCATAGACTTTATAGAACAAACATTCAATCTCCAAGGAGTCAGCTTCAAAGAAACTAGATTTGGATGAAGGAAGGGCCCCTCAATCAGAAGGTCCTTCCGCAACGGGAGTCCAAGGTGGTAGAGATGTCATCTCCGCCAGATCTGCATACCAAATCCTGTGAAGCCAGGCCTGTGTTAAGAGGATCACCGGGGTCCTGTGTAATTCGAGCAAATTCTCGAAGAAGAGCAACCAGAGGAAAACAGGTATGCGAGATTGAAGGTCCAAGGGCTTCCGGAAACATTAGTTCCGCCTGGGGGTCCCTGGATCTTGACCCGTATAACGGGAGATTGACAGTCTGTCACAATGTCATGAGATCTAATTCCGGCTGAACTCACTTGAAAATCAGACTGAAAAACACTTCCGGATGGAGTTCCCATTCCCCCGGATGAAAATTCTGCCTGCTCAGGAAAACCGCCTCCCAGATGTCCACCCCTGGGATGTGGATCGTCGACAGACAGCAAGAATGGGCCTCCGTCCATAGGATTATTTTGGATGCCTCAGTCATCGTTAAGGAATTTCTCGTTCTTCCCTGATGAATGAGGTAAGATGCTGACGTCATGTTGATCAACTGGAACCTGATAAATTGGAAATGGAGATCGCATTCCGCTCCAGAAAGCGAATAGGAGAACAGACTCATGCTGAGTCCAACCCCCATGTCCTTAAGGAGCCCCAGACTGCTCCCCACCCAAGAAGGCTGTCGTCTATTGTCCCACACCAAGATGGTCTGCGAAAGCAGATTCCCTGGGAAATATGATCCAGAGACAACCATTGAAAAAGAATCCCTTGTCTCCTGCTCCATCGAGGAGACAAATCTGTATAATCTCTGATCCATTGCCAGAGCATACTTAAATGCAGAGATCTGAGATGAAACCGAGCAAATGGGATGATTTTTTTTTTTTTAAATCCCATGCAAAGAGAGCGTTTTTCTTTTCTTTTTTTTTTTTAAGTTGAACACAAGCCTCCTTACTGCCAAGGACAGCCATACATGGTACAATACAAAGTACCAGCACCTGGGGTGGACTTGAACTCTCAACCTGCTGCTTTCCAAGCAGCTGTGCTAGCCACTAAGCTATGCCAGAGAAACTGTTGCCGCCACCATCAGCCCGAACGAGGAATGGATTGAAGGACTAGACAAGTATTGATACTCTGATTTCCTGACATCCTGTCAGAAAAATCTTCCTTGATACGGAATCTATTAAGGTTCCTCAGAAGTTACCCTTGTAAATGGGACTGAGGAACTCCATTCCAAATTTGCCCTCCACCCGTGAGATCGCGGTTAGGAGAACACCATCTCTATGTGACATCTTAACTTGCTGGAAGGATGGCTCCTGAACTGTCGTCCAGATAGAAAGCCACCGAAATGCCCCGAAACTGAAGCACCGCCAACAGAGATCCCAGAGCTCTTGAAAAAAAAAAAAAATCTAAGGGCTGTGGCAAGACCGAAAGGAAGAGCCACGAACTGGAAGCATTGCCCAGAAAGGCCAACCCTAGAATCTTGAGGCGATTCCTGATCATGGCATATGAAAATACGCGTTCTTTAAATCCACTGTTGTCATAAATTGACCCTCTCGGATCAAGGAAGAAAAGAACTAATAGTTTCCATCTTGAAGGACGGTACACTAAAAAATTTGTTTAGACTCTTGAGATCTAAAAGTGGTCTGAAGGGTCCCTCTTCTTTTTGGAAACCCCAGACCGATTGGGACAAAAAACAAAAAAAAACAGTACCCATAGTAGAACTGGAACAATCACTCCCAGGACTGAGAGATCTCCCACCCAGGGTAAGGATGCCTCTCCTCTTCTCTGCAGGTAAGCTTGAAAACAGAAACCCGCCTCTGGGAGGAAAAACTCTGAACTCTGACTTGTGTCCCTGGGGCACTAATTTCTATTGCCCAGGTATCCTGAACATCTCAAACCCAAATCTGAGCGAAGACGGAATTCTGCCCTCTACAAGATCTGGTCCCGGATTGGTGGCATATCCTTCAAGCTGCGTCTCTGTAGAACAAGGCTCTAACCATAAGACTCGGAGCTGGAACAGAAAACCCTGAAACCTATGCTCCCAGAATGATAACTTGAAGGGAAAAAAATTGAAATACAGGAAATAGCCAACTCAAAGGCTTTCATCCTATCCTGGGTCCTTATCCAGGGGAGATTCTGACTTGGCATCAGAAAAGGCATCAGACCCATATGCCATTGCACAAGTGGCGGTAGCAAAGTACACAGCTGGTTGCCATTATAAACCCTGGTGTACGTCCCCTTCTACTTCTTATCCATAGGACCTTCAAACCGAACTATCTTCTAAGGAAATCGTAGTTCTCTTAGCCAAGCTGGAAACTACTCCTTCCACCTTAGAGAATGCTTTTCCAGCCTCCATAGTTAAGCAGACTATGGAAAATCTCTTAATTATAAGGAATGCGGTTCCTTCCATTTCTTAATAACTAACTGGGTACACTAGATAACACCACTGGTGTCCGAGTCACCCAGGGTAGCTAAAACCTCCTAAAGTAACAAATGGAGGTAATCAAGCTAAAAAAATGATAAAAATAACCTCAGGATCAAATAAAGATATTATTCCATCTGAGCCTGAAAATTCTCTCTGATAATCCCGAAGTATCTTCCTCTTTTCGTTAACAGGGAAGAAACGGCTGGTATAGCAACTATTAAATCAATCACCCTAACTGATTGAAATTAATTCCTCTAGTAATGTATTCTACCTCGTGGTAAAACATATGTATGAAATGCAAAGTAATTCCAAACGGAATGTTAGAGGAAACGCAGGGCACTGCATGTGGGCCATAACATTTTGTGACCATAGTCAGACTCCCATAGTAGGAGAAGGTTCAGAAAAAACAGATTTTTTTTTTTAAATTGACAAACGTTACTGTTTCTTTAAAATTCAAAAGTAACTCATTTTTTGTGTGTTCTTGTTCCATCC
Source organism: Bombina bombina (assembly GCF_027579735.1). Taxonomy (NCBI): domain Eukaryota; kingdom Metazoa; phylum Chordata; class Amphibia; order Anura; family Bombinatoridae; genus Bombina; species Bombina bombina. Next base: position 1,142,178,663 of record NC_069503.1, on the reverse strand, counting down.
TACAACACAAAGGATGGATTAAACAAAAACAGTGAAATTATTTCAATTAAGATTAACAGATAAAAACGTCACTGTCCCTTTAAATTTTAAACAGTAACCTTTTTATCCTTGTGTGCAGAGAAGTGCTTAGACTAGCACACAAACAGAGGAACTACTACTGAAAACTCGGGTAACTTGCCAAGGCTTTCTTCCTAATGCTCATACAACCTTAAAACGTCATGTACCATTTTTTTTTTTTTTAAATATTAAGACATGACAGATTGTAAACAGGTCCGGAGCACAGCAGTAGCGCTATCCAAACCGACCTGGGATAAAATACAGATTGCTTAGCTAGTAAGCAATAAGGACCTTTCCCAGAAACCGTTCTAACTCCGATTGAACGGAAGAGCAAGTGCAGGCTAAGAAGGCCCCAAACATAGCACCACCCTTTGTGGGCGTGATACTCACATCCCAGAGACTGCAGCATAGTAAAAAAGATAGAAATATGTGCTGCTGAAAAAAACTGCGCCAAAACGAAACCCCGCCCTTCGTGGGTGTAATATACACGCTCTCCCGGTCGCCATCATTATATTAGAAATAGACTACCGGGAGATGTCACTGAAACCCTCTCTGAACCTGGGGGCAAATTGCAATACCAGTGAAAGGTACAAAATGTGCACAACACAAACGGTTTATACAACTGAACTGAGCCAGCCCATAAAAACATAAAGACAATATTTTAAGTGGTTTAGCCCTCACTGCCACAGGGCATATCCTCTCATGGTATCCACTCGGTTCAAGTGCCCCCCAAAAAGCCACGCTCCTCAGCCCCAGTGCCTGCTATAAACATGCTGTCAGAAAATCCTCCTAAAGCTGTATATAGGAGATATATGTCCCAGTAAAATGCTATACTTCCTCTGTCCTGAATCCTTAAGTGTGCTTCAGACCCAGAATAAAAAGTTAGCACTTACCTTTATATTCTGTCTGACAGCAGGGCAGCTCAGCAGGTTTAGGAGGTCCTCTCCCTCCCATAGCCCTGTGGAAGATGATAAAGCCTGAGTTAAGTATTGCTTAGGCTATCAGGAGAAGGGCAACATAAATCTATGGGAAGCGCAGTAAGAATTATGTCCCACCAGTTCCCATTGCTCTAAAGCCACCAATAGCTCTACTGAAGAGACCGATATAGACTACGGCTACACCCTAGAACAAAGCAGCACTCTCTGGCACTACTTTAAAAATAATAAACCCTTGATTAAAGAATCTAATCTAACGCCTCACATTACCTCTTCCTATCACTAACGTAGGCAAAGAGAATGACTGGGGTGGGAGGGGAGGAGCTATTTAACAGCTCTGCTGTGGTGCTCTTTGACTCCTCCTGCTGACCAGGAGGTGAATATCCCATTAGTAATTAAGATGATCTGTGGACTCATCGTGTCTTAAAAAAGAAAAACTAATGTATTACGTGTTCTACAAATCTGATAATCACTTGCGTGATACTATATATGTAGTACATGATATAGAAAAAACAGTTTATGCTTACCTGATAAATTTCTCTCTTGTGAAGTATCGAGTCCATGGATTCATCCATACTTGTGGGATATTCTCCTTCCCTACAGGAAGTGGCAGAGAGAGCACCCACAACAGAGCTGTCTATATAGCTCCTCCCTTAGCTCCACCCCCCAGTCATTCGACCAAAGGCTAGGGAAAAAAAAAAAGGAGAAACTATAGGGTGCAGTGGTGACTGAAGTTTTTTAAATAAAAATATACTACCTATCTTAAATAGACAGGGCGGGCCGTGGACTTGATACATCACAAGAGAAATAAATTTATCAGGTAAGCATAAATTCTGTTTTCTCTTGTAAGATGTATTGAGTCCACAGATTCATCCATATTTGTGGGATACCAATACCAAAGCTTTAGGACACGGATGAAGGGAGGGACAAGACGGGTTCCTTAAACGGAAGGCACCACTGCTTGTAGAACCTCTCCCCCAAAAAACAGAATTTATGCTTACCTGATAAATTACTTTCTCCAACGGTGTGTCCGGTCCACGGCGTCATCCATTACTTGTGGGATATTCTCCTCCCCTACAGGGAAAGGCAAGGAGAGCACACAGCAAGAGCTGTCCATATAGCTCCCCCTCTGGCTCCGCCCCCCAGTCATTCGACCAACGGTTAGGAGAAAAAGGAGAAACTATAGGGTGCTGTGGTGACTGTAGTGTATAAAGAAAAAGAAAACATTTTCAAACCTGATTAAAAAACCAGGGCGGGCCGTGGACCGGATACACCGTTGGAGAAAGTAATTTATCAGGTAAGCATAAATTCTGTTTTCTCCAACATTGGTGTGTCCGGTCCACGGCGTCATCCATTACTTGTGGGAACCAATACCAAAGCTTTAGGACACGGATGAAGGGAGGGAGCAAATCAGGTTACCTAAACAGAAGGCACCACGGCTTGCAAAACCTGTCTCCCAAAAACAGCCTCCGAAGAAGCAAAAATATCAAATTTGTAAAATTCGGCAAAAGTGTGCAGAGAAGACCAAGTCGCTGCCTTACATATCTGAATAACAGAAGCCTCGTTCTTGAAGGCCCATGTGGAAGCCACAGCCCTAGTGGAGTGAGCTGTGATTCGTTCAGGAGGCTGCCGTCCGGCAGTCTCATAAGCCAATCGGATAATGCTTTTCAGCCAGAAAGAAAGAGGTAGCAATACCTTTTTGTCCTCTCCTCTTACCAGAGTAAACGACAAACAAGGATGAGGTTTGTCTAAAATTCTTTGTTGCTTCTAAATAGAACTTTAAAGCACGGACTACATCTAAATTGTGTAACAAACGTTCCTTCTTTGAAACTGGATTCGGGCACAGAGAAGGAACAACTATTTCCTGGTTAATATTCTTGTTGGAAACGACTTTTGGAAGAAAACCAGGCTTGGTACGCAAAATAACCTTATCTGAATGGAACACCAGATAGGGTGGATCACACTGCAAAGCAGATAATTCAGAAACTCTTCTAGCAGAAGAAATAGCAACCAAAAACAGAACTTTCCAAGAAAGCAACTTGATATCTATGGAATGTAAGGGTTCAAACGGAACCCCCTGAAGAACTGAAAGAACTAAATTTAGACTCCAAGGAGGAGTCAAGGGTCTGTAAACAGGTTTGATTCTGACCAAAGCCTGTACAAAAGCTTGTACCTCTGGCACAGCTGCCAGTCGTTTGTATAACAAGACAGATAAAGCAGAAATCTGTCCTTTTAGAGAACTCGCTGACAATCCCTTATCCAAACCTTCTTGGAGAAAGGAGAGGATCTTAGGAATTTTAATCTTACTCCAGGAGAATCCCTTGGATTCCCACCAACAGATATATCTTTTCCATATTTTATGGTAAATCTTTCTAGACACAGGTTTTCTGGATCACTGAATCTGAAAACCCACGCTTGGATAAAATCAAACGTTCAATTTCCAAGCAGTCGGGTGCAGAGAAATTAGATTTGGATGTTCGAATGGACCTTGTACTAGAAGATCCTGTCTCAAAGGTAGCTTCCATGGTGGAGCCGATGACATATTCACCAGGTCTGCATACCAAGTCCTGCGCGGCCACGCAGGAGCTATCAGAATCACTGATCCTGGCTACAAGCCTGGGAAGGAGAGGGAACGGTGGAAACGCATAAGCTAGGTTGAACGACCAAGGCGCCACTAATGCATCCACTAGAGTGGCCTTGGGATCCCTGGATCTGGACCCGTAGCAAGGAACCTTGAAGTTCTGACGAGACGCCATCAGATCCATGTCTGGAATAATTGAGTCAACTGGGCAAACACCTCCGGGTGGAGTTCCCACTCCCCCGGATAGAAAATCTGACTCAGATAATCCGCCTCCCAGTTGTCTACTCCTGGGATGTGGATTGCAGATAGGTGGCAGGAGTGATCCTCCCATTTGATGATCTTGGATACCTCTCTCATCGCCAAGGAACTCCTTGTTCCTCCCTGATGGTTGATGTAAGCTACAGTTGTCATGTTATCTGACTGGAATCTTATGTATCCGGCCTTCGCTAGATGAGGCCAAGCCCGGAGAGCATTGAATATCGCTCTCAGTTCCAGGATGTTGATCGGGAGAAGAGACTCTTCCCGAGACCATAAACCCTGAGTTTTCAGGGAATCCCAGACCGCGCCCCAGCCTGATAGACTGGCGTCGGTCGTGACAATGACCCACTTTGGTCTGCAGAAACTCATTCCCTGAGACAGGTGATCCTGTCTACTGGAGCATGCACAGTTGTAATGGTCTTAGATGAATTCGAGCAAAAGGAACTATGTCCATTGCTGCAACCATCAACCCTACTATTTCCATGCACTGAGCTATGGAAGGCTGCAGAATAGAGAGAAGAACTTGACAAGCGTTTAGAAGCTTTGACTTTCTGACTTCTGTCAGGAAGATCTTCATTTCAAAGGAATCTATTATTGTTCCCAAAAAGGGAACTCTTGTCGACGGAGACAGGGAACTCTTTTCTACATTCACCTTCCACCCGTGAGATCTGAGAAAGGCTAGAACAAAGTCTGTATGAGCCTTTGCCTTGGAAAGAGACGACGTTTTAATTAGAATGTCGTCCAGATAAGGTGCCACTGCAATGCCCCTTGGTCTTAGAACCGCTAGAAGGGACCCGAGCACCTTTGTGAAAATTCTGGGAGCAGTGGCTAGTCCGAATGGGAGAGCCACGAACTGATAATGTTTGTCCAGAAAGGCGAACCTTAGGAACTGATGATGATCTTTGTGGATAGGTATATGTAGATACGCATCCTTTAAATCCACGGTAGTCATATATTGACCCTCCTGGATTGTAGGTAAAATTGTTCGAATGGTTTCCATTTTGAACGATGGAACTCTGAGAAATTTGTTTAGAATTTTTAAATCCAGAATTGGTCTGAAAGTTCCCTCTTCTTTGGGAACTACAAACAGATTTGAGTAAAAACCCCTGACCTTGTTCCACAGTTGGAACTGGGTGTATCACTCCCATCTTTAACAGGTCATCTACACAATGTAAGAATGCCTGTCTACTTATTTGGTTTGAAGATAAGTGAGAAATGTGGAACCTACCCCTTGGGGGTAGTTCCTTGAATTCTAGAAGATAACCCTGAGAGACTATTTCTAGTGTCCAGGGATCCTGAACATCTCTTGCCCAAGTCTGAGCAAAGAGAGAGAGTCTGTCCCCTACTAGATCCGGTCCCGGATCGGGGGCTACCCCTTCATGCTGTCTTGGTAGCAGCAGCAGGCTTCTTGGCCTGTTTACCCTTATTCCAGCCTTGCATTGGTTTCCAAGCTGGTTTAGTCTGGGAAGCGCTACCCTCTTGTCTAGAGGCTGCCGAGTTAGAAGCCGGTCCGTTCCTGAAATTGCGAAAGGAACGAAAATTGGACTTATTCTTAGCCTTGAAAGGCCTATCCTGTGGGAGGGCATGGCCCTTTCCCACAGTGATGTCTGAAATAATTTCTTTCAATTCTGGCCCAAAAAGGGTCTTACCTTTGAAAGGGATATTAAGCAATTTTGTCTTGGAAGATACATCCGCCGAACAAGACTTTAGCCAGAGCGCTCTGCGCGCCACAATTGCAAACCCTGAATTTTTCGCCGCTAATCTCGCTAACTGCAAAGCGGCGCCTAAAATAAAGGAATTAGCTAACTTAAGTGCGTGAATTCTGTCCATGACTTCCTCATACTGAGTCAACCTACTGAGCGACTTTTCCAGTTCCTCGAACCAGAACCACGCCGCTGTAGTGACAGGAATAATGCACGAAATAGGTTGAAGGAGGTAACCTTGCTGTACAAAAATCTATTTAAGCAAACCCTCCAATTTTTTATCCATAGGATCTTTGAAAACACAATTGTCCTCAATGGGAATGGTTGTGCGTTTGGCTAGTGTAGAAACCGCCCCCTCGACCTTAGGGACTGTTTGCCATATGTCCTTCCTGGGGTCGACCATAGGGAACAATTTCTTAAATATAGGAGGAGGGACAAAAAGGTATGCCTGGCTTCTCCCACTCCTTATTCACTATGTCCGCCACCCGTTTAGGTATCGGAAAGGCATCAGGGTGCACCGGGACCTCTAGGAACTTGTCCATCTTGCACAAGTTTGTCACAATCATCCAGAGTAGATAGCACCTCCTTAAGTAATGCGCGGAGATGCTCTGATTTAAATTTAAATGTCACAACATCAGGTTCTGCCTGCTGAGAAATTCTTCCTGTATCAGAAATTTCTCCATCTGAGAAACCCTCCCTCACTGCCACTTCAGACTGGTGTGAGGGTATGACAGAAAAATTATCATCAGCGCCCTCCTGCTCTACAGTGTTTAAAACAGAGCAATCGCGCTTTCTCTGAAATGCTGGCATTTTGGATAAAATATTAGCTATGGAGTTATCCATTACTGCCGTCAATTGTTGCATAGTAACAAGCATTGGCGCGCTAGAAGTACTAGGGGTCGCCTGCGCGGGCATAACTGGTATAGACACAGAAGGAGAAGATGTAGAACTCTCTCTACTTCCTTCATCTGAGGAATCATCCTGGGCAACCTTACTATTTGTGACAATACTGTCCTTACTGTGTTTGGACGCTATGGCACAATTATCACATATATTTGAAGGGGGAACCACATTGGCTTCCATACATACAGAACATGATCTATCAGAAGGTACAGACATGTTAAACAGGCTTAAACTGGTTAATAAATCACAAAAACCGTTTTAAAACAAAACCGTTACTGTCTCTTTAAATGTTAAACAGGGCACACTTTATTACTGAATATGTGAAAAACTATGAAGGAATTGTCCAATCTTTACCAAATTTTCACCACAGTGTCTTAATGCATTCAAAGTATTGCACCCCAATTTTCAAGCTGTTTGCAATTTTAACCCCACTACAGTCCCAGCCACAGCCTTTGTTGCGACTTCAACTATCCCAGGGGGGTATTTCAAGCCTTCTAGGAACTTTTTCAGTGGACACCAGACCCTCTCACATGCATCTGCATGCACTGTACTTAAAAGAAACTGTGCAATAATGGCGCGAAAATGAGGCTCTGCCTAATACAGTGAAAGGCCCTTCCTGACTGGGAAGGTGTCTTAACTAGTGCCTGGTGATAAAAAAACGTTCCCCAAATAATAAAAGTGTGAAATCCACTTCAAACTTTAAATAAAAACTTAAATAAACAATCGATTTAGCCCTTAAGAGTGTCCACCAGTTAATAGCCCATAATAAGCCCTTTATTCTTTCTAAGTCTAAGAAAATGGCTTACCGATCCCCATGAGGGAAAAATGACAGCCTTCCAGCATTACACAGTCTTGTTAGAAAATGGCTAGTCATACCTTGAGCAGAAAAGTCTGCAAACTGTTCCCCCCAACTGAAGTTCTCTCATCTCAACAGTCCTGTGTGGGAACAGCAATTGATTTTAGTTACTGCTGCTAAAATCATACTCCTCTTTTAAACAGAACTCTTCATCTCTTTCTGTTTCAGAGTAAATAGTACATACCAGCACTATTTTAAAATAACAAAGTCTTGATAGAAGAAATAAAAAACTACAACTAACACCACAAACTCCTCACCATCCCCATGGAGATGCTACTTGTTCAGAGCGGCAAGGAGAATGACTGGGGGGCGGAGCCAGAGGGGGAGCTATATGGACAGCTCTTGCTGTGTGCTCTCCTTGCCTTTCCCTGTAGGGGAGGAGAATATCCCACAAGTAATGGATGACGCCGTGGACCGGACACACCAATGTTGGAGAAATAGCCTCCGAAGAAGCAAAAGAATCGAATTTGGAAAATTTGGAAAAAGTATGAAGCGAAGACCAAGTCGCCGCCTTACAAATCTGTTCAACAGAAGCCTCATTTTTAAAAGCCCATGTGGAAGCCACTGCTCTAGTAGAATAAGCAGTAATTCTTTCAGGAGGCTGCTGGCCAGCAGTCTCATAAGCCATACGGATGATGCTTTGCAGCCAAAAAGAAAGGTAGCCGCAGCCTTTTGACCTCTCCGCTTACCAGAATAGACAACAAACAATGAAGATGTTTGACGGAAATCTTTGGTTGCTTGTAAGTAGAACTTTAAAGCACGAACCACATCAAGATTGTGCAACAGACATTCCTTCTTTGAAGAAGGATTAGGACACAGCGAAGGAACAACAATTTCCTGATTGATATTCCTATTAGAAACAACCTTAGGAAGGAATCCAGGTTTGGTACGTAAATCCACCTTATCTGCATGGAAAATAAGATAAGATGAGTCACACTGTAAAGCAGATAACTCGGAAACTCTTCGAGCCGAAGAGATAGCTACTAAAAACAAAAAAACTTTCCAAGATAGAAGCTTTATATCTATGGAATGCATAGGTTCAAACGGAACCCCTTGAAGAACCAAGGTTAGGCTCCATGGCGGGGCAACAGGTTTAAATACAGGCTTGATCCTGACCAAGGCCTGACTAAACGCTTGAACGTCTGGGTAATCTGCCAGACGTTTGTGTAAAAGAATAGACGAAACAGATTTGTCCTTTTAAGGAACTAGCTGATAATCCATTCTCCAATCCTTCTTGGAGAAAAGACAAAATTCTAGGAATCCTAATCTTACTCCATGAGTAACCCTTGGATTCACACCAACAAAGATATTTGCGCCAAATCTTATGATAGATTTTCCTGGTGACAGGCTTTCTAGCCTGAATCAGGGTATCAATGACCGACTCAGAGAAACCACGCTTTGATAGAATCAGGCTTTCAATCTCCAAGCAGTCAGACGCAGAGAAATTAGATTTGGATGATTGAACAGACCTTGGATTAGAAGGTCCTGCCTCATTGGCAGAGTCACGGTGGAACAGATGACATGTCCACCAGGTCTGCATACCAAGTCCTGCGTGGCCACGCAGGCGCTATCAGAATCACCGAAGCTCTCTCCTGCTTGATTCTTGCAACCAGACGTGGGAGGAGAGGAAACAGTGGAAATACATAAGCCAGATTGAAGGACCAGGGCACTGCTAGAGCATCTATCAGTTCCGCCTGGGGATCCCGGGACCTGGACCCGTAACGCGGAAGTTTGGCGTTCTGCCTGGACGCCATCAGATCCAATTCTGGTGTGCCCCATAGCCGAGTCAGTTGGGCAAGTACCTCCGGATGGAGCTCCCACTACCCCCGGATGAAAAGTCTGTCGACTTAGGAAATCCGCCTCCCAGTTATCTACCCCTGGGATATGGATTCCTGAGAGATGGCAAGAGTGATCCTCCGCCCATCGGATAATTTTGGTTACCTCCATCATCGAAAAGAGAAATCTGTGTTCCTCCTTGATGATTGATATAGGCTACAGTCGTGACGTTGTCCGACTGAAATCTGATGAATTTGGCCACAGCTAGCTGAGGCCACGCCTGAAGCGCATTGAATATCGCTCTCAGTACTAGAATGTTTATCGGGAGGAGAGATTCCTCCCGAGACCATAAGCCCTGTGCTTTCAGGGATTTCCAGACTGCACCCCAGCCTAGCATCTGTCATTACTATGAGCCACTCTGGCCTGCAGAAACATATTCCCTGAGACAGGTGGTCCTGAGACAACCACCAGAGAAGAGAATCTCTGGTCTCTTAGTCCAGATGCAGTTGAGGAGATATATCTGCATAATCCCCATTCCACTGTTTAAGCATGCATAGTTGCAGTGGTCTGAGGTGTAGGCGGGCATAAGGAACTATGTCCATTGCCGCTACCATAAGTCAGATTACCTCCATACACTGAGCCACTGATGGCCGAGGAATGGAATGAAGAGCTCAGCAAGTGATTAAAAGTTTTGATTTTCTGACCTCCGTCAGAAATATTTTCATTTCTACCGAGTATCAGAGTCCCTAGGAAGGAAACTCTTGTGAGAGGGACAAGAGAACTATTTTTTTTTATGTTCACCTTCCACCCGTGAGATCTCAGAAAAGCCAACACAATGTCTGTGTGAGACTTGGCTAGCTGGAAAGTCGATGCCTGAATTAAGAGGTCGTCTAGATAAGGCACCACTGCTATACCCCGCGGTCTTAGAACCGCCAAAGGGGACCCTAGCACCTTTATGAAAATTCGGGGAGCCGTGGCCAACCCGAAGGGAAGGGCCACAAACTGGTAATGCCTGTCCAGAAAGGTGAATCTGAGGAATCGATGATGATCTCTGTGAATAGGGATGTGTAGATACGCATCCTTTAAGTCCACGGTAGTCATATATTGATCCTCCTGGATCAGAGGAAGAATAGTCTGAATAGTCTCCCATCTTGAATGATGGTACTCTGAGGAATTTGTTTAGAATTTTGAGATCCAAGATTGGTCTGAAAGTTCCCTCTTTTTTGGGAACCACAAACAGGTTGGAGTAAAAACCTAGCCCTTGTTCCGCTCTTGGAACTGGGCGAATCACTCCCATGGTATGTAGGTCTTCTACACAGCGCAAGAACGCCTCTCTCTTTGTCTGGTTTGCAGACAATTGAGAAATGTGAAATCTCCCCCTGGGGGCTACCCCTTCATGCTGTCTTGGTGGCAGCAGCGGGCTTCTTGGTCTGTTTACCTTTGTTCCAAGCCTGGTTAGGTCTCCAGACTGACTTGGATTCGACAGAATTCCCCTCTTGTGCTGCAGGGGAAGCTGAAGCGGGACCACCCTTGAAGTTCCGAAAGGAACGAAAATTATTTTGTTTGGTCCTCATCTTATTTGTTTTATCCTGAGGGAGAGCATGGCCTTTCCCTCCAGTGATGTCTGATATAATTTCTTTCAGTGCAGGCCCGAATAGGGTCCTTCCTTTGAAATGGATGTTCAACAATTTAGATTTTGATGACACATCAGCAGACCAGGACTTCAGCCATAACGCCCTGCGTGCTAAAATGGCAAAACCTGAATTCTTTGCCGCTAATTTAGCCATTTGGAAAGCGGCATCTGTAATGAAAGAATTAGCCAACTTAAGGGCCTTAATTCTATCCATCCTCTAATGGAGTCTCCACCTGGAGAGCCTCTTCTAGAGCCTCAAACCAGAAAGCAGCTGTAGTTACAGGAACAATGCATGCAATAGGTTGGAGAAGAAATCCTTGATGAACAAAAATTTTCTTTAGGAGACCCTCTAATTTTTTATCCATAGGATCTTTGAAAGCACAACTGTCTTCGATAGGTATAGTTGTACGCTTAGCAATAGTGGAAATAGCTCCCTCCACCTTAGGAACAGTCTGCCATGAGTCCTGTATGGTGTCAGATATGGGAAACATTTTCTTAAAAACAGGAGGGGGAGCGAACGGAATACCTGGTCTATTCCACTCCTTTGTAACAATAGTCACAATCCTCTTAGGGACTGGAAAAACAGTGTAAACAGGAACCTCTAAGTATCTGTCCATTTTACACTATTTCTATGGGACCACTATAGGGTCACAATCGTCTAGAGTAGCTAATAGCTCCTTGAGCAATAAGCGGAGGTGTTCAAGCTTAAATTTACAGGCCGTCATATCAGAAACTGTCTGAGGGAGCGTCTTTCCGGAATCAGAAATCTCTCCCTCAGATAACAAATCTCTTACCCCTACTTCAGAACATTGTGAGGGTATATCGGATACGGCTACTAAAGCGTCAGATGGCACGCTTTCTCCTTGGTGTCAGACATGTTAAACAGGCTAGTAATGTAACAAGCAAGCTTGGAAAACACTTTAACCAAAGTAAATAACACTTTAAACAAAAACAGTACTGTGCCTTTAAGAGAAAAAAAGCTGCACAAACTGCAAAACAGTGTAAAAAAAGCAGTAAACACAACAAAATTTTTACAGTAGCATCATATAGCCTTAGTAACTTTGCACAACTATGCAAATAAACAATTAACCCCTTAATGTAAAAACCGGATTGAAAAAAACGTCAAAACCGGTAAAATAACGTTCAGCACCTGTGGGGAAAAAAACCTCTTTACAGCCCTCAAATACAGCAGGAATCTCTGGAGAAGTAGCTGGATGCTTCTGATGTAAATAAACTGTGCAACTGAAAATAGGCTCCACCCACCTCACTCGATGTTATGGGGCCTAAAAAACACCACAGAGCGTTTCTTAAACTAGCCATGTGGGTTAATAACCCTTAAACAAGCCACAAAGACCCCTTAAAGTCCCTCAAAAAACGTTTTATTTGTAATTAAACCAATTAGTGTCACCAGTAACAGCCCTTTATGCAAGCTTGGATTCCTCTTTTACTGAATACAGCTTACCTTTCCTTCATGGGGATATTGCCAGCCTAGAAATAACAGTCTGTCTAGAAAAAATATAGACTGAACATACCTTAATGCAGTTTAGCCTGCAAACTGTTCCCCCAACTGAAGTTTTCCTGTACTCTTCAGCCCTTGTGAGAACAGCAGTGGATCTTAGTTACAAAGTGCTAAAATCATCATCCTCCCTGCAGAAATCTTCATCCCTTTTCTGCCAGAAAGTAAATAGTACACACCGGTACCATTTAAAATAAACTTTTGCTTGAGAAAATAAAAACTGACATTTTTGTCACCACACTCCTCTTTGCCCTTCCTAGCAGTTAAGCAGGCAGAGAGAATAACGGGGGGGGGGGGGTGGAGCTATATAGACAGCTCTGCTGTGGGTGCTCTCTCTGCCAATTCCTGTAGGGAAGGAGAATATCCCACAAGTATGGATGAATCCGTGGACTTGATACATCTTACAAGAGAAATTAAGCAGCTCCTGCGCTGGTTTTATGATTAGAACAATGATCTGAAGCACAGCATGATAATATGCAGTTCTGCTGATTTTATAAGTCAGTTGTGTACAATCTACACCTGTAATATTCCTATAGCCTTAATCTCAGCTTCATAAGAAAACACTGTAACACTTACATAGTCTTCAAACTTTGTGATCTCTTCTTCTAGAATGTCTGTGCCGACTTTGTCATCCTCCACCACACACTGGATCTGCAGCTTCTTGATGCCGTAACCAACCGGTACCAGTTTTGAGGATCCCCACAAGAGCCCGTCCATCTGCACCGACCTCACACACTCCTCCATCTTTGTCATGTCTGTCTCATCATCCCACTGCAGAGACCAGGAGAGTTTAATTGAACTTGTCAGCCTAAACACACCCTTCCCACACCTAAACCAAGTAAACTGATGTGCGACTAGACTTTTTTTATACAAACACTTTTTTTTATAAACATTTAAAATAGCTTATTTCAGCCCCCTCAGACTTGCCTGTCGTTCCTTTACAGCCACTAAAAAGACACCAGAGTGGTCAATAGATGTATCCTCACTAACCGTTTCGATTTTTAAAATACAAAAACACTTGAGCTTGACAGCACAATTTAGGTCTAAGTATTTTCCAGCTAATTCACATTAATATTTAAACTCTAATTACCGCTGTTAATGCAGTGTGCTCCATCGTCCCTTTAAACATCATAAACTTATCACTAATCGGGAGCTTTGGAACCATTTTTGGGTTATTACCTGGGGAGCCAGATCTATACATAGTGTATACCTAGGCTGGTACTGCAAACCCTGCAAGGGGCACTAAATTCTGGTGTTTATGTTGCAGCCTGAGGAATTCTACGTTAGCTGCACACATGGGATTATTGTACGTCTGGTTTTAAATGACAACAACATTTATAATAGTCATATCTTTTTACAGGACATTAAGACTATACAAGCCAAAGAGCAATATTAAATGTGCGTTTCCAGCTAGTTTACATTATTCTGTATGATTACATTCACCTGCTTCTTTTGTATGATTTTGCTTGCATTGGTTTGTCATTCTTGTCTATAAAAAGGTAAATCTCTTACCGGTTTCACATCCAGCAAGATGGAGGACTTGGCAATGAGACCAGGTTTCTTAGACTTCTTCTCTGCATACTGACGCAGTCTTTCTTCTTTGATCCTGGCAGCCTCTGCATCCTCTTCCTCATCATCACTGCCGAATAGGTCAATATCGTCATCATCCTCTTCTTCTTTAGGGGCAGCAGCAGGTGGGGTAACTTTAGCATTCGCTACTGGAGCAGTAGGCTAAACAGTATGATAAATAAGCCGTAGGAGTATGTGAGGTTTAACATAGAAGTCTGAAGTACAAGCGACACTAAAATACACTATGATGCAAACTTTGTATACACAAATAATGGAATTATGTAAAATTAATGCTAAACAGTTAGTTATGTTATTAACCAGCCATCATTAACATTACATTTTATTGTAAGTATTTATGTTATTCGTATTAAACACCAAGTGACTCATTTGTCTCTTTATATGGGATCTTTATCAGCCATTTATGTCCTAACAGTCTGGTTTAGGATACAACTAACTGACAGACCTCATCTCAAACTAAACGCATTATACTTGTGTCCGAGAGCCGCTACAGTTCTCTTTACCTTTGCAGCTGGTGAGGTAGCAGATTTCTCTAGTATGGTCACTCTGTTTTCCAGTTTAGCGATGGCTGACTGAAGGTCTTTTACAACTAGAACCAGGAGAAATAGGAACATTAGTTTTACAACTGCAATAAAATCAGTTGAACAGTGATTATACTGTGACAAATGTGAAGGGGTAAATGAATAGCATCAGTCCATCAATCAGTAACACGCACAACCACAATTCAGTTATAAATATGGATACAAGTGCTGGTACATATATGCGTTATAAGCGTGACATTGATAAAATCACAAATACACTGGATCAGACTAATGCAAGGAATAGGACAATTGCCAGCCGCCTTTAATTCACTGGTTTGTCACTTTGTCAATAAACAAATTAAAATCCATCCAACCTCCGGGCAATACGTTACAACTATAGCAGTTATGATTTATTTCATGGCTGGACATCTGTACCATGTTTTGAGAAGTACGGTATTTGCCTCAGATACAAATAGTTTTCTTCCTATCACTTATTGATAGACATTTCTTTCATCTATAAGATTATACAAAAGTCTCTGAAGACCCTGTAAGAGCCAACATCTCATCAAATGACAGATTCAGTACGAGCTCACGCACCCTTATGCAGACTCTGGTTCTCTTGTTCCAGGCTGGCCACACGTGAGAGGAGCTCGCTGTTGTCTCCGCTGTTGCTGGGTGTGGATCCTGTGCTCTAAAAGAAGTGGGTAAAGAATATTTAAGAACAAGGTTTGGACAGCAAGTGATATTTTCTGGATCAAACCCCATATGGCCAGGAGCTGCGGAAATGAAGATATAAGGTACAAGTATAGCAGATAACCAGCAAGTTAGCAAAGGAACTGACTTCTCTTCCCAGCTAGACACCAGCTCATAGCTCGAAGAGAAGACAGTGGGCAGCAGAAAATAAAGCAGTTGGTGGGGAGGGAATTCAGTTTACTAGAGAATATAAAAATAAGGCAATGCCTAAACTGCTGGGAGGATCTGTTAAGCAATGTGTACATTATAATACAAGAACTGCAAACCCGAGGACAACCTGAAACAGGAAAGGTAAAAGCAATTAATGCAACCAAGTAACCCCACATAGCAAAAAGCAAGGACAGTGGCCGGCTTCTGGTGGTTAAGGCACGGCTGGCGTAACCTAAGCTCTGCCCCCTCCAGCTGCTGGTTTTGCCAAGTACTAGGAGTCCAACTAAAAAACGATACTAAAGTATACATTTAGCAGTTTATAAGTTTTAGACGATCTGTTCATGAATTCTCAGCAGTAACTTACAGTACAGAGCTCAGATTGGCTCTGGGCTGGGGCAGGTTGAGCTTCTTTAGGACTATGCAGGACTGTCCTGAGCTAGAAATGGGAGAGATGCTTTTGTTTATGAAAGTTCAGAATGAAACCAGAAGGCAAGCAGGCAACATGCAAGACGCAAGCACAGCGAGGCGGCATGCAGAGAAAGGTTAAGACTACTGGACGTCACACAGTACAATAGGCCTGGAACTACTGGACGTCACACAGTACAATAGACCTGGAACTACACACCAGGATCCTGAAATCAGCAAAGCAGTCTGAAAAGGGTTTTTATGTTTTAAGGGAATCTAAGATGAAAATAAAAACACTTTAAAGGGGCACAAAACCCAAACATTTTCACTCAATATTCAGATAGAAAATACAATTTAAAAAAAGTTTCCAATATACTTCTACTATCAAATGTATTTAGTTCTCATGTTATTCTTTAGTGAAGAGATATCTAGATAGGTAGCATGCACATATGTCTGGGCACTACATAACAGGAAATAGTGCTCTAGCTAATGTATAACTGCAGTCATATAGTGCTGAACACACATGCACGCTCCTGAACTTACCTTCCTGCTGTTCAACATATAACAAGAACATTTGAGAATAAAAGTTGAAAAGTTGTTTAAAATTGTATGTTCTATCTGAATCACGAAAGAACCTTTTTGGGTTGTATGTCCCTTTAATGTGTGTACAGCTGACTGCCTACTGATGTCATGCACCTACCAGAACACTAGCTTTACCCTCCAGCACCGTATCACTGTATCGCACGTCTTACTGCACAGTGAGTAGAGAGAAGTTTAATTAACGTGTTTCACTAGACACCTAGAATTTTACTTTAAAGTAACAGTAAAGTCACATTTACAATTACAAATTTTGGTAAAGAGTAAATCTAGGCCGGCTTCCCCTTACAGACCATCTGCTCCCGCGGCTTCCCCTTACAGACCATCTGCTCCCGCACCCGCGGCTTCCCCTTACAGACCATCTGCTCCCGCACCCGCGGCTTCCCCTTACAGACCATCTGCTCCCGCACCCGCGGCTTCCCCTTACAGACCATCTGCTCCCGCACCCGCGGCTTCCCCTTACAGACCATCTGCACCCGCGGCTTCCCCTTACAGACCATCTGCTCCCGCGGCTTCCCCTTACAGACCATCTGCTCCCGCGGCTTCCCCTTACAGACCATCTGCTCCCGCGGCTTCCCCTTACAGACCATCTGCTCCCGCGGCTTCCCCTTACAGACCATCTGCTCCCGCACCCGCGGCTTCCCCTTACAGACCATCTGCTCCCGCACCCCGCGGCTTCCCCTTACAGACCATCTGCTCCCGCACCCGCGGCTTCCCCTTACCGACCATCTGCTCCCGCACCCGCGGCTTCCCCTTACAGACCATCTGCTCCCGCACCCGCGGCTTCCCCTTACAGACCATCTGCTCCCGCACCCGCGGCTTCCCCTTACAGACCATCTGCTCCCGCACCCCGGCTTCCCCTTACAGACCATCTGCTCCCGCACCCCGGCTTCCCCTTACAGACCATCTGCTCCCGCACCCCGGCTTCCTGTTTAGAGACCCACTGCTCCGGCAGGCGGGCATCCTGTTAGAGACCCACTGTTCATGCAGGCATGCTTCCCATTACAGACCATCCGCTCCCGCACACCGGATTCCTGTTAGACCCACTGCTCACGCAGGCCAGCTTCCTGTTACAGACCCACTGCTGCCATAGAATGCTAAATATATGTGCACGTTCCTGGGTTTACTCTTTAACAAAGGATATTTAAAAAAAAAAAAAAAAATTAAGCACATTTAGTAACGAGTAAATTAGAGTTTAATTAGACACACACTGAATCAAACTGACTTTACTGTCACTTTAAGAACTCTATACAAACCTATTTTCCTTTCTGTAGACTGTACCTTACTTGAAGCTCGACTTCACACAAATAAAGTGACATCAAATTAAATACTGTATCAGTCATTAGGCTTCAGTAAGTGATCTTGATCCACCCTGGTTATTTGCTCACAAGTTGCTACTCAAACTGAAGGACTATCTGCCCTATCTGCAAGAACACAGAAGAAGCGTTAAAGGGACATTCGTTTTCTTTGTTGCATACAAAAGAGCATAAAAAAAATAAAATAAAGTTTCCGTTTCTTTGGGGCACGTCACTGCACCAATAAGTGCTACAAGAAATCTATTGCATGGATTGAACTGTGCACAAACATGCATGTCCTGTAAGCTTCATATTCAAAATAAAACAAGTTTAACTTTGCATTAAAAACTTTAACAGGTTTAAATAATGCTCTTTCATATGCAAAACAAATGATTCATTTAATGTCCCTCCGAAACAAACGTTAAAAAGACCACTTGGTTTTAGTAAGATGGGCTACACTGATTGACTGGATGTTAGCGCGTCAGTGCAGGATATGCGACAGGCAAGGTGAAACCGTGAACATCTGCAGGATAACTATTAGGACTATGCGCAGCTGCATCACTTCACATGGACCTTGCAGGAGTGAGATATCCGCACGCTAGTTTAATAAATTTATCGTATGCTGCGTCAGATCAGCTCCAATGCACCACACATGGCTAAAAGGCAAGGTTTGTGCGCACTCGTGTGTTCACAAGATTTCTCCTCTGAGGGCCAATTCTAGTTTAGCAGCTGCAACACATTTAAGCAGTTTTCCTTTATTGCATTTAAAAAGTTACTATTTCTTCTGAAAAAATATTCTTGAATAAACTGTTTAATTTTTACAATTGGGAAGGTGACTCCAGATAAAGAGCAAGTGATCCTTCAGTATGAGCTGTGTCCAAACAAGTATAGCGTTATTTTCAATATCCCTTTAAAGGGACATTAAACCCAAAATGTTTCTTTCATTATTAAGATAGAATATACAAATACAAACCACTTTCCAATTTACTTCTATTATCAAATTCTTTGTTTTCTTGCTATCCTTCGTTGAAAATCAGGAAGGTAAGCTCAGGAGCGTGCATACGCCTACAGCACTATATGGCAGCAGTTTAGCAACAATGTAATACATTAGCAAGAACACTAGATGGCAGCAGTTTAGCAACAATGTAATACATTAGCAAGAACACTAGATGGCAGCAGTTTAGCAACAATGTAATACATTAGCAAGAACACTAGATGGCAGCAGTTTAGCAACAATGTAATACATTAGCAAGAACACATTGTTGCTAAACTGCTGCCATCTAGTAATACATTAGCAAAAACACTATATGGCAGCAGTTTAGCAACAATGTAATACATTAGCAAGAACACTAGATGGCAGCAGTTTAGCAACAATGTAATACATTAGCAAGAACACTAGATGGCAGCAGTTTAGCAACAATGTAATACATTAGCAAGAACACTAGATGGCAGCAGTTTAGCAACAATGTAATACATTAGCAAGAACACTAGATGGCAGCACTATTTCCTGTCATGCAGTGCTCGAGACAAGTGCACGCTGCCTATTAGATATCTCTTGAAAGCACAGGAGAATGATGCAAATTTGATAATAGAATTGGAAACTTGTATTCTCCATACTGCATATTCTAAAGCTTCAATTTAAGTTTAATGCTCCTTAAGGCTGCACTGGGTGTTCTGCGTGGAAGAGAACACTTTATGAAATATTAACTGGTTTATAAGGCTATGAACAACACGAGCAGAATACAGGAAGGATCGCTCACTGTTTTGCCTTGCCTGTCACATTGCTGCACAAACAAATACATAGGGAAGCACGGTCAGTACAGAAGGATGGACACAAAGGTTTCATGTTGGCAGCTGGTGAGAGCGCTCGGGTACTCACTCCGGCCAGCGATTTCTGGATATTCTCCCTGGCTCTGGCAATGTCTCGGAGGATTGTACTTGCTCCGTCGTCCTGCAAGCGGTGCACAAACAACCACACACACACATATTTACTGGTTACCAGAAGGAAAAGAACAGAAATCAACTTCCCTAGAGCCCCGACACTGAGAAACAAGATTAATAGAACTGACGATCCTGCAAAATTCAGAGGAGTTATTCAACAGGCACCAAGAGATGTAAGCTATTTAAAGGGACAGCCAAATGTAAAACACGCTAAAGCTCAGGAGTTGTCCTGCTTGTGAAGAAGAACATTACATTAGTGCGATTAATCCTAGACTCAGTTATCTATATTTACTAATTAGATTTGTAACCAGTAGAATGACCCTTTAAGACTGAAGTAACCTCAGGTAACGGACTAAAATGTGGAGAGACTTCCAAACCCTTTCCACATCCACTTGAAGGGAAGCCGGGCACTTTAACGCCTGCTTATAATCCAACTATCAACCGTGCAAGTGAACTCTGGAGAGTAACACATAGCAGCAAGGTTAAGTTGGTCAACAGGATAGGTACAAACTTCCATTTGTATCAATATGAATCACGTCATTTGTACTTGCAGTAACATTTTATCATTTAGTTTCTCGTGTAAACTTCCTGAAATAAAAGCGTGTTTTTTTTTTATTTAAATGTTTGCAACAGAAATTAATCACCGCTTAAAGGGACAGTCATGATTCATATAGGGCATGTAATTTTAAACAACTTTCCAGTTTACTTTTATCATCAAATTTGCTTTGTTCTCTTGGTATTCTTAGTTAAAAGCTAAACCTAGGTAGGCTCATACTAATTTCAAAGTCCTTGAAGGCCGCCTCATATCAGTGCATTTTATTAGCTATTCACAGCTAGACATCGCTAATTCATGTGTGTCATATAGACATTGTTCTCACTCCTGTGTAGTTATTTATGAGTCAGCACTAACTGGCACTATGCAAGTCTGAGATAAGGGGCAGTCTGCAGAGGCTTATATACAAGGTAATCAGAGGTAAAAAGTATATTAATACAACAACGTTGGTTATGTAAAATTGGGGAATGGGTAATAAGAAAATGTATGCTTACCTGATAAATGTATTTCTTTTTTGACACGATGAGTCCACGGATCATCTTAATTACTAATGGGATATTCACCTCCTGGTCAGCAGGAGGAGGCAAAGAGCACCGCAGCCGAGCTGTTAAATAGCTCCTCCCTTCCCTCCTACTCCAGTCATTCCACCGAAGTTAGGAAGAGAAAGGAAAAGCCAATGTGCAGGTGTGTGAAGTTTACAATAACCCACAACCTGTCTAAAAGAACAGGGCGGGCAGTGGACTCATCGTGTCAAAAAAGAAATAAATTTGTCAGGTAAGCATACATTTTCTTTTCTAAGACACGAGTCCACGGATCATATTAATTACCAACGGGATTCAATACCCAAGCTAGAGTACACAGATAAGGGAGGGACAAGACAGGGAACCTAAACGGAAGGCACCACTGCTTGAAGAACCTTTCTCCCAAAAGCGGCCTCAGCCGAGGCAAAAGTGTCAAATTTGTAGAACTTTCAAAAAGTGTTGAGAGGACCAAGTTGCAGCCTTGCAAATCTGTTCCACAGAAGCTTCATTTTTGAATGCCCACGAGGAAGCAACAGCCCTCGTGGAATGAGCCGTAACTCTCTCTGGAGCCTGCTGTCCAGCAGTCTCATATGCAAAACGGATGATACTCTTCAGCCAAAAAGAAAAAAAGAGTAGCCGTAGCTTTCTGTCCCTTGCGAAAACCACAAACAAAGAAGATTGACGAAAGTCCTTAGTCGCCTGCAGATAAAACTTTAAAGCACGGACCACATCCAAATTTTGCAGAAGTCTTTCCTTCTGTTCTGAGGAGGAGGATTAGGACACAAGGAACAACAATCTCCTGATTAATGCTCCGATCAGAAACAACCTTAGGAAGAAATCCTAATTTAGTACGTAAAACTAACTTATCTGAATGGAAAATAAGATAAGGAGACTCCTACTGTAATGCCGATATAGCTCTGACACTCTCCGAGCAGAAGAAATAGCAACAAGAAATAAAACTTTCCAAGATAACTTAATATCGAGGGAATGCATAGGCTCAAACGGAGCCCCTTGAAGAACTGTGAGAACTAAATTCAGACTCCATGGAGGAGTAACTGGTTTGAACACAGGCCTGATCCTGACCAAGGCCTGACAAAATAATTGTACATCTGCCAGACATTTGTGTAACAAATTAGATAAAGGCAGAGATTTGACCCTTTAGGAAACTTGACGATAAACCTTTCTCCAAACCCTCTTTAAGAAAGGACAAAATTCTAGGAATCCTAACTCTACTCCATGAGTAGCCCATGGATTCACACCAATAGAGATATTTACGTCATATCTTATGATACATTTTTCTAGTGACAGGCTTACGAGCCTGAATTATGGTCTCAACGAGTCAGAAAAAACCCCACTTGGATAATATGAAGCGTTCAATCTCCAAGCAGTCAGCTTCAGAGAAACCAGATTTGGGTAAAGGAGGGGCCCTTGAACTACAAGGTCCTTCCTCAACGGAAGTCTCCAAGGTGGCAGAGATGACATGTCCACCAGATCTGTATACCAAATCCTGCAAGGCTAAGCCGGTGCTATGAGGATCACCGATGCCCTCTCCTGCTTGATTCAAGCAATGACCCGAGGTAGAAAAGCAAACGGAGGAAATAGCTGGAGAACCCTTTCAGATGGAGTTCCCACTACCCCAGATGAAAGGTCTGCCTGCTCATGAAATCTACCCCCCAGTTGTCCACCCCTGGGATGTTGATTGCAGACAGGCAGCAAGAATGGGCCTCCACCCACTGAATTATTTTGTATACCTCTGTCATTGCTAAGTAACTCCTCGTTCCTCCCTGATGATTGATGTAAGCCACTGACGTTACTTTGTCCGACTGGAACCTGATAAACTGGACCGAGGCTAACTGAGGACAGTCCAAAAGAACATTGTAGATTGCTCTCAGCTCCAGAATGTCTCAGCTCCAGAAATGAAGAACAGACTCTGAGTCCAAACCCCCTGAGCCCTCAGGGAGCCCCAGACTGCTCCCCTAGAAGGCTGGCGTCTTGTCACAATCACCCAAGATGGTCTGCGAAAGCAGGTTCCCTGGGAGAGATGATCCAGAGACAACCACCATTGAAGAGAATCCCTTGTCTCCGGCTCCAGTAGTATTCGAGGAGACAAATCGGTATAATCTCCATTCCATTGCCTGAGCATGCTTCACTGCAGAGGTCTGAGGTGGAATCGATCAAACGGGATGATGTCCATTGCCGCCACCATCAGCCCGTTTACCTCCATGCACTCAGCCACTGAAGGCCGAGGAGTGGACTGAAGGACTAGACAAGTATCGATATTCTTTGATTTCCTGACTTCTGTCAAAAAATAAAAAAAAATCTTCATCGATATGGAATCTATTATGGTTCCCGAGAAAATTACCCTTGTGCTTGGGACTAAGGAACGCTCTTCCAAATTTACCTTCCACCCGTAAGATCGTGGGAAGGATAACATGTCCGTGTGAAATCTTGCTTGATGTAAGGATGGCGCCTGGAATAGGACTTGTGAAAACAGAGCTGTGGCAAGACCGAAAGGAAAAGCCACAAACTGGAAGCATTTGTCCAGAAAGGCAAACCTTAGAACTTGAGACGATTCTTGTGAATGGCACATGAAGGTACACATCCTTTAAATCCACTGTTGTCATAAATTGACCCTCTTGGATTAAGGGAAGAATGGAACGAATATTACCGTCTTTCCAGATGGAAACACTAAGAAATTTGTTTAGACTCTTGAGATCTAAAAAGTGGTCTGAATGTTCCCTCTTATTTGGGAACCACAAAACGATTGGGATAAAAACCCCAGACCCTGTACCTGTATTGGAACAGGAACAATCACTCCTAGATCAGAGGGTTTTTTTACAGTGTAAGAACGCCTCTCCTTTTGTCTGATCTGCAGATAATCTTGAAAACAGAAACCTGCCTCTGGGAGGAAAACTTTTGAACTCTTAATTTGTATCCCTTGGACACTATATTGCCCAGGGATCCTCAACATCTCGAACCCAAGCCTGAGCGAAGAAGGAAAGTCTGCCCCCTACAAGATCCGGTCCCGGATAGGGGGCATGTCCTTCATGCTGTCTTTGATTCAACAGCAGGCTATTTGGATTTTTTTTTTAAATTTCAAAAGATTATTTCCGTCAAGCCAGGTCCCAACAAGGTCTTCCCCTTGTAAGGAATCGCTAAAAGCTTAGAGTTAGAGCATACATCCGTAGAACAAGGCTCTAACCATAAGACTCTGAGCTGGAACAGAGAAACCTGAAACCTATGCTCCCAGTTTGATAACTTGAAGCGAAGAATTTGAAAGCTTTTATCCTATCCTAGATTTTATCCAGGGGAGTTTCTGACTTGGTAGCATCAGACAACGCATCAAACCAATATGCCTTCGCACTAGTGACGGTAGCAAAGTACACAGCTGGTTGCATTGTAAGCCCTGGTGTACATCCCTTTTCTAATTTTTGTCCATAGGACCTTTGAAAACCCAACTATCCTCTAAGGGTATAATAGTTCTCTTAGCTAAGTTGGAAACTACTTCTTCCATCCTAGGGAATGTTTGCCCAGCCTCCTTAGCCGAGTCGGCTATGGGAAACATGTTTTAAAATATAGGGAATGCCGTCTCTTCCATTCCTTATAACTTAGACGCACTAGGATAGATTACGCCGGTAGTGTCTGAGTCGCCCAGGGTAGCTAAAAGCTCCTAAGGTAACAAATGGAGGTGTTCAAGCTAAAAAACAAAGAAAACAACCTCAGGATCAAATAAAGATATTATTCCATCCGAGTCTCAGAATTCTCTCCTAGATAATCCAGAAGTATCTTCCTCTTTCAGGTAACAGGGAAGAACCATTCGGAATAGCAACTACTGAATCAATCACCCTAAATGATTGAAAATAATTCCTCTAGTAATGTTTTCTACCTCGTGGGAAAAACAGATAATGCATTAAATGCAGAGTAACTCCGGGTGGAGTGTGAGAGGAAGCAAAGGGCACTGCATGTGGGCCATAAAATTTTGTGGGACACTACAGGAGAAATTTGTGGCATAGTTTGACCATTGTCAGACTCCTAAACAGCAAACGCCTTAGGAGTAGGTTAAGAAAAGAGTGATTTTTTTTAATAAAAATTGACACATAAAAAAACGTTACTGTCTCTTTAAATTGTAACTATTTTTGTATGCAGAAATGAGTTAAATTAGCACGCAAATATTGTAGCACCAACTTACACCTCAGTTAAATGTTGCTGAGGTGCTCATCTGTCCATCAGTACCTAATACTTAAATGCAAGGAAACTCATTCAACATTTAGAACTTCATGTTCCTAAAAACCATAACTTTGTTCCTAAACAGATCCGGAGCGCAGCTGTAGCGCTATCCGGACCCAAATATATGAGAGCACTAAGTACTGTGCTAGAAAAGAATAACAGCTGTACCTTCCGATGAACGGAATAAGAGAAGCAAGTACAGCCTAAGTCGGCCTCAAACATAGCTCTGCCCCTCATGGGCGTGCTAACACTCAATCTGAGTTCCCATTATAGAAGTGCCTAGAGATTGAAGATTGCGCAGCTCAAAAAGGCGCCAAACATAACCCCGCCCATCGTGGGCATTACACACAATCTCCCGGTCGCCATTATTATTTTTAGAGATAGGCCACCGGGAGATAACTGAACCCTTAATTGTGAACCTGGGGGCAAATTGTAATACCGTATGTTAGGTAGTACACCAAACAATCACCTCTCCTGAGCCCTTTTATATCCAGCTCGGTCCAAGCGATTAAACACTGTCTATATAGGCCCCAGAGAAGCCACTTTCTAATCTCCTCAGCCTCAGTGCCTGCTAATAACATGCTGTCACAGGATCCCCTCCCTTTATGTCCCAGTAAAGTGCTACACTTCCTCTGTCCGGAATCCTTTTTCTTCAGACCCAGAATAAAAAAAAATTAAAAAAAAAGTCAGCACTTTCCTTTAAACTCTGCCCGACAGCAGGGCAGCTCAGTAGGTTTAAGAGGTCCTCTCCCTCCCATAGCCCTGTGGATAAAGATAAAGCCTGAGTCATCTTACTTAGGCTATCAGGATTAGGGCAGCATCAATGTATGGGAGGCGCAGTGAGAATTATGTCCCACAAGTTCCCATTGCTCTAAAGCCACCAATGTTCTACTGAAGAGACTGATTTGCACTACGGCTACACCCTAGAACAAAGAAGCACAATCTTGCACTACTTAAAAAAAATAAACTCTTGATTGAAGAATCTAAACTAACACCTCACTTTACCTCTTCCTATAACGTAGGCAAAGAGAATGACTGGAGTGGGAGGGAAGGGAGGAGCAATTTAACAGCTCTGCTGTGGTGCTCTTTGCCTCCTCCTGCTGACCAGGAGGTGAATATCCCATTAGTAATTAAGATGATCCGTGGACTCATTGTGTCTTAAAGAAAAAAGGGACCATCTATCTTTTTAAACAAACATTTTCAAATATGTCCCTTCAAGACCTGTAAACAAAATACAGGTTTTAAAATAATCTAAACTGCTTTTGTTAGCAAATTTGGATTTGCAGTTTAGCTCCTTACTACCACCAATTACAAACCGAAGTAAATGAGCTCATGCATATATCAACCAATGTGGCATATTGGAGGGTCTGGGTTCTGAATCCAGGAATGGAAAATCTAAATACAGTGGATATAAAAAGTCTACACACCCCTGTTAAAATGGCAGGTTTCTGTGATGTAAAAAAATGACGGATAAATCATTTCAGAACTTTTTCCACCTTTAGTGTGATCTATAAACTGTACAACTCAATTCAAAAACAAACTGAAATCTTTTAGGTAGAGGGAAGAAAAAAATAAAATATGGTTGCATAAGTGTGCACACCCTTAAATACTTTGTTGAAGCACCTTTTGATTTTATTACAGCACTCAGTCTTTTTGGGTAGGAGTTTATCAGCATGGCACATTTTGACTTGGCAAGATTTGCCCACTCTTCTTTGCAAAAACATTCAAAATCTGTCAGAATGAGAGGGCATCTCCTGCGCACAGCCCTCTTCAGATCACCCCACCTTCACTGTGGGTATGGCGTTCTTTTGGTGATGTGCAGTGTTTTTGCGCCAAACATATCTTTTGGAATTATTGCCAAAAAGTTCAACCTTGGTTTCATCAGACCATAACACCTTTTCCCACATGCTTTTGGGAGACTTCAGATGTGTTTTTGCTAAATTTAGCTGGGCTTGGATGTTTTTCTTCGTAATAAAAGGCTTCCGTCTTGCCACTCTACCCCATAGCCCAGACATATGAAGAATACGGGAGATTACTGTAGTACATGTGACAACAATTGCCAGATATTCCTGCAGCTCCTTTAATGTTGCTGTAGGCCTCTTGGTAGCCTCCCAGACCAGTTTTCTTCTCGTCTTTTCATCAATTTTGGAGGGACATCCAGTTATTGGTTATGTCATTGTTGTGCCATATGTTCTCCACTTGATGACTGTCTTCACTGTGTTCCATGGTATATCTAATGTCTTGGAAATTCTTTTGTACCCTTCAACAATGAGATCCCTCTGATGCTTTGGAAGCTCTCTGCGGACCATGGCTTTTGTGTAGGACGCGACTAAGAAAATGTCAGGAAAGACCTACTAGAACAGCTGAACTTTATTCAGGGTTAATCAGAGGCACTTTAAAATTATGGCAGGTGTGAGATGACTCTTATTTAACATGGTTTTGAATGCGATTGCTTAATTCTGAACACAGCTACATCCCCAGTTATAAGTGCACACTTATGCAACCCCATTATTTTAGTTTTTTTTTGTTTACTTCCCTCCAACGTAAAGATTTCAGTTTGTTTTTCAATTGAGTTGTACAGTTTATAGGTCACATTAAAGGTGGAAAAAGTTCTGAAATGATTTATCTTTGTCTCATTGTTTTACATCACAGAAACCTGACATTTTAACAGGGGTGTGTAGACTTTATATCCACTGTATATCCGATTTAAAATAAGTTACAGGATGTGAAAGCAAATTAAACAGCAAAAGTGTTTCAAAAGTCGTTTCACTCTGCATAACATTTTACAGTATATGACAATTGGAGTTTAATGTCCCATTAATTCATATACCTATAACCGAAACCAGCGCCTCTGCTATGACAACTGCCTTTTTCTTTTTAAATAAAGGTCTAAAACAAACAAATCTTTAAACCATTAGATTTCCTGGATATTCCGATGCTGTATACACATTTGTGCTTCAGGACGACACTACTAAGCCAGCCTAGATCCTGTAAAGTACTATTGCCCAGCTGCAGCATGCGCACAAAGCATTAGCGTAGAACCAGCTCTAGTCTATGGATGCAGCAGATGTAGAGAGAAGCAGCAGCCAGACCTGTATTTAACCCATTTAATGCTTACACAGCAGGCGTATATGGGCAAGAGACAATCCGTGATCGTGCACATTTCTTCTAGACTGAAGCGCTAAACTGTGTTGAAGTGGATGTGTGCAAGTAATAGAAGATCATGGTTTATAGTGTAGAAGCTGAATAGTTTGTGTGACTGATGCAGAAAGTAACCATTAACCCTTAGCTGCGGCTGATGATCATTTAGATATCAGAAGTGAAGACAATCTAGCGGAACCAGAACTTAAAGGGACATTCTAATGCTATGAACACACTCCAGTCTGAAGGCATTTGGTCTAAACAGACACTAAGGAATAAAGTGACATGTGCTACATCAGATTAGAATGCCCCTTTAAATAAAGCCAACAGTTTTCAGTCATTGGCTGTAATTTTGCATTACGTGCTGTGGAACTGTCATGCAGGGGGAGGTTCCCAGTGTTTGTGACAAATGGGCAGTGGATGGTATACGTCTGTCCCCTGCATTTATTATTCCACTGGGAAGTGCTCGTGCAGCGCACCCTCTGCTCTCAAGCAACCGGTTGTGCAAGATCAGGGCTTGTGTTTAGTGCACACCTGTGTGGTATGGGATTGTCTCTAAACTACTGCTGACTATAGGCCTTACTAGCTGTAACATACAGCTGCACATGTTGTATTAAACTCTTTGCAGGGGTTAAAAACAGATCCACAGGGAGCACTACAATATTCCTTTAAACAGATAAACACGCAGATTAGGCAACGCTGATGTGCTACAGGAGTAGAATGGCGAGCAGAAAAAATGACGAGATGAGTCTCACTATAGTGAAGGAGTCTATGAACATCTAATCGCAGCTCTTTAACCCCTTGGCAGCTAAAGCCTGAAAATGAAATCTGTTTATATAAAAAGCCCATTATGCCACCTTAAGGTCAGCCTAGGCCAGTTAACCCTTTAGCCCTTACCTCCTCCTGCTGGTTGTGCTGTGGTGCTATTGTCTTGCTCTGATGTTCATAAAACTGCCGCTCCGCATCATCGTACTTGAATTTGTCAAGCCAGACTTTGTCTGTGCTCATGTAAGTAGCTGCCATTTTTCTGTGAACAAAAAACAAATTAGAAGTGAGCAACTGCACTCACTAAGTGGTATATTATATAGTAAGTGCTTAACTAGACACAACCGGACAGGAAGGGACATGTTATATTCACATAGGATACACCATACACGCAAGATCTGTGTACAAAAGAAATGCTTTTAACCCCTTTGTGGCAGTACAATCGTGTTTACAACAGAACAGTTTGATGCAAATACTATTAAAAATGAAATCACGCAATAGCCGAAGCGAGGCCAAGATCAGATCACAGGAGACTGCTTATGCTGCAAGGTACGCCCCCTCAGGCCGATCATGGTCTTCGACAAAGGGGGAAGCTGCAGGATGCCATATATGGTAGGCAATCCTTGCGTTAAAGCCCAGCGCTATTAGGGTGGCATTGTGATTGGGTTAAACTATCTGCTTTGAACAATTTGCAGTCCCAATGATTCACCTCTTGAAAAGACAAGTACATTGTTTCCTCTACTTGTGCACTGCTCTAAGCAATCACTATATAGAATGTGCTGTAAATGTAAATACACTGTGCACTTAAAGAACGATATAGTCCCTGATGGACTTCAGCATTCTTTGAGGCATTAACTCGTCTTTGAAATTATACTAAGTAGTGAATACTCTTATGCTCATAAATTAAACAGAAACTCTAAATACTGGGCTTGACCTCAATAAGCACTATAGGGACCATTAAAAGCCCAGAGACATTTCACGTGTAAATTCTGCTTAATGACAATGTCCTGTAGCAACAACTTGATAAAGTGTAAATCACAACAGCATGGACAACACATCCTCGGCTTGTCAGTGTTAATTAAAAGATAACATTTATTGAAAAGGTACAGGTGAAATCACAGACCTGGATGGCATCGGTATTAGTAAACAAAGTACCTGCAAATGATTAACACTGTTGTGATTTACACGTTATCAAGTTATTACTAAGGTTTAAGACATTGTCATTAAGCAGAATTTACACATGAAACTTAGGTTCCAAACAGGAATAAGGTGAAGGCGTTGGGTAAAGCAAACATCAAAACTGTAAAAATGATAAAAAACAAGGGCTCTTGAAAAAGCCTCAGTTGAAGTGGAAACTTACGTCAGACTTACAAATGAAAGACTGTGACATCACAGAGGGCAGGACTTATAACACTTGCACGTTGAACTTGAGTCAACGTTTCTGAAGCTCTTTAAAGGGCCATAATACCCAAATGTTGAAACACTAGAAACTAATGCAGTATAGCTGTAAAAAGCTGACTAGAAAATATCGCCTAAGCATCTCTGTAAAAAAGAAAGATTTTTTACCTCAAAAGTTCCTCAGTAGCCACATCCCATTGTAAAGGATTTCTAAGCAGCAAATCAGTATGTCTGTCCCGAGACAGATAAGGGAGTGAGCTAACGTGCACTCTCATCTTATTTCCCTATTCAGTGTAAGGAAGTTTACAATGAAATCTCATGAGATCACAGTAAAAGAGTTCATGAACTCAGCACTGTTGATGCCGATTGGCTGCTGTTCATTTCTTCTTTTTTTTACCTGCAGTTGGACAGCAGCCGAGTATAACTTTTTACACAGCACTTACTCTGCTGAGCTGAGGAGATTGTGAGGTAAAATATCTTCCTTTTTTACATAGAGATGCTCAGGTGATATTTTCCTGTCAGCATTTTATAGTTATACTGCATCAGTTTCAAGTGATTTAGCATACGAGTATTATGTCCCTTTAAATCTCTAGTGGTTTGGTGCATTTAGTCTATAGGTTAAAGGGACAGTAAAGTAAAAAATAAACTTAGATTAGATAGATTGTGACGTTTAAAACTTTCCAATTTACTTATTTTAATCAATTTTGCTTAGTTATCTTGGTATCCTTGGTTAAAGGGAAATTCCGGTCAAAATGTAAATGCAGAGACTAATTACATCTTTAAATAAAAACATATTTGCAATATAAATGCTTCTAATAAAAGTTCACTGTTTAAGTGTTAAGATTTGTCTCTGCACGTGAAGCATAGCTATATATTCTCTGTGCACCTGTAGTTTACCGCAGCTGTTCAGAGTGTCAGTGGGGTTTGCATCATGTCAGCAATTAAATTGAGCAATTTCCAGATGGTACAAGCACCTTATGCTGTCTGATCAAGTGCTGTGTTTAAAATGCTGGTGCACGGTGCATACTTAAATACACTTGAAACAGCTATAGCTTTTATCAGAAGCATTTCTGCTAATACATTTATATTACACAAATGCTTCTATTCAATACTGAAATGCACCCATGTCCCTTAACGAGTAATCCCAGGTGAGCTCAGGAGTGTGCACGAGTTTAACAATCTGGCAGCAGTGTTTGCAACATTGTTTATAATTGGATGTGAATTCAGAGTATTCGGGATGATCCGAATGCCGAAGATGGCAGCTGCATTCAGCAATTTTCAGAGCCGGATTTATTCCTGTGAAAGTGCAACACACAAAGCGTCTGGGCAAATCCACATGTTAGTATATAAGTATAAAATCTGGCTTAATGCGGCCATCATCTTCTGCATTCCAATCGGCCCACAGTTCACAAATGCACATCCCTAGTTTATAGTAATCCGATACAAACGCAGGAGCCAGGTAGACACTGGCGCCTAACTTGTAGGTTATTCTCCATATATCTATATTCACAATACCACTGTCTGGCTCCTAAATTGTAAGCCGATTTGTTAAAAAAAATAGCAAACACTGCTGCCATTAAGTGCTAAAGGCACGTGCATACTCCTGAGCTCCTAAAAGCCTCCCACAATTTACTCTTCAACAAATTATATCAAAAGAACAAGGCAAATTCAATATAAGTACATTTTAAAAGTTGTTTAAAATTGTAAGTTTAATTAGGACTTTACTGTCCCTTTAACCCAGTGGTTGCCGATGTTCATGTTTTTACACTTTGAAATAAATGTTCACTTAACTGAAGCCTTCATGGATTCCTGTTTGGAAGTAGAGGATACGGTTATGCGCATAAACTAGGAGATGCTATTTCAATAGAACTTCACTACTTGTCTCATTTCTTCTCGCCACCTATTACAGAACGTTAACCCTTGTGAGGAATGGTTAGCGCCTCAGACACCATAAGAACTATACACATTTGTGTTGGCGCTTATTTTTCTAAGTAAAGAGTCGCTCTTCAAGTGAGCACAATTATGTTATTTCACGATTTAAAATGTAGCAAGGTCAGGCAAAATAGTTTGAGACATTCTGGCAAAATCTATAACAAATGCATTTCAAATTAGAAGCAATGCACCTGCATTTAAGTACAGGAATAACGTTTGCGCTCGCTGTTCCTTTATTGTGACATCACCACTAGTGTCATCAGGGAATGGAGTTTGTTCAGTCGGAAAAAAACACAATTGTTATTTAATATATTTAAATATTTTATAGGGAATATCATCGCGTTTCACGTCTTTTTAAGACCTCGTTAACACATTTATATCTGGAGACTAATTCAGCTCGCTGGTTATTTCGTCTCTGAGCAGGAGTGAGTGAATACACACTATGGTTGATATTCTGGAATCCATTAAACTGACACTGAACCAATCATTTTTCTTGAATGATTCAGATAGATCAGCACTTAATCAACTTTCTAATTGACTCCTATTAGCAATTGTTCTGCCTTTTCTTGGTATCTGTATTTGAAAAAGCAAGAAGCTCACGAGCCAGCCCATTTTTGTCTCACAACCCTGGTTAGCGCTGGCTGATTGGTGTCTGCATTTAGCCACCAATCAGCAAACGCTACCCAGGTGCTGAACAAAAGATGGGCCGGCTTGTAAGCTTACATTCCTGCTTTTCCAAATACCAAGAGAAGGAAGAAAATGTAATAGGAGTCAATTAGAACGTTGCTAAAAATTGCTGCTCTATCTGAATCATGAAAGAAAAATTTGGGTTCAGTGTCCCTTTAATCGGGACAGAACTATTTAAGTATCAGATGTAGTAAAATGTGTCTGTTGTACTCTGCTACCTGGTGATGTTGTGATCAGGCAAAAAGCTAATTCCTGTGCCGTTTGCAGCTTTAGATGAAGCCTAAATGGTGCAATAATAAAACTGAGTTAGCAGGAACATGTGCTGGTTACAGTAACCTCTCTAAAAGGGAATCCAATCTGGCCAGGAGCTAGAATGCATTACACTGAGCCAATCAGGAGTGGCATTTACATATCCTGTCCTATGGGATTAACCGCAACCAGCAATGATAAATTGCTTTACATATTAGCATTATTATTGCACTATAGTAGCTCTATATCCAAGAGAGCAAAATGAATTTCACAAGCAGCATCTTACCATGTATGGGCTGGTGACCAATAGAAATGAGTAAAAATATCAGTTTCTCAAGCAGTTATCGCTAAAAACAGAAAATTCATTACAAAAGATAATACGAGAGCAATGACTACTGGAATAAACCAGACATGTCAACCAACCACCCCTCCCCCACCACAGCCAATATGTTATGAGCAATAAGGTCCTACTTCATGTCACAAGGTACCGCACAATGGTTGGTCTTTGCTTTCCTAGTAAGCTGGACTACGAACTCTGCATTATTTGCCTGGGCATTTTGGGTTTGAGCAGCATAATATTTTGCTTCGGCCTTCTCAAAGTCAAGCTTGTCTAGCCACACAGTCTCACTGTCTTTATGAAGAAAATAATATTCTGGGGAAGGTGCCAGTCGACCAAATGTTTCTTCAGGAATACAGGCAAATTCTCTCTTCTTGCCAACAGATTGCTTCCCTGCAGGTTTACGGTTCCACTTGTCTCGCTTGCACTTTTTTCCAGAGTTTATGTTCAAGTGAAAAGGTTGTTCATTCTTTACAGCAGACTGCCTGAGTGCTAGGGTCTCATAGAAAGAAGTCTCAGCATGGTCATATAATGGTTTCTCTAGCCAGACTTCTGCTATCAGGTCCTGTAGACCTGCCCAGCGGGGCTTTCCATTCACAGTTGGATCAGTTGGTACCATAGCTGAAAGAGAAGCATGAGCACCTAGCGCCACGAGGTCTCGAGAGCCTGGGGTTGCAGGTGTAGGTGTAGCACTTTTGTACCCTTCATCAGGAGTTCTCGGAGATGATCCAGTGACTCCAGTTGCATGAGATACAAGGGAGAGGTCAAGAGCATGTGGAACCAGTGGAGATTGAAATCGCATCACAAACTGATTCTCAGCATCATCAAAGCTGAACTTATTGACCCATATCCCATTTTCTACATGATAACAAGCTGCATTGGTGTTATGGCAGCAGTTACTGGCAGCTGGCCTTTTCATAGCCTTGCTAGAGTCCTTGAGAGCTTGTTGACCATTTAATTCTGGCTGGATAGTCACTGTCTTTGCCTCCGGCGCCTTGGCCTGAGCAGCAGCAAGCTTTGAATAGTAGGCACACTCAGCTGCTTCATATACACTCTTTTCAAGCCATACTGTATCCTCCATTAGTCCAGACAGGGAGCAGTCTACCTTCGGTACCAAGTTTTTGTTTTTAGGGGATTTTCTTCTCCTTTTCTGCTTTTTACCATTTATCTTCTTTAGGTCAATATTAGGCAAATTGTCCCCAGAATCGTACTGGCTCGCACCATTAGTCTCTCTCTCTTTGTTACCAGCCGGTACGTTACAGGTAGCTTGTCCAGCATCTTCGCATTTGTGTTTGTCTACCCAAGGGCTCTCCGCTGGACTCTGGTGCTTTCTTGTCCTCATCTTCACAAGGCAGCAGCATTAAAAAAACAACAACAGATATAAAAGTAGGCATAACAACAACAACAGGTTAAGAAAGAGTGACCTAAGAAGACCAGAATTGTATTTCATAAGATCTCATGATATTGTTTTTAAAACCCAAGTGCCGGCTTCTAACATTTGCCTGTCACTGTATAAACACAAACCCTCCCATATCTTGTCTAAAGGATAAAACCGCTCCTGCTGATCAGGGCCTAAACTTAGTGGTTTTCTTGGAACTTAGGTTACCATTAAAAAAGGGACAGTGAAAATGTAAAATAAAATGCTGTTACAAGGTGTTATTTATCCACTACTGCTCAGCCCCAGCTGTGAGTTTAGTCTTTACAAAGGAGAAATACTGCTAAAGCTCAGCTCTAGAACCGCAATGTAAAGCAGCAGAGTACACAGATATCCACCAACCAGGGCCGCTGCAGAGTACTGCAGTTATGGGTGAGCATTAATGCAATAATAAAATACATTAAAGCATTTTCCTCTTTATAAAACTATTTTTATTCATACTGGATACAAAAGTGGCCTTTTAATAGAGGCTAAGTATGGTTATTTTAAAGGAAAGTAGTAACACACATAGATAAATATTATGTAAGAGTGCATGTGTGTGTTTTAGACAAGCAGGGGCTCACACCCTTTAAAGCTTTAAACCCATTGTTATCGGGCTCTTTAAAGAACAAGATTTATTAAGCACAAGTAAAATACTCCAGGTAATTCTCCTAGGGGTTCTACTCAGCTCGCCATTAGAGAAGCGCATCTGTGCGCTCAAATTTATCCAAAAAAATTGGGGTGGGGTTGCGCTTTACCATGGGCGTAGGGTTGCCACCTCAGCCATGTTTTCCTGGGCACTTATGAGTTATACATGCTGCAGGGTGTGCGGGTAGGAACATGATTGACAGCACACAAATAGTGACACTGAACAACACTACACATGTTCCTCTCTGCACACCATGTACAACTCATAAGTGTCCAGGAAAACATGGCCGAGGTGGCAACCGTACATGGGCGAGCTGAGAAGATCTAAGGGAATTTCTAGTCGTATGAGTATCTGTGCCTTAGCTATCAATGAAAAGAAGCCACTATTCTATATGTAAGTGGTATATGGAAAAAAAGGCATAGAGGAAGATAGATCTTTCTATAAAAAAAAGTTTTATGAATAAAGCTTTTATTCCCCAGCACACAAGGACACAGAGGAGATGGTTTCCCAGGTGTCACACAAGTACAGGAAACTAGTTTTAGGGTGATATATATTATTTCTAACTGAGGATATTTATCTACTAAGCCCTAGAGTTTATAAACTAACTGGGCACATAATGCAGCTGTGATACTGTGAAGCCCTTAAGGCTTTAGGCACACAATGCTCATGCCATACAGAATCTAAAGAATCACTAAACCCAAAAAATTTTCACGATTCAGATAGAAAATACTATTTTAAACAACATTCCAATTTACTTCTATTATCTAATTTGCTTTATTCTTTAAATATCATTTGTTGAAGAAATAGCAATGCACATGGGTGAGCCAATCACATCATGCATCCATGTGCAGCCACCAATCAGCAGCTAGTGAGCCTATCTAGATCTGCTTTTCAGCAAAGGATATCACACGAATGGAGGAAATTAGAAAGTTGTTTAAAAATTGCATGATCTTTCTATACATCGGGGGGGAAGGGGTTTTATGTCCCTTTAAAGTGTAAAAAGAAGTTGCTGCTCCAGATCAACATTGCACAACTGGGAGCAAGCCGAGTCAATGAAAAGAGGCACATATTCAGCCCCCAATCACCAGCTAGCCCACAATAGTTGACAAATCTGGTTAAAATTCAGGAGCCAGACATACTTTTAGGAGGCAGAGTGGTATTTGTATATTGATATATGGAGAATAAACCAAAAAAAAAAATTATAACCCTAAAAAATAGGAGCCAGGGAAAAACTCAAAATTGCTAATCCTGGGAATACCTAGGTATGCTTTTCAAAGGATAAGAAAGTGAAGTACAATTCCAAACAAAGGTAAGTTTGAAGAGTATCTTAAAATCTCATGTTGTCTATATAGTTAGAAGCCAGGAACATAGAACTTCTTGAGGGTTTGTAGAGATCTTATTTGACAATTTTCAAGTATTCTTAGGTAAACTCTACCACACTTGAGCTGTTCCCTTCCAACACAGATCTGATGACCAGCATTGTCAGGGAACGGTTTATAGGTTAGTAATACTTGTGAATAATGTGGGTGCATTTGCTAGCAGGTGATACATGATAACACAATACAACACAGATCCGATGACCAGCATTGTCAGGGAACGGTTTATAGGTTAGTAATACTTGTGAATAATGTGGGTGCATTTGCTAGCAGGTGATACATGATAACAAAACAACAGAGATGAAGACCATATTCACAGCAGCATATTATGTGAATCATATTGTTAGACTGATTCTATAACCTGTATCAGATAACAATATGAGTATTGCTGGCAGCTGATTGTCAGTAACATTAAATACCACTCTGCTAACTTTATGACCTTTAAATCTGGAGTGTCAGTCACAGGCAGCCATGAGTTCTGACTTAAGTATCCAGTGCCGCTGATCCTAACTGACCTTATATAGCTGCAGGATCATTAGGGACTGCCAATTCAGTAAATCCCCAGAGTGCAGGGGGATGTCAGGCGGCTTAAAGGGACAGTATACACTCATTGACTACTATAAAGAATAAGATGCAGATACTGATATAAAAATCCAGTATAAAATGGTTTAAAAACGTACTTAGAAGCTCTCAGTTTATCTCTGTTGAAAAGGCAGCTGGAAAGCCCACAGCAAGTGGGAAATAAGACACTCCCCCCCTCCCCCTGCATATGAAAAGACCATTTACACAAACAGGAGCAAGCTGGAGTAGGTATCTGAAGGTATTCTCATAAAACTTTGGGGCTTGGTTATGAGTCTGAAAATCAGAGCAATGTTCTTTAAAAATAAGCAAAATTATACATTTATAAAAAAAACAAAAAAACTTTATGGGCTATATAAATAGATCTACAAAATATTTATGCAAAGAAAAAAAATGAGTGTATAATGGCCCTTTAACTCTAGTTTAGTAAATTCTATTGAACCTAAACGGTTGTCTGTTCCAGTGACAATCAGCTTCCAGAACACCAATATGTGGGTTTTTCACAGGGTTAGTAGGCTGCTATGAGGTGGGTTTTTCACAGGGTTAGTAGGCTGCTATGAGGTGGGTTTTTCACAGGGTTAGTAGGCTGCTATGAGGTGGGTTTTTCACAGGGTTAGCAGGCTGCTATGAGGTGGGTTTTTCACAGGGTTAGTAGGCTGCTATGAGGTGGGTATTTCACAGGGTTAGTAGGCTGCTATGAGGTGGGTTTTTCACAGGGTTAGCAGGCTGCTATGAGGTGGGTTTTTCACAGGGTTAGCAGGCTGCTATGAGGTGGGTTTTTCACAGGGTTAGCAGGCTGCTATGAGGTGGGTTTTTCACAGGGTTAGCAGGCTGCTATGAGGTGGGTTTTTCACAGGGTTAGTAGGCTGCTATGAGGTGGGTTTTTCACAGGGTTAGTAGGCTGCTATGAGGTGGGTATTTCACAGGGTTAGTAGGCTGCTATGAGGTGGGTTTTTCACAGGGTTAGCAGGCTGCTATGAGGTGGGTTTTTCACAGGGTTAGTAGGCTGCTATGAGGTGGGTATTTCACAGGGTTAGTAGGCTGCTATGAGGTGGGTTTTTCACAGGGTTAGCAGGCTGCTATGAGGTGGGTTTTTCACAGGGTTAGTAGGCTGCTATGAGGTGGGTATTTCACAGGGTTAGTAGGCTGCTATGAGGTGGGTTTTTCACAGGGTTAGCAGGCTGCTATGAGGTGGGTTTTTCACAGGGTTAGCAGGCTGCTATGAGGTGGGTTTTTCACAGGGTTAGTAGGCTGCTATGAGGTGGGTTTTTCACAGGGTTAGTAGGCTGCTATGAGGTGGGTTTTTCACAGGGTTAGTAGGCTGCTATGAGGTGGGTATTTCACAGGGTTAGTAGGCTGCTATGAGGTGGGTATCAGGAATTTGAAAAGTAAAAGAATCTATTTTTTCAGGTCCTGACACCAATTTAACTCAAAACAATGTGACGGATAAAATTGTAGAATACAATTAAAGTGCCATTCTGGCATAAAAATAAACTCCTTTTTACTCTGCTTCTTTAGTTTAATAAAATGTATTTTACTGTGTGTTTAAATCCCAGCAAGAGAGTTAAATACATAGACAAAGCTATGCTTTTGCAATACACCAGAGAAGGATACGGAGAAAATGAGAATATGGCATACATGCGTATACTCCAATCACATTCTCACCTGTAGTAGAATAGATGTGCCGGGAGTGCAGCTGTGACTACACATTTGACCCTTTTGGAGACAGTAAAACAAATAGTAAAAAGGGAATCGGGTTAGAAAAATTAAATGCTTTAAAGTGACCGCAAACATAATGTTATATAATTCTGCACAATCACAGCACGCCGATTGCGCTAATGAACTAAATGTAGCTCGCTCTCGCTACCAGACCGAGCTACATGCAGTTCAATAGCGCGATTGGTCGCCCGTGAAGAGCTTTCTAAAAAGACCTGATCAGAAGAGCCTGGAGAGGAGACCGGGTAAGTGCAACTTTGAGAACTAAAATCTATCAAATCTTGATTTTTTTTAAAGCCGTCGCTAAGACATGTGCAAAATTATATAACATTTTTTAAGATTACGGTCGCTTTAAAGAAAACCTTTTTACAAATAAAACGCCCCTTTAATAGGCAGATTCCATTTTACTCTTCTCAAATACCCATGCAATGAACGACTGGTGCACTAAGGGACAAATGGGAGAGGGTTAATTGCACAACACTGTGTTCCTTTAGGTGTAAAACTAAATCCCTGGTCATCCCCTAGCAATTCGTTACATTAAGGGGATTAAAGGGACGTTGCTTTTCTTTCATTATTCAGAAAACTATTTAAAACATTACAATTTACTTCTATTATGAAATTTGCTTTGTTCTCATGTTATTCTTATTGAAGAGATACCTAGATAGGTAGCGTGCACGTCTGGAGCACGACATGGCAGGAAATAGCGCTCTTGCTAATGTGTAACACTATTCCAGATAGTACTGCAGACACGTGCACGCTCCTTAACATACATTACTGCTTTTCAACAAAGAACAAAATGTGATGAAGGTAAATATAAAAATGTGGGGTTCTAGCATCTCAGGGGATACTATAGCTCATACAGAATAGAAATCACTTGGTTAGGTTTGGCTGTGATGATGATTACAATAATTATTATTATAGCAGGTTGGGGTGGCACAAAGTAAATCTCCGGAGAGTAGAACATAAAACAGAGGACATGTGACATTTTGCCTCCTGTATACAAATGCACTGGACATAACGAGCTATCTTTCTGCATCACACCCAACAAGGTGAGATCTGGATCTTGCAGCAGAATTATTGTATAAGGATTAACCACTAGCAGCCATAAGGACGGGAACACAAACATGCTGGACATGCAGACGTGACATGGTGGGTGGGCCTATGATGTGTGACACTGGACAAGCATACTCACTATGTACTACTTGAGTACTGAATTCCAAGTCAGCAGTAAAGAGAAAAGGCAAGCAAGTTAGGTGAGAGCATCACTTGAAGTATAGACTGCAGAGTAAGCAGGCGATTATACAAACCATGCAAAGCTGGTCCTATTTATAAGTTACATATGGCTCATGATATTGCATATACATAGTGACAATCACAAGAAAAGAACTGGCCAATACATGAGTCATGGCACAATTAATACAAATATTACATTTCACTGAATTAACAAAAAGAAGAATTATTAAATCGGTTCAGACTTAATTTGTGGCACAAACTTCAGTTTCCTATAAAACCAAAATGAACCAAATCGAGAAATGGATTAGCATTAAAGGGACACTGAACCCAATTTTTCTTTCTTTCATGATTCAGATAGAGCATGCAAATTTAAGTAACATTCTAATTTACTTCTATTATCAATTTTTCTTCGTTCTCTTGCTTTCTTTATTTGAAAAAGAAGGCATCTAAGCTATTTTTTGGTTCAGACAATGGACAGCACTTGTTTATTGGTGGATGAATTTATCCACCAATCAGCAAGAACACAGTGTGTTCATCAAAAATGGGCCGGCATCTAAACTTACATTCTTGCATTTAAAATAAAGATACCAAGAGAATGAAGAAAATTTGATTATAGGAGTAAATTAGAAAGTTGCTTAACATTGCATGCTCTATCTGAATCACAAAAGAAAAAATTTGGGTTCAGTGTCCCTTAAAAGCTTACAAATATTGTTACTATCTAGAATATTGAACATTAAAATAAATAATCTAAATAATAAACCAAAATCAATAAGTGAAAATCCATTTGTAATGTGTATGTCCCTTTAATTGGACAGGTTATTGTTATAATAAAACACACACAATCATTCGATTACATTATTGAAAAGAAAAAAATGTTCATTGTTAACGTATTACCCCTGTAAAGGACACAGTTAAACTCCTGCTCAGGGTGTCAATGTGTCAACACTAAGCAAGACTGTGAGCCAATCAGAAGTGAGAATCGCACATACCCCCTAAAGAGTGGCTGTATCACGCTCAGCAGCACACGGTGCATGAGATTAAATTATATTATACACACACACTAATACAATCACAGCATTTTATTAGGGATGCACCGAAATTTCGGCCGCAGAAAGTTTCGGCCGAAAATGGCATTTTTGGCTATTTCGTTTTTCGTTTTTTTAGCCTGTTATTTTCGGTAAAATTATTGTGTAGCATGTTTCAAATTTGATGCTAGCCGAGAGCTGCTGCTTAAGTTTATTACTTGACTTTCTGTTCTGCATATAATGAGTTTTCTAGGACTATACTTTATTTGGATAATTAGTAAAAAAAAACTGTTAAATATGATTCTGTTACATAGAACTAAATGAAGAATAATACAGTATATTGATATTTATAATTGTTTTAAGTAGGGATGCACCAAAATTTTGGTCGCAGAAACATTTTGGCCGAAAATGGCATTGTTTGCCTGTTTTTCTTGGTAAAATTATTGTGTAGCATATTATTGTTTTAAGATATTTTTGTCCAATTTTAGTGTGTTACTTTCAATAAAAGTGTGGGATTTTTTTATTGGCTCTAATTATGCAAAAAAAAAAAAACTAAAAAAAAAATAATTTTAAAAAATAAATTTTCGGTATCAGTTTCGGTTTTCGGCCAAGTGCATCCCGGATTTTCGGATTCGGTCCAGAAATTCCATTTCGGTGCATCACTACATTTTATTATTATTGCACTTGCATACTATTTAAGCACCGTTAATAGAAAAACCCACGTGCCACTCAGTACACGAGTTGCTGAAATTAAATTGGAACCCACAGGAACTTCTCATTCTGAAAGCCGGTAAAATGTAATGTGTGCGCTTCTTGTAAATGAGATATTGTACATAGCTGAACAGACCGGTTTAACGACCAGGAGTTTTTAACCCAAAGGGATGGTAAAAGGATACAAACATCAAATTAAAACAAGTGCTTTGAAATCCTAATGTGAGATCACATCAGTGCAGTTCAGCCATGGCTTACAGGCACGTTTCAAGCATAAAATCAAATGCCATTCCCTTACAAATTTCCTTCTTACTGTGCATTAAAAGCGACGTAAAAATGCTTCATGCTGTCAATTCTAAAAATACCTCCTGCATTTGTAAGCAAATCCCACAATGCTTAAGATGCAAAATGTACGTAAGTCTAGACATGAAGAGATGACGCGGGGGGCTGGACCCTCTGTCTTTGTACTGAACTTGCTGAGCTGTAGCATAACTGGTGTTTACAGCACAGGGTCCTGACAAATGCAGACTGTGTAGCTGACAACGCCGCAGAAAGCATTGTGCTACCCTACTGCTGGGATTCTGCAGGCTGTACAAAAGGCTACTAGTTATACAACTGCAAGCAGGCATTTGTACGTATGCTACCCTACTGCTGGGATTCTGCAGGCTGTACAAAAGGCTACTAGTTATACAACTGCAAGCAGGCATTTGTACGTATGCTACCCTACTGCTGGGATTCTGCAGGCTGTACAAAAGGCTACTAGTTATACAACTGCAAGCAGGCATTTGTACGTATGCTACCCTACTGCTGGGATTCTGAAGGCTGTACAAAAGCCTACTAGTTATACAACTGCAAGCAGGCATTTGTACGTATGCTACCCTACTGCTGGGATTCTGCAGGCTGTACAAAAGGCTACTAGTTATACAACTGCAAGCAGGCATTTGTACGTATGCTACCCTACTGCTGGGATTCTGCAGGCTGTACAAAAGGCTACTAGTTATACAACTGCAAGCAGGCATTTGTACGTATGCTACCCTACTGCTGGGATTCTGCAGGCTGTACAAAAGGCTACTAGTTATACAACTGCAAGCAGGCATTTGTACGTATGCTACCCTACTGCTGGGATTCTGAAGGCTGTACAAAAGCCTACTAGTTATACAACTGCAAGCAGGCATTTGTATGTATGCTACAAGCAGCCAGCACAGCTTTCACTAGGTGCCTTTGTAGCAGTCAATATTAAAAACTGAATAATTATTGCAGTTAAAGGGACATAGTGAAATTATGGTGCAAATTTTTATTTCATGATTCAGATAGAGCAACAATTTTAAGCAGCTATTATAAATGTTTCTTCGTTCTCTTGGTATCTATTTGAAAAAGCAGAAATGTAAGCCTAGGAGCCGGCCCTAAACATAGCCACCAATCAGCAAACGCTACCCAGAGTGCTAAACCAAAAATAAGCTGGATCCTAAACTTACATTCATGCTTTTCAACTAAAGATACCAAGAGAATGAAGAAAAATGAATAGGAATGAATTAGAAAGCTTAAAACGGCTGCTCTGAATCATGAAAGAAAACCCATTGGGTTTCATATCCCTTTAATTTGTTAGAGTATAATTTTATCAGTAGCAACCCTGCAATGCTGTTAAAGTTAAAATACCACTCTGTATCCACATAAAACTACTGCACCCGAGCAGAAACCGTCGCTGATCCAATAAGCGCTGGTGGTCACATGACCCAGCCGTGCAACTAGCGCTACTTTATGCTTTGAACCGCTTTGCAGAGGTTAACGGGACAGGAAACCCCAACATTTTATTTCACGATTTGTAAACATTCAATTTAAAACACCTTTCCAATTTACTTTTATCAAATTTGTTTCAATCCTTTGCTGAAGGAACAGCATAGAACTACTAGTTAGCTAGCTTAAAGGGACACTGAACCCAATTTTTCTCTTTTGTGATTCAGATAGAGCAGCAATTTTAAGCAACTTTCTAATTTACTCCTATTATCAATTTCTTCGTTCTCTTGCTATCATTTGAAAAAGGCATCTAAGCTTTTTTTTGGTTTCAGTACTCAGGATAGCACTTTTTTATTGGTGGATGAATTTATCCACCAATCAGCAAGGACAAACCAGGTTATTAACCAAAAATGGGCCGGCATCTAAACTTACATTCTTGCATTTCAAATAAAGATACCAAGAGAATGAAGAAAATTTGATAATAGGAGTAAATTCGAAATTTGCTTAAAATTTCATGCTCTATCTGAATCACGAAATTAAATTTTGGGGTACAGTGTCCCTTTAAGCGTATGGTAAAGTTGCTCCATATCAAAAGATGCAAACACAATAAAGAACCATGAGTTTCATTTTTGTTTTTTTTACATATTAATCAAGTTAATAAATCAATCCAGAAATCCTATTGTCCCGCAATCCGCACAGTTCCATGTCAAACGTTTTTTTCTGTGCGACTTATTTGGCATCCAGTTGACATCATGGCTGTTAGGTGACCACAAGTTTAGCCAAACCACCCCCTCTATCTAGAGCGCATGCTTAACTGAGTTATTATATTCTGAAAGTAAAAGCGGATGCGTGTTACTCACTTATTGAAGGGAATCCCATATGACTTAATCACAATCTATTGATCCGGAAATATATATATATAAATAAATAACTTTATGCCCACATTGAATTTATAATAGATATAATGTAA
Organism: Bombina bombina; assembly: GCF_027579735.1. Classification (NCBI taxonomy): domain Eukaryota; kingdom Metazoa; phylum Chordata; class Amphibia; order Anura; family Bombinatoridae; genus Bombina; species Bombina bombina. The sequence goes on along the minus strand of NC_069503.1, from coordinate 1,142,133,979 downwards.
AATGCTAGTTATTTCTAGGGGATCACGATCCCAGTGACAGGATACACAACTTATCTCTCTACTACACAATGAATAGCGCGAGTCATTGTTTACATTGTGACGTAGAGAAGAATTTGCGCAAGTGCACATTTGATTGCACTGGGAGCAAGTCTGGTTGCTTACGTAGAGAGCTGGTGGGACCGCTCGGGAGATCAGATACAGCATTGACCAGGAAGTCAATGGAAGGCGGAGCGAGGTGAAAAGTTTTAAAATTGAAATTATAAAAAAAACAAAACAAAAAAAAAACACCTTTTCAATTATTAATTTATATATATATATAAATAAACAGTGATTTAATTGAAGGATAGACTACCTGCGTAAACGATCGGAGAAGAGCAACTTTACCATTACTTTAACACCTCTAGTTAGCCAATCACAAGAGACAAATGTGTGCAGGCACCAATCAGCAGCTGGTTACCAATAATGTAGGATGTGTGTATTCTTTGTCAACAAGGGATAAAAAACAAAAACAAAGCAGATTTTAAAATAGAAGTGAATTTTAAAGGACATCAAACCCAAAATGTTACTTTAGTGATTCAAACAGAGAATGCAATTTTAAACAATTTTCCAATTCACTTCTGTTATCTAATTTGCTTCATTCTCTTGGTATCCTTTGCTAAAGGAGCATCAATGAATCACTGGGAGATAGTTAATGCATTGGGTGAACCAATAACATGAGGCATATGTTCAGCCACCAATCAGCTCCTGAGCCTACCTAAGTATCCACTTAAAAAAGTTACAAAGAGAACAAATTAAATAGAAGTCAATTACACAGTTGGTTAAAATCACATGATCTATGTTCTGAATCTGTTCTATCATGCAAGTTTCATTTTGCCTTTCCTGTCCCATTAAACACATTACAATGGATTGTTGCTAGTGATGTTCTAAGGGATTAAACTGTATAATTCTGTCACTATAACGATTGTGTGTGTGTATAAACATATACACGTTTAAATGAAAGCAGCATAAAGTGACCGACAGGATGTGCTCACAGCAATCCCCATAAAGAATTTAGCCAGACGGGTGGCATTAGGATTCCGATCTGTGAAATAAACATCAGGGAAAATATTGTCTTTAAGTGAAGGTAAAGTTTTCTTGATTTGAAGACAAATTCATACATTATTAAAGGGACAGTCAAGTCCAAAAAAAAACAAAAAAAACTCATGATTCAGATAGAGCATGCAATTTTAAACAATTTCCCAATTTACTTTTATCACCAGTTTTGCTTTGTTCTCTTGGTATTCTTAGTTGAAAGCTAAACCTAGGAGGTTCATATGCTAATTTCTTAGACCTTGAAGACTGCCTCTAAACTGAATACATTTTGACCACTAGAGGGCATTAGTTCACATGTTTTATATAGATAACATTGAGCTCATGCACGTAAAGTGACCTTGGAGTGAGCACTGATTGTCTAAACTGCAAGTCTTTCAAAATAACTGAAATTAGGGGGCAGTCAGCAGAGGCTTAGATACAAGATAATTACAGAGGTAAAATGTGTATTATTATAAGTGTTGGATATGCAAAACTGGGGAATGGGTAATAAATGGATTATCTTTCTTTTTAAACAACAAAAATTCTGGTGTTGACCGTCTCTTTAATAGAATAAGCTGTTCCCTAAGTTAATTTTAATATTTTTTTTTTATCAATTTCGCTATTTTTTTTTATAAATAGATATCTGCCTTACGTTTCCATGAAAACTCCTCCCCACCTCTACTTTCGCACTTTCTATGCTGTGACATATAGAGCGGTCCCGCCCGCTCTATACGCATCTCCAAAGCGCATGCACGACGATCGTAACTATTGCGCATGCGCGAATTACCGTTTTCTACAGATACTGCGCATGCGATACTATCAGTAATGAAGTGTGTATATAAGTATAATTTTGGTGATGCACATCAATACTTACTAATAATAGTATTTATCCGAAGTACAGCGATGGTCTTCTCAGTTTCGGAGAAGTCCATAACAAACAGTGTGATGTATGTGGCTAGTACTGCTTCAATCTATTACGCATGCGCAAAATGGGAGCACGCGTGGAGGAGACCTTAGCGCATGCGCACTTTAAAAAGGTGGCAGGTGACGTGGATCGAAGGCTGCCTAACGGCCAGAATTTCAATTAGATGTAATAAGAACGTGATCATTCAATAAAAAAAAAAATTAAAAAAAGGGTTGAATTTGATAAGCTAAAAATAGATTAGGGCAATAAATAGTTAAAGTGAATGTAAATTTTGATGCTAAAGTGAACGGTTTTTAAAAATTCAATTAAATACAGGGACACTTTAATTCATCAAAATTTACATTTCACTCGTGTTGTGAAAAAAAAAAAAAACCAACTTACCTTTTAATCTTGACAGCAGATCCAGCCTCCACCACCCGTCACAAAGCCTCTTCCTGGGTCTAAAATGAGGAATCCGGCTTCCTCCAATCACGGCAATGAATCAGACACCAATTCCCCCAGGGGGGAAGCCGTGATTGGAGGATGGACCCATCCATCATTACTGACATCAGAAATGGCTTGCGAAGACCAGAGGAAGCTGGAGCTGCTGTCAAGTTTAAAAAGTAATTTTTTTTTCACAACACGAGTGAAATGTAAATTGATGAATTAAAGTGCCCCTGTATTTAATCAAATTTTTAAAAAACAGGCACTTTAAAATCAAAATTTACATTCACTTCAACGATTTTATTCAAGATGATGAATGAAAGCCATATTAATTTTAGACAGATAATTTAATTCAAGATAAACAGGTAACAACCTTCACTTTAAATTTGGATGGTAAGTAAAAATCAGCACCCATGGGGCTCCCCAATAAAAATGACCCCTACCATATGGGCTCCCCAATAAAAATGACCCCTCCCATATGGGTTCCCCAATAAACCTCACCCCTCCCATATGGGCTCCCCAATAAGCCTCACCCCTCCCATATGGGCTCCCCAATAAGCCTCACCCCTCCCATAAGGGCTCCCCAATAAGCCCCACCCCTCCCATAAGGGCTCCCCAATAAGCCTCACCCCTCCCATAAGGGCTCCCCAATAAGCCTCACCCCTCCCATATGGGTTCCCCAATAAGCCTCACCCCTCTCATATGGGTTCCCCAATAAGCCTCACCCCTCCCATATGGGTTCCCCAATAAGCCTCACCCCTCCCATATGGGTTCCCCAATAAGCCTCACCCCTCCCATATGGGTTCCCCAATAAGCCTCACCCCTCCAATAAACATGACCCCTCGCCTCCCAATAAATCTCACCCTCGCATTTGGGGACCACAAAACTCTCCACCAATATAGGCTCCACAATAAACCCTCCCTTAATGACTCCCCAATAAATATCCTACCCACCACTATATCTCATCTATAAGCATCAATCTACCCACCCCCTGTGTGTAAATCCATTCATCTACCCCTTGAATTATAAATCTCAGCCACAAACCAGGACTAACGAGTCTGTACGGCGCACTATCCCCTAATCAGTACCAGAACCTAACCCCGACCCGGTACTCACACCGAGCTTCTGCAGTCAGAGCGGCGTAAGGAGAGAAGGAGCGGGCGGGGCCACGTGACACGCACTACTAGACAGAGCGAGTCGGGCGAGCGCACTGTGCAGGGGGGCACGCGGAAGAAGCAGGTTAGATCTGCACTAAAAAGCTGTACTCAGACTTGTAGTCTCATTTATTACAAAATATACTGCAGTTATTAACCTATTATTTTACTGTGTATAACTAAATCCTTCAGGTTTGCTAAATAGCTCCCCCTGTATTACACAAAAATGAGTTCGTCCACACGTTTGCGTCCAAAAAAATCGTCTTGCGCGTGCGCTAACCTGTCATGACGTGACCAACCTTTCACGCAGACGTAACCAACTATACGCCTGCGCAGTCTATCCGGCGTGTAGGTAAAATTATTGCGCTTGCGCAGCCTGGTAAGCGCGCAGGTTTGTGCATGCGCCGAGTCGCCGTATAGGTTACAGCATTGCGCAAGCGCGAGTGCCCGGGACACGCCTCACCTGGGCACATTTAGTTAGTGTTACAAGGATGGTGGTGTTTCTGGTTGTTGTACCTGACGGGAAAGGAAAAGACAGGCCGAGTTGTGTGTATTGCCAGTAGGGGGAAAGTGCGTTCCTCTGTACCTCACCAAGCCTGTGCAGGCCTCACTTGGCACAGCACCACTTCACCATGTCCCCACTCACCTGGCTCTGGGTAATTGTCATTGAACCTGTTTGCTGATGACAAGACACCTGTGTGAGTCCATTGAGCTGCAGTATGGCATGTCATGGAGAACAGATGTTGGAAACCACTCTGGGAGAGGCAGAATGTACGCCAACCATGGTGAAGATGGCATTCCGCAAGGCATACTCTATCAAGGACAAGCTGGAAGCCATAGAGAGAGTAAAGAATGGAGAAAGGCAAGCCAGTGTGTCAAGAGATTTTGGAGTGCCTGGTGGAACACTTCGTGGGTGGCTGAAAGACGAGCAAAAGTTGAGATGGTTTTTAGACCAGCTTGGTGGGGACGTGGGTACGCATAGAAAGAAAATGCGGTTAGCCAATGAAGAAGAGATAGACAGAGCTGTGTACACATGGTTTATCACTCTTCGACAACAAGGCATTCCATTGTCTGGACCTATTATCCAAGCACAGGCAGAGGCATTTGCCAAGCAGATTTATGGGGAAGAATGTACTTTCAAGGCAAGTCATGGTTGGTTCTGGCGTTGGCAAAAGAGACATGGCATATCAAGCCAACGGATATATGGTGAAACAGAAGTGAGGGCAACAGAGGTAGAGCCTGTTTTTATTTATCCAGAAACACCAAAACAACCATCTAATGATGGTGGCTATGGCGATGAGCAAATATACAATGCCAACATTACTGGACTATACTGGAAATTGTTGCCAGATCAGATGCATGAGATGAAGCTGGCCAAGCAACCTGATGGTCACAGGAAAGTTAAAGACCGTGTTACAATTCTGTTAGCTGCAAACTTAACAGGAAACCACAAACTGAAACCTCTAGTGGTGGGCAAGTTACAAGATCCTCCCAGCCTTCGACATCACAACCAGGACAAATTCCCTGCCACATATAGATACTGTAAGAACACATGTGTGCACTTAGACATGCTGAAAGAGTGGTTTTTTGAGGAGTTTGTACCTGGAGTAAAGCGTTACCTAAGGAGGTGTTGTCTCCAACAAAAAGCAGTTTTGTTAATAAACCAATATCCTGTTAAGCCACCAGCTGAAGAACTTCAGACACCTGATGGCAATATCCGAGTGCTGTTCCTTTCAAAAAACACTAGGAATAAAATACAGTCAATGGATCAGGGTGTGATCTCCTCTTTTAAGCAACTATACAAACGGGAACTTCTGAAACTGATGTTGTCCTGCGACAGCACTCCTTCTGATTTTGTGAGATCGTTTGTGCTCAAAGACATGATATATCTAGCAGGGCAGTCATGGAACATGATACAGGCAGGGAGCATTGAAAAGTGTTGGCTGTTTGGACTAAGGGCTGCTTTTGAGAATAGTTCCAGTACAGAGACTGATGGGGAAGAGTATAGCAGTGTTTTTTCAGACTTGATAAATCTTGCAGCTCTAGCTTACAAACGCATGGCACCTGAAGATATTGCAGACTGGGTACACTTGGATGACAATATCCCAGTAATCGATGCATTCCCAGAGGACAGAACTTCAGACTGTGAGATCACTACATTAATTGTTCCTGGGGATAGTGCCGGAGATGATACTAGTGAAGATGAAAGAAAGAGAGCTCCCATTCCTTCTGCAACAGAAGCCATACATGGACTAGAGACAGCCTTGCGTTGGCTGGAGTCACAAGACCCACAGAAGGTTGGCCCGTTAAAAATAGTTCAATTACGATCTTTAATAACCACTGCTCAGAGACTAAAACAAGCACAGTTACTCACCAAAGTTACAGACTGCAGTGGGAGCTCATAAAACCTATCAAAATAATAAACTGAACTGCAGGTGAAACACTTTATATTTTAGCACGGACATGCTGAGTTACTGTCTCTGTATAATATTTATCTAGCACGACAGAGTAGTATAGTACACTTTGTTTGGTCCGTACTGATGCCGTTTGATGCAGAATGCTGTTATAGTAAACAACAAAAGTAAACTTATATTCAGTGTATCAATATACTTTAGTGTTAAAGACATGACAGTGTTTTATTACAGGTTCTTAAATGATCATGAAAGTGATGAAATAACTTTCCAAAGGGTCATAAAACATCAAATCACCCAGTAGTGCACTGTAAATACAATAAGAAGCATTTTTGCAATGCACTACATTATCTGTGCCTGCACAAGAACAATTAATATGCACATGACCCACTGCACATATGACTACTGGGCTTTGCATGCTCATTTGTATTGCTTATATGCTCTGAGTGCTGGTAACGTCACTGGCAGCCTTTTGAGGATAGACTTAATGCAAATGTGCCAGCACAAATGTTATGGACGTATTTACAGTGGGTCTCATTAGTGTTGTTCTCATTGAAAGTTATATCTTTTAATAGAAGCATCTTTGCAAACCGAAGTATATTGCAAATTCTTCTGATTGTACATTAAATGCACTCAGGCTTTCTTTTTTTTTTTACCCAGCTTTGTTACTGGTAGACAGCTTTATGCTACATAGACCATGTACGGGCAGATTCAGCCTCTGGTGGTAAAGAGCAGAGCTGCTTTTTATCCAAATAATTTATATATTTATAAAGTGTCAACATGTTCTCCAAACAATGACAGGGTAATTCTTACAAATGACTTGTACATGAACAACAAAAAAAGAGGGCCAAGCCCATGAGTTACCTTTCATGTGACCACCTTTACACAAGTATGGGGGGGTTGTGAGGATGTGGGTAACCGTTGAGAGATGGTGAGAGGCCTGAGGTGATCAATCAGTAAGATATAAGATGTAAGTTGTTTGTGTCCATGAAGAGTGGTGTCTTTAGGTAACCCTTGGAACTTTGAAAGATTGACAAGTCCTTCCAAAGAAGGCAAGAAATTCAGTGATTATGTGCAGTTCCAGTAAAGTTTAATAGACTGGAGTGAGAAGTAGCAAAGAGAGTGGAGGAAAGAAGTAGGCATTGAGCAGAGCAATGAGGTTGGGAGGGTTTTTGCAGCAAATAGAGAGATATTGGAGGGTGCTTTTGTTAGGGCCAATGATCTAAATCTTACTACAGAAACAAGATCTTAGAAGTCTCGTCAATACTCATACTCTGTATGTGAAGGAGAGATTTCTTATTTACAATATAAGGTCTAAAACAATTCCGAAGACGTTGTGTGATTTCTCTCCATGGCAGCGAGTTTTTGATCTTTGGGCCCTGAGTGAGGTTTAAGCATTTTTATTGTATTATTAAGGCTAAGGAAAGCCAGTAGAGGGATTGGCAGATGAAGAACGATCTGTGAGAATGCGATTTTAGAGGCATTTATGAGGGATTGCTGAGATGATGTTGTGCAGTACTGAAGGTCAGATACCTTGAGTGAGTGGCTTAGAATTTTACTGGTGAACTTTTTCTAAGGTGTAAATTGCAGGTATTAGCGGAATGTGATGAGCAAATGACAGTTCTATCTAAGCCATTTATTACCCAGAGGCAGCGGGTGTTGGGTTGGAAAATGTTTTATTTTCTGCAACACTAAGTTTTCTTTTTTTTAACAATTTAAGCAATGGTATTCCCAGTATAAAAATGATTTATTTCATTAGGGCATTTTCAAACAAATTCTTTCATTTACTAACACCTAGATTACGAGTTTTGCGTTAACAGGGGTGCTGTGCTAACGAGCAGTTTATGCTCACCGCTCAACTTACAGACAGCGCTGGTATTACGGGTTTTTAGAAACCCGGCGTTAACCGCAAAAAAGTGAGCGAAGAGCAAAATTTAGCTCCACATCTCACCTCAATACCAGCGCTGCTTACGCTAGCGGTGAGCAGGTAAAACGTGCTCGTGCACGATTTCCCCATAAGAATCAATGGGGGAGAGCCGGCTAAAAAAAAACACCTGCAGCGTTCAGCTCCTAACGCAGCCCCATTGATTCCTATGGGGAAATACTTTTTATGTCTACACCTAACACCCTAACATGAACCCCGAGTCTAAACACCCCTAATCTTACACTTATTAACCCCTAATCTGCTGCCCCAACATCGCCGACACCTGCATTATATTAGTAACCCCTAATCTGCCGCTCCGGACACCGCCGCCACCTACATTATACTTATGAACCCCTAATCTGCCGCCACCAACATCGCCGAACCCTACATTATATTTATTAACCCCTAATCTGCCGTCCCCAATGTCGCCGCAACCTAACTACATTTATTAACCCCTGATCTGCCGCCCACAACGTCGCCACCACTATAATAAAGTTATTAACCCCTAAACCTAAGTCTAACCCTAACACTCCCTAACTTAAATATAATTACAATAAATCTAAATAAAATTATTACAATTCATTAAATCATTCCTATTTAAAACTGAATACTTACCTATAAAATAAATCCTAAGATAGCTACAATATAACTAATAGTTACAATGTAGCTAGTTTAGGGTTTATTTTTATTTTACAGGCAAGTTTGTATTTATTTTAACTAGGTAGAATAGTTATTAAATAGTTCTTAACTATTTAATAACTACCTAGTTAAAATAAAGACATTTACCTGTAAAATAAAACCTAACCTAAGTTACAATTACACCTAACACTACACTATAATTAAATTAATTACCTAAACTAAATACAATTAATTACAATTTAAAAAAATTATCTTAAGTACGAAAACAAACACTATATTACAGAAAATAAAATAATTACAAGATTTTTAAACTAATTACACCTACTCTAATCCCCCTAACAAAATAAAAAAGCCCCCCAAAATAAAAAAAATCCCTACCCTACACTAAATTACAAATAGCCCTTAAAAGGGCCTTTTGCGGGGCATTGCCTTAAAGTAATCAGCTCTTTTACCTGTAAAAAAAAATACAATTCCCCCCAACATTAAAACCCACCACCCACACAACCAACCCTACTCTAAAACCCACCCAATACCCCCTTAAAATAACCTAACACTAACCCTTTGAAGATCACCCTACCGTGAGACGTCTTCATCCAACCGGGCAGAAGTGGTCCTCCAGACGGGCAGAAGTCTTCATCCAAGCCGGGCAGAAGAGGTCCTCCAGACGGGCAGAGGTCTTCATCCAGACGGCATCTTCTGGCTCCATCTTCAAGACATCCGACGCGGAGCATCCTCTTCTTCCGACGACTAAAGACGAATGAAGGTTCCTTTAAGTGACGTCATCCAAGATGGCGTCCCTTCAATTCCGATTGGCTGATAGAATTCTATCAGCCAATCATAATTAAGGTAGGAAAAATCCTATTGATCCAATCAGATCCAATCAGCCAATAGAATGCAAGCTCAATCCTATTGGGATTAGGATTGTGTGGGTGGTGGGTTTTAATGTTGGGGGGGGGTTGTGTTTTGTTTTTTACAGGTAAAAGAGCGGATTACTTTGGGGCAATGCCCTGCAAAAGGCCCTTTTAAGGTCTATTTGTAATTTAGTGTAGGGTAGGGCTTTTTTATTTTGTTAGGGGGATTAGAGTAGGTGTAATTAGTTTAAAAATCTTGTAATTATTTTATTATTTTCTGTAATTTAGTGTTTGTTTGTTTTTGTACTTTAGATATTTTTTTAAATTGTAATTAATTGTATTTAGTTTAGGTAATTAATTTAATTATAGTGTAGTGTTAGGTGTAATTGTAACTTAGGTTAGGTTTTATTTTACAGGTAAATGTGTCTTTATTTTAACTATGTAGTTATTAAATAGTTAATAACTATTCAATAACTATTGTACCTAGTTAAAATAAATACTAAGTTGCCTGTAAAATAAAATTAAACCCTAAGCTAGCTACAATGTAACTATTAGTTATATTGTAGCTAGCTTAGGGTTTATTTTATAGGTAAGTATTTAGTTTTAAATAGGAATAATTTAGCTAATTATAGTAATTTTATTTAGATTTATTGTAATTATATTTGTTAGGGGGGTTAGGGTTAGATTTAGGGGTTAATACATTTAATATAGTGGCGGCGACGTTGGGGGTGGCAAATTAGGGATTAATAAATGTAGGTAGGTGTTGGCGATGTTAGGGCCGGCAGATTAGGGGTTAATAATATTTAACTAGTGTTTGCGATGCAGGAGTGCGGCGGTTTAGGGGTTAATATGTTTATTATAGTGGCGACGATGTCCTGTTCGGCAGATTAGGGGTTAAAAAATTTATTTTAGTGTTTGCGATGTGGGGGGGCCTCCGTTAATAGGTAGTTTATGGGTGTTAGTGTACTTTTTATCACTTTAGTTAAGAGTTTTATGCTACGGTGTTGTAGTGTAAAACTCTTAACTACTGACTTTAAAATGCGGTACCAGGCTTGACAGGAGAGGGTCTACCGCTCACTTTTTGGCAGACTCGTAATACCGGCGCTATGCAAGTCCCATTGAAAATATAGGATACGCAATTGACGTAAGTGGATTTGCGGTATTTCTGAGTCTGGCCAAAAAAGTGAGCGGTACACCTGTACCTTCAAGACTTGTAATACCAGCGGGCGTTAAAAAGCAGAGTTGGGACCGGCCAACACTGCTTTTTAACCCTAACTCACAACTCGTAATCTAACCGTTAGTGTTTAACCCTTGAAAATGAGTTAAGTACATAAAGTTGTGAAGCTGTGCTAGATGAGCATACAGCTACAGGAGTAGTCATACATGCGTATGCTCCTATCATTGGCTATCCTTATCTGGAGCAGAATGGGAAGTGGACTTTGACTATGTTTTTAATCAGTTTGAAGGAGTGAAGCACAAAGGCAATTTAATTAAAAATAAAATACTCTGATGAATTAGTAGAGTTTACCTTTAGCAGGTTGTCCCTTCAAATCCATATCATTATAGTATTGATACTAGTAAGGGTACCAGGCACATCTCAATGGTTTTCTTTATTATCTTAAACATTATTCTTTAAACCATTTTGTTTAAATTCACCCTTGGACCATCATTGAAGCAATATGATCAGTATGTCTTTTCCTTGTGGGTAAATCGTAGGGATGTGCATACGGCAGTTTCGTTAGCTGCAGAAGGTGGCCGATTGCGGAATTCAGCTCTTTTCTGAGCTGTACTTCTTGTTAAAGTGCTTCGCACTAAGATCTGTGCAAATCCAAACCGCCAAATGCACATCTCTAGTAAACCCTAAAGGTGAATTTCACTAAAATATTTTTCAGGAGGAGCAACACAGTCTAATGTCTGCAATGTTTACAAATTCGTACAAATATTGCACGTATTTCCCAGTTAACTAGCAAAGAATTACTGTAGGTCTCTGTGATCCTGCACACAAAATAAAGTAACAAAATGTAATATGTTCTTGACTTATCTTACTGTAGAAAAATGTGGCACAAAAGGTCAGCACCAGCCAGGAGTTGTACATAAATAGTAACAGTTCTGAGTATTTAGTATGTATTGTAAATTCATATTAAAAAGCTGCTACGGATCTGTGAAACTCAGATCGTGGTGTCTATGCAACTAATTACATTGTGTTATCAGTATAGAAGGCAAATCTTTTGTGCAATCTCATTGAAAATCTCTGTGAAGCAGCCAAAGGGTTATCTCTTTGCATTTGTGCGCGTTTTTATGAACCACAAGCACTTACTTTTTCTATGTCGGACTATTAAATAATGGATGTGATCCTCTTGTGTCTATTTTAATGTTTAACCAAGTATTGAGTATGCTAAAGGAACAATATACTCAAACCTTTTTGTCATCCATATGAAAGACTTGCATTTAAAGGAACAGTTATCACCTTGTAATTGCAGTTGTGCAATAAAATGGTAAATTATGTGAAAATGTTTTTGAATGCATTAACACCTTGCTAAGTAAGCATCAACAGGAAGTGATCTAGAAAGTATTAACAGGAAGTAGGATGTACACAACTGATACAGCAGTATTTCATTTTAAATTAAATCCTTTTTTCATGCAAAAATGGTTTAAATTCCCTCTCATTTTTAAACTCCTTTAGCCCATAATCTAAAGAAACAAAACTGTTGTCCAGCTGTGGGTTCCTTCCTCAGTTTATACGATTTACATAATTGTGCTCTAATGTCGCAGAAGATACATGCAGGGTTAAAATGACAGAACAAAACGGTTGTATGCTGTAATAAAGAATTGTGTTAAGAAAAAACAGTTTGTGTCAATTAAAAGCACCTCTTGCCCCTTAGCTCTGTACTGTGAATTTCCTCACATTAAAGTCATTCTTTTTACCTGTGCAGTATATATCAACAGTTACTTACTGAAGTGCAAACAAATTACATAGAAAATAAATGTTATAAAGGCAATTAAACTCGTCACTTAATGACCTGGTGGGTGCGTTTCTTTCCTTTCACTGTAGCCAATCAGGGCTAGCTGTAAATGAGTTTATGCGCTACTCAATTACGGCCCAGTATGTAGTTGGTTTAGACAATCTGCAGCATTTTGAAGACAATTTAGGTTACAGAAGTTACTTTTTGGAGTCTCTAGGGAGCGTGGGCCAAGCACAATTTTTTTACACAAAATCAAGAGGCGTTAATGTCTATTTACAGTATCTCACAAAAGTGAGTACACCCCTCACATTTTTGTAAATATTTTATCATATCTTTTCATGTGACAACACTGAAGAAATGACACGTTGCTTCAATGTAAAGTAGGGAGTGTACAGCCTGTATAACTGTAAATTTGCTGTCCCCTCAAAATAACTCAACACACAACCATTAATGTCTAAACCGTGGGCAACAAAAGTGAGTACACCCCAAAGTGGAAATGTCCAAATTAGGCCCAAAGTGTCAATATTTTCTGTGGCCACCATAATGTTCCAGCACTGCCTTAACCCTCTTGGGCATGGAGTTCACCAGAGCTTCACAGGTTGCCACTGGAGTCCTCTTCCACTCCTCCATGACGATATCACAGAGCTGGTGGATGTTAGAGAACTTGCACTCCCCCACCTTCCGTTTGAGGAAGCCCCACAGATGCTCAATAGGGTTTAGGTCTGGAGACATGATTGGCCAGTCCATCACCTTTACCCTCCGCTTCTTTAGCAAGGCAGTGGTCGTCTTGGAGGTGTGTTTGGGGTTGTTATGTTGGAATACTGCCCTGCAGTCCAGTCTCCGAAGGGAGAGGATCATGCTCTGCTTCAGTATGTCACAGTACATGTTGGCATTCATGGTTCCCTCAATGAACTGTAGCTCCCCAGTGCCAGCAGCATTCATGCAGGCCCAGACCATGACACTCCCACCACCATGCTTTACTGTAGGCAAGACACACTTGTCTTTGTACTTCTCACCTGGTTGCCGCCACACACGCTTGACACCATCTGAACCAAATAAGTTTATCTCTGTCTCATCGGACCACAGGACATGGTTCCAGTAATCCATGTCCTTAGTCTGCTTGTCTTCAGCAAACTGTTTGCAGGCTTTCTTGTGCATCATCTTTAGAAGAGGCTTCCTTCTGGGACGACAGCCATGCAGACCAATTCGATGCAATGTGTGGCGTATGGTCTGGGCACTGACAGGCTAACCCTCCACCCCTTCAACCTCTGCAGCAATGCTGTCAGCACTCATATGTCTATTTCCCAAAGACAAGCTCTGGATATGACGCTGAGTACGTGCACTCAACTTCTTTGGTCGACCATGGTGAGGCCTGTTCTGAGTGGAACTATCCTGTGAAACACCTGTATGGTCTTGCCCATCTCAGTTTCAGGGTCTTGGCAATCTTCATTTAGCCTTGGCCATTTTTATGTAGAGCAACAATTCTTTTTTCCTCAGAGAGTTCTTTGCCATGAGTTGCCCTGTTGAACTTCCAGTGACCAGTATGAGAGAGTGTCAGAGCGATAACACCAAATTTAACACACCTGCTCCCTATTCACACCTGAGACCTTGTAACACTAACATGTCACATGACACCGTGGAGGGAAAATGGCTAATTGGGCCCAATTTGGACATTTCCACTTAGAGGTGTACTCACTTTTGTTGCCAACGGTTTAGACATCAATGGCTGTGTGTTGAGTTATTTTGAGGGGACAGCAAATTTACACTGTTAAACAGGCTATACAACCACTACTTTACATTGTAGCAAAGTGTTTCTTCAGTGTTGTCACATAATAAAATAGTTACAAAAAAGGAAATTTATGCTTACCTGATAAATTTATTTCTTTTACGATATGACGAGTCCACGGATTTCATCCTTACTTATGGGATTACGCCTCCTGGTCAGCAGGAAGTGGCAAAGAGCACCACAGCAGAGCTGTATATATATAGCTCCTCCCCTCCCTTCCACTCCAGTCATTCGACCGAAGTTAGGAAGAGAAAGGAAAAGCCAAAGGTGCAGAGGTGACTGAAGTTTAACAAAAATAAAGACCTGTCTTAGAAAATGACAGAGTGGGCCGTGGACTCGTTATATCGTAAAAGAAATAAATTTATCAGGTAGGCATAAATTTCCTTTTCTTTTACAAGATATGACGAGTCCACGGATTTTATCCTTACAATACAATACCAAAGCTATAGGACACGGATGAAAGAGAGGGACAAGACAGGAACCTAAACGGAAGGCACCACTGCTTGAAGAACCTTTCTCCCAAAACTAGCCTCAGATGAAGCAAAAGTATCAAATTTGGAAAAAGTGTGAAGAGACGACCAAGTTGCAGCCTTGCAAATCTGTTCAACAGAAGCATCGTTTTTAAATGCCCATGAGGAAGCCACAGCCCTAGTGGAATGAGCCGTAATTCTTTCAGGAGGCTACTGTCCAGCAGTCTCATATGCCAGACGGATGATACTCTTCAGCCAAAAAGAAAGAGAGGTAGCCGTAGCTTTCTGACCCCTACGCTTTCCAGAAAAAACAACAAATAAAGAAGATGATTGATGAAATTCTTTAGTCGCCTGCAAGTAAAACTTCAGGGCACGGACCACGTCCAAGTTATGCAACAAACGCTCCTTCTTAGAAGAAGGATTAGGACACAATGAAGGAACAACAATTTCCTGATTAATATTCTTATTAGTAACAACCTTAGGAAGAAAACCAGGTTTGGTACGTAAAACCACCTTATCAGAATGGAATATAAGATAAGGAGAGTCACATTGTAACGCTGAAAGCTCGGAAACTCTACGAGCAGAAGAAATAGCAACCAAAAATAAAACCTTCCAAGATAACAACTTAATATCTATGGAATGCATGGGTTGAAACGGAACCCCTTGAAGAACATTAAGAACTAAATTCAAACTCCAGGGTGGAGCAATTGGTCTAAACACAGGCTTGATTCTAGTCAGAGCCTGACAAAAGACTGAACGTCTGGAACATCTGCCAAACGCTTGTGTAGTAAAATCGACAAAGCAGAAATCTGTCCCTTTAAGGAACTTGCTGATAATCCCTTCTCCAATCCTTCTTGGAGAAAAGATAAAATCCTGGGAATCCTGACTCTACTCCATGAGTAGCCCTTGGATTTGCACCAATAAAGATATTTACACCATATCTTATGGTAAATCTTTCTAGTAACAGGCTTACGTGCCTGAATCAAGGTATCAATGACTGAATCAGAGAACCCTTGCTTAGATAAAATCAAGCAATCAATCTCCAAGCAGTCAGCTGCAGAGAAACTAGATTCGGATGATGGAAGGGTCCCTGAATTAGAAGGTCCTGCCTCAGTGGAAGCTTCCACGGTGGCAGAGAGGACATGTCTACCAGATCGGCATACCAAGTCCTGCGAGGCCACGCAGGCGCGATTAGAATTACTGAAGCCCTCTCCTGTTTGATCCGTGCAATCACCCGGGGAAGAAGAACAAATGGTGGAAACCCATAAGCTAGATTGAACAACCAAGGCATCTATCAGTTCGGCCTGAGGATCCCTTGACCTGGATCCGTATCTTGGGAGCTTGGCATTCTGACGAGACGCCATCAGATCCAATTCCGGTCTGCCCCATCTGAGAATCAGGGTGGCAAAGACCTCCGGATGGAGTTCCCACTCCCCCGGATGAAAAGTCTGTCTGCTTAAAAAGTCCGCTTCCCAGTTGTCCACTCCTGGAATGTAGATTGCTGACAGATAACAAGAGTGAGCCTCCGACCACCGAATTATCTTGGATACTTCTGTCATCGCTAAGGAACTCCTTGTTCCTCCCCGATGATTGATGTAAGCCACAGTTGTGATGTTGTCCGACGGAAATCGGATAAATTTGGCCGAAGCCAACTGAGGCCAAGCCTGAAGCGCATTGAATATTGCTCTCAATTCCAGAATATTGATTGGAAGAAGAGACTCCGACCGAGTCCACACCCCCTGAGCCTTCAGGGAATTCCAAACCGCACCCCAGCCTAGTAGACTGGCGTCGGTTGTCACTATCACCCATGAGGGTCTGCGGAAGCACGTCCCTTGGGACAGATGAGCCGGCGACAACCACCAAAGAAGAGAGTCTCTTGTCTCCTGATCCAGATTTATCTGAGGAAACAAATTTGCAAAATCTTACACAACTTCTCTGGTGGAACCACAATAGAGTCACAGTCGCTAAAACCTCCCAAAGTAACAGGCGGAGGTGTTCAAGCTTAAATCTGAAGGACATTACGTCTGAGTCTGTCTGAGGTAACACACTTCCCGAGTCGGAAAGTTCCCCCTCAGACAGAAGTTCCCTGACCCCCAATTCAGATCCCTGGGAGGGTGCATCGGAAATAGCCATCAAAGCATCAGAGGTCGCAGGAATCAGAGTGGCCTCTGTCCTACTGCGTTTGCCCTGTAACACTGGTAACTTAGATAAAACCTTTGTAAGGGTAGATGACATAACTGCAGCCATATCCTGCAGAGTAAATGAAGTGGACACGGTTGAAGAACACGGCGTCGTTTGGGTGGGCGTTAAAGGTTGTGACGCTTGGGGAGAAAGTAGCGGCATACCCTGATTCTCATCATTCTGAGAAGCATCCTTAGACATATTTGCATTAAAGAAAATCTGTTCTTTACATTGTAAGGCCCTTTCAGTACATGAGGGACAAAACGTAAGAGGGGGTTCCACGTTGGCATCTAAACACATAGAACATGCACTTTCCTGAAGTTCAGACATGTTAAACAGACTAGCAATAATAATAATAATAATAGTCGTTCTTTACTTGATATATTGAACTCTGAAGTCAAATCATATACTCAAAAATTTTGAACTAAAAGTGTACTGCGCCTTTAAATAATAAAAGCGCAACAATTTTTCTGTTATCTGCAAAACAACGTTTGCAGCAATAAAAAATGCCCTTAGGTGCCCAAATAAACTTAACAATATTGCACCGCTTGTTTGTTTATGTTATATAACAATTTTTTATCAATTTTTAACAACTCCAGACCCCTGCACCACGCCACAGCTCTGCTGCGGCACCTACCTGCCCCCAGATCACACTGACTCTGCTTAAGTAGCGCTCCTAAGTCTCTCTGTACCCTTCATGTACAAAAACAACTTAGGCCCCACCGGAGCCCAGGACCTTGCTGCTGATCCGGATGAATACTGCGCGGCTGAGCGCGCGAAAATAGGCCCCGCCCACCGTGGGCGTAACTCGAGCCGTACTGAGACCCGCATGGGAAGTGAAACAACATGTCTGATTCCCTACCTAAAATGTTAAAGCCATGTGCCCCTCTATACATACACTTCAATAATAAAGCATAACAACATTGAAAACTGCACTCTCTCAGGCCAGTTATAGTGACACAATAACGAAAGCCCTTAGGCAGCAAACCGCATCTCCCAGCGTCAGCCCACACAAAATATCATAAGTGAAACACCAAACACACTGATAAGTAATCAAGATAAAAAGGGAATACCTAGGCTTAATCAAGATGAATATATTACC
The DNA here is from genome assembly GCF_027579735.1 of Bombina bombina. Lineage (NCBI taxonomy): Eukaryota > Metazoa > Chordata > Amphibia > Anura > Bombinatoridae > Bombina > Bombina bombina. The sequence continues at coordinate 1,142,116,079 of NC_069503.1, read as the reverse complement.
CCGCATATTATATGTAATGCAGACAGTCCCAACTCATCTACCGACAGATTTTTTACCCCAATTACAGAAAACCATAGAGCAATTTATTTGGACAGGGACTAGACCACGAATACCTAGGAGGACACTGTACCTCCCCCATGACAGGGGAGGTTTGGGCTTTCCTGACTTGGTTTTGTATAGAAGGGCCATCCTGTTACAGAGACTAGCCGAATGGGCACATAACACCACACAAAAGCAATGGGTTAGATGGACAGATCCTCCAACTAAACAATGTGGGCACGCTGGCGTGGATCCCGGCGTCAAAACGCCCCAAATTGATCCAAAAGTATCATTTAACACTTGAGACCCTTCTTACATGGGACAGACTAATAGCTACAAGCACACATATTTCCGCCACCTTTTCACCAATGCTCCCCATCATAGAAAACCCTGAAACACCATACTATGACCTTAGCAGGCGTATGTGCTCACCTTACAGTTTAAGAACAGGAATTCTACACTTTGCCCAGGAAGAGGGTAGGCTCAGGCCTCAGCAAAAGTTACAGGAACAACTAGGGCCCATTTTTTCCTCATGGTTAAGATACCACCAGCTCTCGCACTTCCTGACGTCCCATAAACAAAAGAGTAAATTCCTTAGAGACTTAACACCATTTGAAACCCTGTGCACAGTGCACCAGTTCCACTCCACCTAAGAAATTGATTTCTAAGTTAAACAAACTCCTCCTTATTCCACCAGATATACAGTTACCCTCATATACTAGGGTTTGGCATAGGGAACTTAACAACACAATAGAGGAGGATGACTGGCTCAAATCCTTTGACCTGATTAAACGCTCCTCGGTGTCAGCCAGGGTACAGGAAATACAGCTAAAGCTAATAACAAGGTGGTATTACACACCTGCCAGACTGCATCAGTTATTTCCGGCGGCCAATGCGGCTTGTTGGAGGGAGTGCGGAGAGCTGGGTACACTTACACACATATGGTGGTCTTGCCCCAGGCTGTCCAATTTCTGGGGGACAGTCACGGGCGTAATCTCAGCTAAACTGAACATAGTCATACCAAACACGCCTGAAACCCTACTGTTCATACACCTTCCTAACATTCATACTAACCATGGGCGGGCTCTTCTTCTGCTAATGCTCACTGGAGCTAAGCGACTTATCCCCAAGATGTGGAAAACGAAGGAAGTTCCCACGCTTGTGGAATGGCAAGCCTCAGTAGAAGAGCTATTAACTCTGGAAAAATTACACTACTTTAAGTGTAACCAGTTGGCTAATTTTGAACTGATGATGGCCCTCTGGAGCCCTGCCCCTGCGTGAGGTCTGCAAATTATTATTCGGCTTAACGAAAACGCTACTTGAGGCTTATGGCCTACCCAATATCCCCCCCCCCCTTTTTTTTCCCCTCTCCTCCCCCACCTCTTACAACTCTTCTTTTCTTTCATCGAAAAACGGGAATTACTCTTTTACCTTCCTGGTGTACTGGAAAATTAAATGTTTGTAAAAATTCAACCTACAATGTTTTGTATAATGTTTGTTGAAATAATGTTAAAAGCCAAACTTTCTTTCACGAAATTTCTTTTCTTGCTCTGTATAATTTTGTACATTCATGTGACCTTGTATTCTGTTTTTATTTGATTTGTCTAATAAAGCTTGTTTGAAGAAAAAAAGGAATACCAGGGACACCATTTCCATTCATATAGTGCCTATTGATTACCCCTCCCCAGATAGGGAATACTGTCAGCCTGTTCTGATGTATCAAGTCTCCCCAGAACAAATGACTGAACATACCTCAATGCTGAGTGTAGCATGTCACTGTTCTCCACACTGAAGATGTTTCTTTACACTACCTTCAACTGCTCTGTGGAAACCAGCAGGGTCTTAGATAATGTTTGCTAAGATCATCAACATCAGGGCATAAAAATAAGATGTCTCCACTCCTCTTAGGAATTAAGTGACTGACGATTTCTCCCTGAGAAAAAATAGTACTCACAGGCACCATTTTTTTTTTAAAAAGGTTTTTATTGAGGTTAAAAGGAAAGCATTACATATATGCAACATAGGTAACAAAAAGACAAAAAAAACACAATGCAAACATACAAACAGATCTGTTACATCGCAACAACATTTCTGTAGGCATAAAATAAAGTAAACCTCAGTTTTTCTTTTAATTTGAGGGATGGGAGGGTTCTCCTTTGGACCTCAACTTGCTAGCAATGAGTTACATATATTGAGGAACCCAACTAACATTATCAATGATTATCCTAAAAGTTATAGAGCATATGGAGAGATATGTTACCTCTATTCCATTCATACAATGAAAACTAGAATATACATAAACTTAAGTAGAATAATAACTCTTATGTTGTCCCACAGTAATTATAGGTATCATATAAGCCCTGCTAATGATAATGAGCACTTTAAGGGGGGGGGGGGGGGAGTCCAACCAATTTCATAGTTAAAACTGTCAGCCAAAGTTGAGTCTGATCCCATATATAACAGAGTTGCATTATAAAAACAGGAGAGCTTCATGTTTCCAGAGAAAGTATATAACTATATAGGTTGTAGTATGCCTTGCCAACATATTTCTATTGATCCCATAGGTACACTCAGTTAACATGTATAATATAAACAGTGACATTCACTAGCTCTTTTTAATGGGTAAGCTGAGGGAGTGGCTCCTTAACCATAAAGGAAAAACAGACTAATAGTAACTTTCCTCCTGATAATAAGGAATATAACATCAGCTTTAGTAGGTAGGAGGCAATAGAAAAAACAAACAAACAGGATATATATATATAAATACCTAGTTGTGACCCACAGATATAAGTAGAAGAGATCTCTGTAGAGCAGTGCTTCTCAACCTAAGTGACCTCAAGGCCCGGTAAGTTTTAACCGGAACTGTCCAGGGCCCGGTAAGCATCGGGAGTGGGTATATATATATATATATATATATATATATATATATATATATACAGGTAACCCTCAGTTTACGCCGGGGTTAGGTTCCAGAAGGAATGGTTGTAAATCGAAACCGTTGTAAATTGAAACCCAGTTTATAATGTAAGTCAATGGGAAGTGAGGGAGATAGGTTCCAAGCCCCTCTCAAAATTGGCATAAGTAACACCTAATACATTAATTTTAAAGCTTTGAAATGAAGACTTTAAATGCTAGACAGCATTATAAACCTAATAAAATAATCACACAACACAAAATATATAATTAAACTAAGTTAAATGAACAAAAACATTTGCTAAACAGCATTATAAACCTAATAAAATAATCACACAACACAGACTTCACTTGCATTTTTCTGCAAACAGTTCTTTCTATGCATTCCAATCTGGACTGAGTTATAGACAGGAAGCTCTTATTCCTTTGAAATCTGCTCGATAGCTCAGGTCTGGTTAAACTGATTAATTTCAGCTTGCTTGGCTTTGCTGCAACACAAGCAGACAGCTCCACCTACTGGCTATTTTAATAAATGCACTGCTTCTCAATGCTTTTCAATAGCAGTCACATGACTGGAAAAAAAGGTTGTTATTCTGAAACGGTGTAAATTGAACCGTTGTAAAACGAGGGCCACCTGTATATATATATATATATATATATATATATATATATATATATATATATAAAAAACAGAATTTATGTTTACCTGATAAATTACTTTCTCCAACGGTGTGTCCGGTCCACGGCGTCATCCTTACTTGTGGGATATTCTCTTCCCCAACAGGAAATGGCAAAGAGCCCAGCAAAGCTGGTCACATGATCCCTCCTAGGCTCCGCCTACCCCAGTCATTCGACCGACGTAAAGGAGGAATATTTGCATAGGAGAAACCATATGATACCGTGGTGACTGTAGTTAAAGAAAATAAATTATCAGACCTGATTAAAAAACCAGGGCGGGCCGTGGACCGGACACACCGTTGGAGAAAGTAATTTATCAGGTAAACATAAATTCTGTTTTCTCCAACATAGGTGTGTCCGGTCCACGGCGTCATCCTTACTTGTGGGAACCAATACCAAAGCTTTAGGACACGGATGAAGGGAGGGAGCAAATCAGGTCACCTAAATGGAAGGCACCACGGCTTGCAAAACCTTTCTCCCAAAAATAGCCTCAGAAGAAGCAAAAGTATCAAACTTGTAAAATTTGGTAAAAGTGTGCAGTGAAGACCAAGTCGCTGCCCTACATATCTGATCAACAGAAGCCTCGTTCTTGAAGGCCCATGTGGAAGCCACAGCCCTAGTGGAATGAGCTGTGATTCTTTCAGGAGGCTGCCGTCCGGCAGTCTCATAAGCCAATCTGATGATGCTTTTAATCCAAAAAGAGAGAGAGGTAGAAGTTGCTTTTTGACCTCTCCTTTTACCAGAATAAACAACAAACAAGGAAGATGTTTGTCTAAAATCCTTTGTAGCATCTAAATAGAATTTTAGAGCGCGAACAACATCCAAATTGTGCAACAAACGTTCCTTCTTTGAAACTGGATTCGGACACAAAGAAGGCACGACTATCTCCTGGTTAATGTTTTTGTTAGAAACAACTTTCGGAAGAAAACCAGGTTTAGTACGTAAAACCACCTTATCTGCATGGAACACCAGATAAGGAGGAGAACACTGCAGAGCAGATAATTCTGAAACTCTTCTAGCAGAAGAAATTGCAACCAAAAACAAAACTTTCCAAGATAATAACAATATCAACGGAATGTAAGGGTTCAAACGGAACCCCCTGAAGAACTGAAAGAACTAAGTTGAGACTCCAAGGAGGAGTCAAAGGTTTGTAAACAGGCTTGATTCTAACCAGAGCCTGAACAAAGGCTTGAACATCTGGCACAGCTGCCAGCTTTTTGTGAAGTAACACCGACAAGGCAGAAATCTGTCCCTTCAAGGAACTTGCAGATAATCCTTTCTCCAATCCTTCTTGAAGAAAGGATAGAATCTTAGGAATTTTTACCTTGTCCCAAGGGAATCCTTTAGATTCACACCAACAGATATATTTTTTCCATATTATGTGGTAAATTTTTCTAGTTACAGGCTTTCTGGCCTGAACAAGAGTATCAATAACAGAATCTGAGAACCCTCGTTTTGATAAGATCAAGCGTTCAATCTCCAAGCAGTCAGTTGGAGTGAGACCAGATTCGGATGTTCGAACGGACCTTGAACAAGAAGGTCTCGTCTCAAAGGTAGCTTCCATGGTGGAGCCGATGACATATTCACCAGATCTGCATACCAAGTCCTGCGTGGCCACGCAGGAGCTATCAAGATCACCGATGCCCTCTCCTGATTGATCCTGGCTACCAGCCTGGGGATGAGAGGAAACGGTGGGAATACATAAGCTAGTTTGAAGGTCCAAGGTGCTACTAGTGCATCTACTAGAGCCGCCTTGGGATCCCTGGATCTGGACCCGTAGCAAGGAACCTTGAAGTTCTGACGAGAGGCCATCAGATCCATGTCTGGAATGCCCCACAGTTGAGTAATTTGGGCAAAGATTTCCGGATGGAGTTCCCACTCCCCCGGATGTAATGTCTGACGACTCAGAAAATCCGCTTCCCAATTTTCCACTCCTGGGATGTGGATTGCAGACAGGTGGCAGGAGTGAGTCTCCGCCCATTGAATGATTTTGGTCACTTCTTCCATCGCCAGGGAACTCCTTGTTCCCCCCTGATGGTTGATGTACGCAACAGTCGTCATGTTGTCTGATTGAAACCGTATGAACTTGGCCTTTGCTAGCTGAGGCCAAGCCTTGAGAGCATTGAGTATCGCCCTCAGTTCCAGAATATTTATCGGTAGAAGAGATTCTTCCCGAGACCAAAGACCCTGAGCTTTCAGGGGTCCCCAGACCGCGCCCCAGCCCATCAGACTGGCGTCGGTCGTGACAATGACCCACTCTGGTCTGCGGAAGTTCATCCCTTGTGACAGGTTGTCCAGGGACAGCCACCAACGGAGTGAATCTCTGGTCCTCTGATTTACTTGTATCGTCGGAGACAAGTCTGTATAGTCCCCATTCCACTGACTGAGCATGCACAGTTGTAATGGTCTTAGATGAATGCGCGCAAAAGGAACTATGTCCATTGCCGCTACCATCAAACCTATTACTTCCATGCACTGCGCTATGGAAGGAAGAGGAACGGAATGAAGTATTTGACAAGAGTTCAGAAGTTTTGTTTTTCTGGCCTCTGTCAGAAAAATCCTCATTTCTAAGGAGTCTATTATTGTTCCCAAGAAGGGAACCCTTGTTGACGGAGATAGAGAACTCTTTTCTACGTTCACTTTCCATCCGTGAGATCTGAGAAAGGCCAGGACTATGTCCGTGTGAGCCTTTGCTTGAGGAAGGGACGACGCTTGAATCAGAATGTCGTCCAAGTAAGGTACTACTGCAATGCCCCTTGGTCTTAGCACCGCTAGAAGGGACCCTAGTACCTTTGTGAAAATCCTTGGAGCAGTGGCTAATCCGAAAGGAAGTGCCACGAACTGGTAATGCTTGTCCAGGAATGCGAACCTTAGGAACCGATGATGTTCCTTGTGGATAGGAATATGTAGATACGCATCCTTTAAATCCACCGTGGTCATGAATTGACCTTCCTGGATGGAAGGGAGAGAGTCTGCCCCCCACCAGATCCGGTCCCGGATCGGGGGTCAACATTTCATGCTGTCTTGGTAGCAGTGGCAGGCTTCTTGGCCTGCTTTCCCTTGTTCCAGCCTTGCATCGGTCTCCAGGCTGGCTTGGCTTGAGAAGTATTACCCTCTTGCTTAGAGGACGTAGCACTTGGGGCTGGTCCGTTTCTACGAAAGGGACGAAAATTAGGTTTATTTTTTTGCCTTGAAAGACCTATCCTGAGGAAGGGCGTGGCCCTTACCCCCAGTGATATCCGAGATAATCTCTTTCAAGTCAGGGCCAAACAGCGTTTTCCCCTTGAAAGGAATGTTAAGCATCCGCTGACCAAGATTTCAACCAAAGCGCTCTGCGCGCCACAATAGCAAACCCAGAATTCTTCGCCGCTAACCTAGCCAATTGCAAAGTGGCGTCTAGGGTGAAAGAATTAGCCAATTTGAGAGCACGGATTCTGTCCATAATCTCCTCATAAGGAGGAGAATCACTAGTGATCGCCTTCTCTAGCTCATCGAACCAGAAACACGCGGCTGTAGTGACAGGGACAATGCATGAAATTGGTTGTAGAAGGTAACCTTGCTGAACAAACATCTTTTTAAGCAAACCTTCTAATTTTTTATCCATAGGATCTTTGAAAGCACAACTATCTTCTATGGGTATAGTGGTGCGTTTGTTTAAAGTAGAAACCGCCCCCTCGACCTTGGGGACTGTCTGCCATAAGTCCTTTCTGGGGTCGACCATAGGAAACAATTTTTTAAATATGGGGGGAGGGACGAAAGGTATACCGGGCCTTTCCCATTCTTTATTTACAATGTCCGCCACCCGCTTGGGTATAGGAAAAGCTTCTGGGGGCCCCGGGACCTCTAGGAACTTGTCCATTTTACATAGTTTCTCTGGGATGATCAAATTCTCACAATCATCCAGAGTGGATAACACCTCCTTAAGCAGAGCGCGGAGATGTTCCAACTTAAATTTAAATGTAATCACATCAGGTTCAGCTTGTTGAGAAATTTTCCCTGAATCTGAAATTTCTCCCTCAGACAAAACCTCCCTGGCCCCCTCAGACTGGTGTAGGGGCACTTCAGAACCAATATCATCAGCGTCCTCATGCTCTTCAGTATTTTCTAAAACAGAGCAGTCGCGCTTACGCTGATAAGTGGGCATTTTGGCTAAAATGTTTTTGATAGAATTATCCATTACAGCCGTTAATTGTTGCATAGTAAGGAGTATTGGCGCGCTAGATGTACTAGGGGCCTCCTGAGTGGGCAAGACTGGTGTAGACGAAGGAGGAGATGATGCAGTACCATGCTTACTCCCCTCACTTGAGGAATCATCTTGGGCATCATTTTCTCTAAATTTTGTGTCACATAAATCACATCTATTTAAATGAGAAGGAACCTTGGCTTCCCCACATTCAGAACACAGTCTATCTGGTAGTTCAGACATGTTAAACAGGCATAAACTTGATAACAAAGTACAAAAAACGTTTTAAAATAAAACCGTTACTGTCACTTTAAATTTTAAACTGAACACACTTTATTACTGCAATTGCGAAAAAGTATGAAGGAATTGTTCAAAATTCACCAAAATTTCACCACAGTGTCTTAAAGCCTTAAAAGTATTGCACACCAAATTTGGAAGCTTTAACCCTTAAAATAACGGAACCGGAGACGTTTTTATCTTTAACCCCTTTACAGTCCCTGGTATCTGCTTTGCTGAGACCCAACCAAGCCCAAAGGGGAATACGATACCAAATGACGCCTTCAGAAAGTCTTTTCTATGTATCAGAGCTCCTCACACATGCGACTGCATGTCATGCTTCTCAAAAACAAGTGCGCAATACCGGCGCGAAAATGAGGCTCTGCCTATGATTAGGGAAAGCCCCTAGAGAATAAGGTGTCTAAAACAGTGCCTGCCGATATTATTTTACAAAAAACCCAGATTAAAATGATTCCTCAAGGCTAAATATGTGAATATATGAATCGATTTAGCCCAGAAAATGTCTACAGTCTTAAAAAGCCCTTGTGAAGCCCTTATTTACTGTCTGTAATAAAAATGGCTTACCGGATCCCATAGGGAAAATGACAGCTTCCAGCATTACATCGTCTTGTTAGAATGTGTCATACCTCAAGCAGCAAAAGTCTGCTCACTGTTCCCCCAACTGAAGTTAATTCCTCTCAACAGTCCTGTGTGGAACAGCCATCGATTTTAGTAACGGTTGCTAAAATCATTTTCCTCTTACAAACAGAAATCTTCATCTCTTTTCTGTTTCAGAGTAAATAGTACATACCAGCACTATTTTAAAATAACAAACTCTTGATTGAATAATAAAAACTACAGTTAAACACTAAAAAACTCTAAGCCATCTCCGTGGAGATGTTGCCTGTACAACGGCAAAGAGAATGACTGGGGTAGGCGGAGCCTAGGAGGGATCATGTGACCAGCTTTGCTGGGCTCTTTGCCATTTCCTGTTGGGGAAGAGAATATCCCACAAGTAAGGATGACGCCGTGGACCGGACACACCTATGTTGGAGAAATATATATATCTATATATAAATCTATCTATATATCTATATCTATATATATATATATACATATACATACATACACACACAGTATATGTATAGTTTACAGTTGTTTGATTAGGTAATAATTAATGGGTGTCAGAGGGATCTATAAATATCCCACTGACACCAATGAATTATCATAAAATTAACTCACTGTAAACTATATATATATATTGTATATGGATCCCACTGACACCACTGAATTATCATATAATTATATAATATATATTACAGTGGGTTAATTATGTGCTAATTCATTGGTGTCAGTGGGATCCATATATATATATATATATATATATATAAATCAATGCAAATATTTGCATAGGAAATTAGTACATCTAGGCAAGTAACCCCGCTATACACACAGTTTACACATACACATATATATATATATATATATATATATATATATACACACAGTTTACACATACACATATATATATATATATATATATATACACACAGTTTACACATACACACATATATATATACACACACACAGTTTACACATACACATATATATATATATATACACACACACAGTTTACACATACACATATATACACACAGTTTACACATACACATATATATATATATATACACACAGTTTACACATACACATATATATATATATACACACAGTTTACACATACACATATATATATATATATACACACAGTTTACACATACACATATATATATATACACACAGTTTACACATACACATATATATACACAAAGAGTACACATACACATTGGTGTCCAGTGACCGCCCTGAATATACATGTTAGTGGCCATAATTATTTGTCATTGGTGACAGTGGACTTCCTTATGCAGTGGCGCATACAAACATGCGCAGTGGAAATCTAACAGGCCCGTCCGAAATTTTGGACATGTGTAAAGACGGGCCTGTCAGAGCGAGTGTCTGGAGGCTATGTCGGGTCGCGGCCCACCAGCAGGGCTGTTGCGGCCCGGTAGTGGGCCGCGGCCCGGCTGTTGAGAAACACTGATCTAAACAACACTACCACAGCAAGTAACCAACTTAAATGTTGCACACAACGGTACTCACTGTAGACTAGTATGCCAGTATGCAAGAGGTTAACTTTAGGTACAAGTAAGCAGAGCAAAGATTGAAAATTGCAAGTCCCGGAACCTCATCTCACTAGCATGATAGCCAGATTAGATGACATACAAACCAATCATCTAGCCGACACCAGCCTTTACTATAGATTGCTCTATTTGTGAATAAAGGCTGTGACACACTGCAAGCGATGCAGCGCGAGGCGATGCAGCTGCTTCGCACCGCGTCGCATCGCTTCTAAAGTTCAATTATTTCATCTCTGAGCGCTCAGCTACGCGACCTGACGCAGCAGAGTGCTCAGAGATGAAAAGGCAAGACACACTGAGCGCGCACAGCTGCATCTACACGCTGCGCGTCGCTCTGCTTGCAGTGTGTCACAGCCTTAAGCGTGTCCATGCTTCAGCTGCCTGTCATGTAAGATTGGAACCTGTTCCCTCCTTGCATATATAAGTTCCGTTTCCAGCAGGTGAGAAGTTGGTGAGGTGAGAGCTACTAGGGTTGACAAAAAGGATGCTCATTGACCGGGATTTGGGTTCCTACCCTGCAGTACTTCAATGGAGATAGACCCCATACCTGTTCAGTGTGACCCGGTGTGAGAATGACTGCCCCATGCAACCCCAGACACTGAGCTCCTGAGTTCCCTGATGTACTCTTAACAGAGCGGTAAGCCAATTCTACATCGCTCTGTAAGATCTGGGCCTGTGTCTCCTCTTTACTCTCCTTAAGATGTAGTGTGGCTTTGGCCGTGTACAGTATGTTAAGCCCGCGCTGTACCTCTTCAATCTGGGCTGCTGAATCTGGATTACACCCGGTCTGCTCCGGCTGATCAGAGGAGGTCCGGTATATACCCACAGACTGTGGATACTCGCAGGAGGCTTGCTGGCCTGCTTTCATATAAGGATGACTATAGGTAGGAGGTGGCAAGTGTCGAGACCCTAGGTAGACACCATTCATATGGAGCTCCCCATCTGCAGCGACTCTGCTACGCCTATTGTAAATGACTTCTCGAATTGAGCCAAAAGCTTCGTGCAGCATTTCTGTGAAGGCTGTCTGGTGAAATTCCAGAAGCTTGCTTAGTTCCAAAACAATTGCTTCCGTCGCCGCCATTGCTCAGACAAGTGGTATTGTCACCTTTCTATTTGAAAGTACTTAGGTGGTTTTTGAGGATAGTGTAAGGCAGCACTATTCACTGCTTATAACCTCGGATCCTTCGAATCTAGGGGGGGAATGTGCGGCAGCCCCAGCAGTGAAGAAAAACAGAAATACCACACAGTTCTCCCTACCATGCGGTCTGTCCCCCGCCGCTTAGCTGAAGAGCATAGGGATGGTCAGCTTTTTTTTTTAAAAAAAAAAAAAAGAGTTTTCTAATATCTCCCAGGGCTTCCCAAGAGACTGTAGCTTAATACTTTGGTGTAGGAAACCATTTAAGTAGTAATTAATTCTTCAAAACCTAATGTAAATCAGGAGCTCCTCCAAAACATGACCTCCCGCAACAGCTGTAGGCTCCGCCCCCTCTCCACTGGCACCATTTTTAAATAAAAAACTTCTTGATTGAAGAATCTAAACTAACACCTCACTTTACCTCTTCCTATCACTAACACAGGCAAAGAGAATGACTGGGTGGGAGGGAGGAGCTATATATACAGCTCTGCTGTGGTGCTCTTTGCCACTTCCTGCTGACCAGGAGGCGTAATCCCATAAGGATGAAATCGTGGACTCGTCATATCTTGTAAAAGAAATGTGAGAGGTGTACTCACTTTTGTGAGATACTGTAAATAGCAGGGACAGTATGCTTAAGTCTTTCTGATTAGCACAACCTGTTTACATAATTTCTTATATAAAGTCTATGGGTACTTCGCTTGCTGTATCACGGTTATGTCTAGCACTTTTCAGTTAGAGAACAGACACAAAATATGTTTATAAATATTTCAGACTTGTTATTTATTATGAAATTATTTATATTCATCTCTTTATATAAATGGCCTATTCCTATAGTTCCCCCTGCACTAATCCTCCTGCTGCCGGTAATATCCCCTGCAATAGTCCTCCTGCTGCCAGAAATATCTCCTGCAATAGTCCTCCTGCTGTTGGCAATATCCCCTGCACTACCTCCTGCTCTTCCTGCTGCCGGCAGTATTCCCTTGCAATAGTCCTCCTGCTCCCGGCAATATCCCCTGCAATAATCCTTCTGATGCCGGCAATTTCCCCTTCAATAGTCCTCCTGCTGTCGGCAATATCCCCTGCAATAGTTCTCCTGATGCCGGCGATATCCCCCACAATTGTCCTCCTGCTGCTGGCAATATCCCCCACAATTGTCCTCCTGCTGCAGGCAATATACCCTGCCATAGTTCCCCCTCCTACCGGCAATATTCCCCTGCCATAGGGCCTGATGAGATGCTCTCTGCTCAGACGAGATGGTATAAAATGATCCTTCAGCACTGCAGGATCCTTTGTGAGATTCTAAAAAGAAAGATTTTGCTAAACTTCTTCAAGTGCAATAGAGCACTGCTTGACATGACAGTTCTGCTGCAGTTACACTTTGTGCTTTGTATTTTATATAACTTTAGACTTCAGATTAAGTTTTATTACATTTGCACTTTCTATTTTGTATTTTATTTTGCATACATCAGTGTATTTAGGGTTGTAATTTTACAAATTCTGATTATATTTTCAGTTTCTATGCAACTTTAACAAATTAGAATCTTACTTTGTATATTTATGTGTATCTTTTACAAATTACATGGCACTTTGTATTTCTTCTTTTTAAAATAAAACTGAAAAACTAACCATTTTAGTTTCCTAGAGAGCTTCATTACTTTCTAAGGACTTACTAAACAAAGATTCTTTAGGTTGGAGATAAATTAAAGTTCAGTCTTTACAGGGGCTGAACTCACTGAATTCTATAAGAAAAAGGACGGAACCTACAAGTGCCTTCCTTAGAAAGTAATGAGGCTCTCTGGAATACAGAATTTCACAGCGGAGAGAGAAGGTAACTGGAGAACACCCGGGGCTGATATAAAGTCTCAGTTTTGCAACAATACAAATTAAACAAATAATTTTAATATAATTAAACTTGCTTTTGCCACTAGTTTAGTATATATTACTTTCTTGTCAAATAAGTGTATTGTAAATTTTGAGCAAGCATCACCTGCGTACAGCTGACAAGATAATTCAGTGATTTCACAAGAATTGTGAGAAAGCTTCATACAACTCCCCTGTTTAGGCCAGGGAACTGCCATGTCGCTCCCACTGTGTTCTATTTTACAATAGAGAAAGTGCAAAGTAATCCGTAAAATATACACAGAAATATACAAAGTGTGATCCTAATTTGTTAAAGTAACACAGAAACTTGAAAAACATAATCAGAATATGTAAAATCACTGCTGGATCTAAATTTAACTTTAATATGCCTGATGTAGACTGGGAAGTACCTGTTGCCAAATCAACTAGAAGTAAATATATTCTGTAATCTTTACAAGGGGAATCTCTTCAGGAACTAGTAAAAGAACTAACACGTAACGGGACTATATTAGATTATCACTGTTTGTAAGTACTAATAGTATCTGAGATGTCTGTGGGTGAGAACTAAGGTTCTAGTGATCATCAGTCTGTATGGTTTAATATTCAGGTAAAGGTTCTGTGCAACCATAGTAAGACAAAAGTTTTAGACTTTAGAACAACTGATTTTTCTTACATGGGCAGATACCTAGATGAATCTCTAAAATGGATGGCACAGATTACAGGAGTACAAGAACAGTGTGAATATTTTAAAAAATGCTATTCTAGATGCAACTAAACACTGTATTAGGCTTGTTTGTAAAAGTAAAAGAAAACCAATATGGTTTTCAAGAGAAGTAGCACTTGCCGTTAAGACAGTCTATAAAAAAATTCAAACTCACTGGATCAGAAGAGGATAAGGAAAAATGGAGAACCGATCAAAAGATGACAAAGCAGTTAATCAGAAAGGCTAAAGCTGATGCAGAAGAGAAAATAGCACAATCTTTAAAAAACGATGACAAAACCTTCTTTAGATATATCACTGAAAAGAGAAAAACTAACAGAGGGATAGTTAGACTCAAGAATGATAATAGAGTAGTGGAAGAAGATAAACAAATAGCAAACTGTTTAAATGATTACTTTTGTTCAGTCTTTACAACAGATGGTAAAGACAGTGAGAGTCTATTAAAGGGACACTGAACCCAGATTTTTTCTTTTGTGATTCAGATAGAGCATGCAATTTTAAAGGGACAGTATACACCAATTTTCATATAACTGCACGTAATAGGCACAGCTATAAAGAATAAGATGCACAGATACTGCTATAAAAATCCAGTATAAAACTGTTTAAAAACTTATTCAGAAGCTCTCAGTTTAGCTCTGTTGAAAAGGTAGCCAGAAAGCCCACTGCAAGTGGGAAATAAGACACTCCCCCACCCCTCCCTCTACTTTTGCATATGAAAAGACCCTTTACACAAACCGGAGCAAGCTAGAGTAGGTAGCCGACAGTATTCTCCTAAAACTTTGGGGCTTGGTTAGGAGTCTGAAAATCAGAGCAATGTTATTCAAAAATAAGCAAAACTATACATTTTAAAAATAACAAAACTTTATGGGCTATATAAATAGATCATCTACAAAACATTTATGCAAAGAAAAAAATGAGTGTATAATGTCCCTTTAAGCAACTTTCTAATTTACTCCTACTATCAAATTGTCTTCATTCTCTTGTTAACTTTATTTGAAAAGCAAGAAAGTTTAGATGCCAGCCCATTTTTGATGAACCTGGGTTGTCCTTGCTGATTGGACAGCACCAATAAACAAGTGCTGTCCAAGGTAATGAACCAACAATTGTCTGGCTCCTTAGCTTAGATGCCTTCTTTTTCCAAATAACAATAGCAAGAGAAAAAAGAAAAATTGATAATAGGAGTCAATTAGAAAGTTGCTTAAAATTGCATGCTCTATATGAATCACGAAAGAAAGAATTTGGGTTCAATGTCCCTTTAAGGGATGTCACTGTAAATAATAATGTGAGTAGTACTTTTCTTTTTACAGAGGAAGAGGTTTCAAGGGCTTTATCAAAAATAAAAGTGAATAAGTCTGTGGGTCCAGATAATATTCATCCAAGGGTTCTAAGAGAACTTTGATCCGTAATAGCTACTCCATTAGCTGATTTATTTAATCAGTCACTTCTAATAGGAGTTGTTCCAAAAGACTGATAAATTGACAATGTAGTCCCTCTTTATAAAAAGGGCAGTAGGGAAGATTCTGCTAACTATAGGCCAGTCAGTTTGCCCTCAATTGTAGGGAAATTAATGGAAACTCTTTTAAAGGAAAGACTGCTGGAAGATCATGTCAGACTAATCTAATTAATTTTTTTGACAGTGCAACTAAATAATAGACCAGGGAGGAGCCGTAGATGTTGTATATCTAGACTTTAGCAATACATTTGACACCGTCCCACACAACAAACTTATTCAGAAAATGTATTGCCTTGTAATAGATGCTAAGATTGTTAAGTGGGTAGAATGCTGGCTTAAAGATAGTCGGCAGAGGGTTTCAATTAATGGAGTACATTCAAATGAGGCATCTGTTACTAGTGGTGTTCCCCAAGGGTCAGTTTTTGGGCCTGTTTTGTTTAACATGTTCATAAGTGATATTGGAAGTGGGCTTAAGGGGGAGGTTTGCTTGTTTGCAGATACAAAAATTTCTAACAGGGTAGATGTTGTAGAAGGGGTTGATCAAATGAACTGTGATATTAATAATCTAGAGGACTGGTCAAATAAATGGGATCTGAAATTTAATATTACCAAGAGCAAAATTATGCATATAGGATCCAAAAACCCAAAGGCCAATTATAGTCTCAATGGTACATTACTGACTGCAACTAAAGAAGAAAGGGACTTGGGAATTATTTCAGATGATTTAATGAAGTTTCCCTTTAAGGTACATCATCCAAGATGGCGTCCCTTACATTCAGATTGGCTGATAGAATTCTATTGGGGAAAAAATCCTATTGGCTGTTGCAATCAGCCAATAGGATTGAGCTTTCATCCTATTGGCTGATCCAATCAGCCAATAGGATTGAGCTTGCATTCTATTGGGTGATTGGAATAGCCAATAGAATGTGAGCTCAATCCTATTGGCTGATTGCAACAGCCAGTAGGATTTTTTCCCCTTTAATTCCTATTGGCTGATAGAATTCTATCAGCCAATCGGAATGTAAGGGACGCCATCTTGGATGACGTACCTTAAAGGGAAACTTCATTCTACGTTAACCATCGGAAGAAGAGGATGCTCCGCGCCGGATGTCTTGAAGATAGATCTGCTCTGCGCCGGATGGATGAAGATAGAAGATGCCGTCTGGATGAAGACGTCTGCCGGCTTCGATGAGGACTTCTGCCGCTTGGATGAGGATGGATGTCCGGTCTTCGAAAACTGTAAGTGGATCGTCAGGGGTTAGTGTTAGGTTTATTTAAGGATTTATTGGGTAGGTTTTATTTTTAGACTAGGGTCTGGGCAGTAAAAGAGCTAAATGCCTTAGATAGGGTTTTTATTTGGGGGGGTTGGTTGTGTGGGTGGTGGGTTTTACTGTTGGGGGGGGTGTTTGTATTTTTTTTTTTTACAGGTAAAAGAGCTGATTTCTTTGGGGCAATGCACCGCAAAAGGCCCTTTTAAGGGCCATTGGTAGTTTATTGTAGGCTAGGGTTTTTATTTTGGGGGGGTCTTTTTTTTTATTTTGATAGGGCTATTAGATTAGGTGTTATTTGTTTTTATTTTTGATACTGTAGTTTGTTTGTTTTTTGTAACTTAGTGTTTTTTATTTTTTGTAACTTAGCGTTTATTTTTTGTAATTTAGTAATTTTTAATTGTAGATTTCAATCATTTGAGTAGGGTTAGGTTTTTAAATATGTAATATAGTTAATTTAATTGGTAGCTCAATGTATTTTTAGTATAATAGTTAGGGTAGGTTAATTAATAGTTTAATATAGTTTAATGTAATTGTAATATAATAGGATAGGTTAATTAATAGTTTAATATAGTTTATTTTAATTCTAAAAGTAAGTTTTAATTTATTATAATGGATGAGGTAATTTTAATGTAAAGTTAGCGGGTTGTTAGGTTTAGGGGTTAATAGCTTAATTTAGTTTATGGCGATGTGGGGGGCTGGCGGTTTAGGGGTTAATAGGTTTAGTTAATGATAGTGATGTGGGAGGCCAGGGGTTTAAGGGTTAATACATTTATTTAGTGGCGGTGGGGTCCGGGAGCACCGGGATAGGGGTTAATAGCTTTATTAAAGTTGCGGCGGGGTCCGGGAGCGGCGAGATAGGGGTTAAACATTTTAGTATAATGGCGGTGTTTAGTGACAGGGTATAAATAAAGTTGGTAAAAAGCGGAATAGCAGTGAGATCGATGACTGTTAGTTAACAACAGTCCACTGCTCATCGCCCCGTACTTGGTGCGCAGCTTTTTTTTAATAAATATGGAGATCGTATTCAGGTCCGCGGCCGCAATGTTTTGCGAGTGAATTGGTGCAGGCGAATGCAGCATAGTTGACGACTTGATAAATAGGCCCCCTGGAGACCATATCTTCAGAAAGATATAAATAAACTAGAAGCTTTCCAAAGGAGGGCTACTAAAATGGTACATGGTCTAAAATATAAAACGTACAAAGAAAGACTATGATCTAACTATGTATAGTTTAGAGGAGAGAAGGGAAAGAAGTGACATGATAGAAACCTTCAAATATATTAAGGGACTTAAAGGATCAGTCAACACAGTAGATTTGTATAATCAACAAATGCAAAATAACAAGACAATGTAATAGCACTTAGTCCGAACTTCAAATGAATAGTA
This sequence comes from Bombina bombina, assembly GCF_027579735.1. Classification (NCBI taxonomy): domain Eukaryota; kingdom Metazoa; phylum Chordata; class Amphibia; order Anura; family Bombinatoridae; genus Bombina; species Bombina bombina. The sequence continues at coordinate 1,142,097,970 of NC_069503.1, read as the reverse complement.
TATTTTTTTCTGACAATTTTAAAAGTTATGTCTATTTCCACTCCCCCTGGACCATGTGACAGTCACCAGCCAATCACAAATGCATCCACGTACCATGTGACAGCCATCAGCCATTCACAAATGCATACACACTTCTTGCACATGCTCAGTAGGAGTTGGTGACTCAAAAAGTTTAAATATAAAAAGACGGTGCACATTTAGTTAATGGAAGTAAATTGGAAAGTTGTTTAAAATGGCTGCTCTATCTGAATAATGAAAGTTTAATTTTGATTGAGTGTCCCTTTAACAAAATAGAAGCTGAAAGCATTTTTCACAAAAAAATAAATGCCAAAACAAGGGGTCACAATCTGAAGTTAGAGGGTAGCAGATTCAGGAGAAATTTGAGGAAGCATTTTTTTTACAGAAAGGGTGGTGGATTCATGGAATAAACTTCCATTTGAGGTGGTAAACACAAACAGGCCCATTTATCAAAGGGCTTGCGGACCTGATCTGATACTGCGGATCAGGTCCGCAAGACCTCGCTAAATGCGGAGAGCAAAATGCTCTCCGCATTTAACATTGCACCAGCAGCTCACAAGAGCTGCTGGTGCAACGCCGCCCCCTGCTGACTCGCGGCCAATTGGCCGCCAGCAGGGGGGTGTCAATCAACCCGATCGGGTTGATTTCCGGCGATTCCTGTCCGCCTGCTCAGAGCAGGCGGACAGGATTATGGAGCAGCGGTCTTTGTGACCGCTGCTTCATAAGTTGTGTTTCTGGCGAGTCTGAAGACTCGCCAGAAACACGGCCCTTCAAGCTCTGTATGGAGCTTGATAAATGGGCCTGAAAGACTGTAAAGGAATTAAAAAAATGCCTGGGACATGTATAAGGCTATCCTAAGGAAATGTAATATGGGCCTTTTTGGTTCTTATCTACCATCAAATTCTATGTTTCTCTGTAACTGTATTAAAATATAAAAGAATGCAAAGCTTAAATGTAATAACACTGAAAGGACTAAATCTGAAATGTAAATTAATATAAAATACAGAGCAAAAAACTCTCATCTCATGCAGTGCTATATTGGTCTCGTCTCTCCTTCACATTCAGATATGAGAAATCTCGCAGTGCTTGAGGGTTCTATCCTTTTTCTTTTAGCATTCCGTCCGCCCCTGTGAAGTCTGCACTACAATTTCTCTCCAAGCAGAAGAATGTTTTATTATCAGGCCATTAGTTCCAGCAAATCTGACTCTAGCGTATGGGCTCAGACGTACAGGACATTAGTGTTTTACTTTAGAAACTACACACAACTTGGTTATATATATATATAAATATTTGGAAACTTCCCTTATAATTAACTTATGTACTCTATAACCAAAGCCAGATACCAACTTTTTGTACAAATAGCAGAGTTTCATAAAGAGCTACCTACATTAAGGTATCATTACCTAATTAATTTAAAAGCTTCAAGGAGCTTTAACCCTTCAATTGCCAGAAAGTGCTTGCAATGCACTGTTATGGAATATAGTGTCACAGTCTGGTAGCAGAGTTAATATGAATGATTACTGGATATTACAACCGACTAATAAGTAAGTCAGCCATTGATAATACAGAACAATACATCAGTGGTTGGAGCTCTAGTCTTGGGAATACTCTGCAGGCCATGATGCCATCGTTTCTCTGCTTTACATTAGGTGGGTAATGTATGTCCCATAGATTGGTCCTGAGAAATACTGCTTGAAAGGGACATTTAACACTAAATACATTTATAGGCCTTACAATTAAATGATTCCCAATCTCCCTATAGCCATCGGTGCAGCAATATTGAAATTGATCTTTCCGTACATACCAGTGCTAATGTATTTGCACGTGCAGCAACTCTCTGTCACATACCTGCAGTGTAACCCGGGTGCCATAATGGCAGCACCCATGATTAGCAGGAGGTGCATGAAATGTATTTAGTGTTCAATGTTGCTTACACTGGATCCTGAAATAATTCATCAATATCATCCATGTCGCTAATCCCCTATAAACACATTCAGAACACAGCATGGAAAGGGCATTATCTGCCACAGTGAAATGGCAAGTTGGTCCCAGCTTTAGAAATACACATCAGCTGAGTTTAGATAAAGACCAGGTTTATGGACATATACTTCAGTTGTCGTGAGAGATTAACAGGGCGCTGTCCCATCCCGTAGAACATCTCTCACATCACACAATCAGTGATGGGAAACTACCCACTATCAAAGGACTAAATATCAGCAGCCAGAATCAGTGCAATAAATCTGAACAAGAAGTAAAAACTTGGCTAGTCTACAAACTATCATTTACACAAGGTCCTATTATAGCATCTAGTCTGTGCGGTGCAATCAGCCAGCGCTGCTTAGTTCCTTCTCTCCTGGTCTTATTGTTTGCCCAGATCTCTTGCTCTCTGTGTAGAAGCTTCTACAGCATTCATTACTGTTGCTCTTAGTCCGCCTTTCTCCAGCTCATGAAGACCATAGATTGTGGTTCCTCCCGGAGTGCAGACATCAGACCTCAGCTGGGCCGGGAGGTTCCCAGTCTGCAAGATCATCTTTGCAGCACCCTAAAATATAAGGAGCAAAAAAAAGAGAATATATATTTATCCTCCCCAGTATAAATCTGAAATCTCCAAGATGTTATTTTCCTGCAAAGAGATGTAAATGTGCTCTCACAACAATAAATACACAATGCAGATTGCGTCTGTTTGTATTTACACAATGCAGGCTCTACACTAGAACCAATTTCATTTAAATTAAACACAAGTCTCTTTAAATTGCATGCTCTGTCCTAAATATAAAAACTCAAATTATGCTTTCCTGATCATTTTCTTCTGACGGGGAGAGTCCACAGCTGCATTCATTACTTTTGGGAATTCAAAACCTGGCCACCAGGAGGCGGCAAAGACACCCCAGCCAAAGGCTTAAAATACCTACCCACTTCCCTCATCCCCCAGTCATTCTGCCAAGGGAACAAGGAACAGTAAGAGAAATATCAGGGTGAAAAAGGTGCCATAAGAAAAAAAAATAAAACAGCTGCCCCATATAACAACGTGGGCAGGGAGCTGTGGACTCTCCCGTCAGAAGAAAAGAAAATGATCAGGTAAGCATAATTTAAGTTTTTCTTCTTAAACGGGGATAGTCCACAGCTGCATTCATTACTTTTGGGACAACAATACCCAAGCTATAGGAGTACACTGACTGCAAAAAAATGTTGGGTAGACAAGGCAGCCCATTCGGCGGATAATATAGACCTTAAGGACCAGAAAATAGCAACTTCTGTGGAAGTGATCAAGCGACCACAAAATCGCTAGTATCAAATTCCAGAAAAGAAATGTTTCCCAACGAAAAAATTATAACAGACATGAGCTTCTCGAAAAGAAATAAAAACATCCTACCGGATCAAAGAAAAATGGGTACACTAACAGGACCAGCCAATCAGATACTCCATTCTCCCGAAGCTCAGGACTGGAATAGGATACCCCAAAAAGAAAGTAAATTGGAGACGATAAGGAGATTAAACTTCATTCCCCCAAGTCTAACCCAGCTTTCCGTCTGGTACAGAAGACCGATGATCCGTCAACCCATTAGGATTGGGATCCTCCAGCACCGCCAAAACATGTTGCAGTAGGACACGAAGGCGCACTAGTCTATAACGAAAAGCAAAACTTATCTCCGCCGGGGCAACTGACGACCACGAGGGTTGGGCCCCTGAAGTTTCAGAGGCAACCGCTTCCCCAGATGGCTGATCTGACCCAGACGATTCCACGCCTGACGAGCCATGGTTAACAGAACACTGACAGTATCTCATCAACACCTCCCTCTCAGGAAGATGTAAAAGCACCAACACCATAGATATGGCCATGCAGAACCGTGCCGTAAACCTCTGGAGGAAACAAGCCGCCTTCCGGAGAAGGGGTAACGGCATTAGAGACACCTGCTTGTGTAGCTAGTGAAGGTTCTAAGGCCACGCGCCTCGCGGGATGTGGGATCCCCAGGGGCGGATGGCTCTGCGGACTCTAAGGTCCCTGTTGCAGGAGAAGAGAGCACTCTAAAGTGGCATTTAGAACATAACTGATGGGCATGGATTACCTGGGTCATCTCATACTCTTCGCAAGAAGTAGAATCTGAATCAGAGACCTCCGTCTCCAAAAAATCAGAATCCTCCATAACTTGAGTAGAAATTATGGATAGAAAAAAAAAAAAGAAAATAAAAACGGCACCTTACACCCCCAATGGCTGAGGCACTCACCACCTCCTCTGACCCAGACAACTAGCGAAACAGACTCTCTCCGTCGCCACGTGGTCAGGAATACGGAAATGGAGTGCAGAACGTGCAACGCCTAGTCACAAGGTACACCGTGCAGGCCAGAAAAAAAAGCGCCGCGCAGCTTGACAAAAAAGGCTGTTATGTTCCGATATAGCCACAAGCCCAAGCGTCACTACACATTAGCAGACAGAATCACATACATGATTAAAGTCCCCCTGTTCAATAACCCCCCTCAGGAGATATTAACCCTTGATTCCATAAAGATAAAGTAGTCCCACTGCAACCATGACTTCTTCGTTCACCTTACACATCGAAGTAAAATGAAACGATCTTACCGGAATCTATGCCGTGGAACAGGAACACGGCCCTTCAAGTGTGACAGATAGTAGTCTTACTTCTGACATGGACTTGAGTGAAGAAAGCAGTCAGCGAAACTCGTCAATGCTGATTGCTAAGGAGCTGTTAACATGAGTTGGGATGGTTTTGTAGGAAGACTCTCCCTGCATCTCCGGACTCTAACCTTCATCCATGCTCTCACTGAGAGGCTGACAGGATTACTTAAAACTCCAGTCCCATTTCGAAGAGTACTACCCTCCATAAGAGACTATCTTTAATCTTCCGACACTTCTCTGCCAACCTCCTGTGACGAAAGGCAAAGAATGACTGGGGGATGAGGGAAGTTGGGGAGGTATTTAAGCCTTTGGCTGGGGTGTCTTTGCCTCCTCCTGGTGGTCAGGTTCTAAATTCCCAAAAGTAATGAATGCAGCTGTGGACTCTCCCCGTTTAAGAAGAAAAAATTAATTTTTACATCTTACCGTTCAAAAACCAATAAGTAATAAATGGGATGAGATAATCCTATGCATCTTCAATCTTGTCAAATTTGAGTTAAAGGGACAGTCTACACCAGAATTTTTATTGTTTTAAAAGATAGATAATCCCTTTATTACCCATTTCAAAGTTTTGCATAACCAACAGTTATAATAATAACAGAATTTATGTTTACCTGATAAATTACTTTCTCCAACGGTGTGTCCGGTCCACGGCGTCATCCTTACTTGTGGGATATTCTCTTCCCCAACAGGAAATGGCAAAGAGCCCAGCAAAGCTGGTCACATGATCCCTCCTAGGCTCCGCCTACCCCAGTCATTCGACCGACGTTAAGGAGGAATATTTGCATAGGAGAAACCATATGTTACCGTGGTGACTGTAGTTAAAGAAAATAAATTATCAGACCTGATTAAAAAAACCAGGGCGGGCCGTGGACCGGACACACCGTTGGAGAAAGTAATTTATCAGGTAAACATAAATTCTGTTTTCTCCAACATAGGTGTGTCCGGTCCACGGCGTCATCCTTACTTGTGGGAACCAATACCAAAGCTTTAGGACACGGATGAAGGGAGGGAGCAAATCAGGTCACCTAAATGGAAGGCACCACGGCTTGCAAAACCTTTCTCCCAAAAATAGCCTCAGAAGAAGCAAAAGTATCAAATTTGTAAAATTTAGAAAAAGTGTGCAGTGAAGACCAAGTCGCTGCCTTACATATCTGATCAACAGAAGCCTCGTTCTTGAAGGCCCATGTGGAAGCCACAGCCCTAGTGGAGTGAGCTGTGATTCTTTCAGGAGGCTGCCGTCCGGCAGTCTCATAAGCCAATCGGATAATGCTTTTAATCCAGAAGGAGAGAGAGGTAGAAGTTGCTTTTTGACCTCTCCTTTTACCAGAATAAACAACAAACAGAGACAAAGTTTGTCTGAAATCCTTAGTAGCTGCTAAGTAAAATTTGAGAGCACAAACTACATCCAAGTTGTGCAACAAACGTTCCTTCTTTGAAACTGGATTAGGACACAAAGAAGGCACAACTATCTCCTGGTTAATGTTTTTGTTAGAAACAACTTTTGGAAGAAAACCAGGTTTAGTACGCAAAACCACCTTATCTGCATGGAACTCCAGATAAGGAGAAGAACACTGCAGAGCAGATAATTCTGAAACTCTTCTAGCAGAAGAAATTGCAACCAAAAACAAAACTTTCCAAGATAATAACTTAATATCAACGGAATGTAAGGGTTCAAACGGAACCCCCTGAAGAACTGAAAGAACTAGGTTGAGACTCCAAGGAGGAGTCAAAATTTTGTAAACAGGCTTGATTCTAACCAGAGCCTGAACAAAGGCTAGAACATCTGGCACAGCTGCCAGCTTTTTGTGAAGTAACACAGACAAGGCAGAAATCTGTCCCATCAAGGAACTTGCAGATAATCCTTTTTCCAATCCTTCTCGAAGGAAGGATAGACTCTTAGGAATCTTAACCTTGTCCCAAGGGAATCCTGCAGATTCACACCAACAGATATACCAAATTATGTGGTAATTTTTCTGGTCACAGGCTTTCAGGCCTGAACAAGAGTATTAATAACAGAATCTGAGAACCCTCGCTTTGATAAGATCAAGCGTTCAATCTCCAAGCAGTCAGCTGGAGTGGGTCGAACGGACCTAGAACAAGAAGGTCTCGTCTCAAAGGTAGCTTCCATGGTGGAGCCGATGACATATTCACCAGATCTGCATACCAAGTCCTGCGTGGCCACGCAGGAGCTATCAAAATCACCGACGCCCTCTCCTGATTGATCCTGGCTACCAGCCTGGGGATGAGAGGAAACGGCGGGAACACATAAGCTAGTTTGAAGGTCCAAGGTGCTACTAGTGCATCCACTAGAGCCGCCTTGGGATCCCTGGATCTGTACCCGTAGTAAGGAACTCTGAAGTTCTGACGAGAGGCCATCAGATCCATGTCTGGAATGCCCCACGGTTGAGTGACTTGGGCAAAGATTTCCGGATGGAGTTCCCACTCCCCCGGATGCAATGTCTGACGACTCAGAAAATCCGCTTCCCAATTTTCCACTCCTGGGATGTGGATAGCAGACAGGTGGCAGGAGTGAGACTCCGCCCATAGAATGATTTTGGTCACTTCTTCCATCGCTAGGGAACTCCTTGTTCCCCCCTGATGGTTGATGTATGAACTTGGCCCTCGCTAGCTGAGGCCAAGCTTTGAGAGCATTGAATATCGCTCTCAGTTCCAGAATATTTATCGGTAGAAGAGGTTCTACCCGAGACCAAAGACCCTGAGCTTTCAGGGATCCCCAGACCGCGCCCCAGCCCATCAGACTGGCGTCGGTCGTGACAATGACCCACTCTGGTCTGCGGAAGGTCATCCCTTGTGACAGGTTGTCCAGGGACAGTCACCAACGGAATGAGTCTCTGGTCCTCTGTTTACTTGTATCTTTGAATAGTCCCCATTCCACTGACTGAGCATGAACAGTTGTAATGGTCTTAGATGAATGTGCACAAAAGGAACTATGTCCATTGCCGCTACCATCAAACCTATCACTTCCATGCACTGCGCTATGGAAGGAAGAGGAACGGAATGAAGTATCCGACAAGAGTCTAGAAGTTTTGTTTTTCTGGCTTCTGTCAGAAAAATCCTCATTTCTAAGGAGTCTATTATAGTTCCCAAGAAGGGAACCCTCGTTGACGGAGATAGAGAACTCTTTTCCACGTTCACTTTCCATCCGTGAGATCTGAGAAAGGCCAGGACAATGTCCGTGTGAGCCTTTACTTGAGGAAGGGACGACGCTCGAATCAGAATGTCGTCCAAGTAAGGTACTACAGCAATGCCCCTTGGTCTTAGCACCGCCAGAAGGGACCCTAGTACCTATGAGAAAATCCTAGGAGCAGTGGCTAATCCGAAAGAAAACGCCACGAACTGGAAATGCTTGTCCAGGAATGCAAACCTTAGGAACCGATGATGTTCCTTGTGGATAGGAATATGTAGATACGCATCCTTGAAATCCACCTTGGTCATGAATTGACCTTCCTGGATGGAAGGAAGAAGTGTTCGAATGGTTTCCATCTTGAACGATGGAACCTTGAGAAACTTGTTCAAGATCTTGAGATCTAAGATTGGTCTGAACGTTCCCTCTTTTTTGGGAACTATGAACAGATTGGAGTAGAACCCCATCCCTTGTTCTCCTAATGGAACAGGATGAATCACTCCCATTTTTAGCAGGTCTTCTACCCAATGTAAGAATGCCTGTCTTCTTATGTGGTCTGAAGACAACTGAGACCTGTGGAACCTCCCCCTTGGAGGAAGCCCCTTGAACTCCAGAGAATAACCTTGGGAGACTATTTCTAGCGCCCAAGGATCCAGAACATCTCTTGCCCCAGCCTGAGCGAAGAGAGAGAGTCTGCCCCCCACCAGATCCGGTCCCGGATCGGGGGCCCGCATTTCATGCTGTCTTGGTAGCAGTGGCAGGTTTCCTGGCCTGCTTTCCTTTGTTCCAGCCTTGCATAGGTCTCCAGGCTGGATTGGCTTGAGAAGTATTACCTTCCTGCTTAGAGGACGTAGCCCTTGGGGCTGATCCGTTTCTGCGAAAGGGACGAAACTTAGGTTTATTTTTGGTCTTGAAAAGACCTATCCTGAGGAAGGGCGTGGCCCTTGCCCCCAGTGATATCAGAGATAATCTCTTTCAAGTCAGGGCCAAAGAGTGTTTTCCCCTTGAAAGGAATGTCAAGCAATTTGTTCTTGGAAGACGCATCCGCTGCCCAAGATTTTAACCAAAGCGCTCTGCGCCACAATAGCAAACCCAGAATTTTTTCGCCGCTAACCTAGCCAATTGCAAGGTGGCGTCTAGGGTGAAAGAATTAGCCAATTTAAGAGCACGAATTCTGTCCATAATCTCCTCATAAGAAGAAGAATTACTAATAATCGCCTTTCCTAGCTCATCAAACTAGAAACACGCGGCTGCAGTGACAGGGACAATGCATGCAATTGGTTGTAGAAGGGAACCTTGCTGAACAAACATCTTTAGCAGACCTTCTAATTTTTTATCCATAGGATCTTGGAAAGCACAACTATCTTCTATGGGTATAGTGGCGCGCTTGTGTAGAGTAGAAACCGCCCCCTCGACCTTGGGGACTGTCTGCCATCAGTCCTTTCTAGGGTCGACTATAGGAAAACAATTTTATAAATATGGGGGGAGGTACTAAAGGTATACCGGGCTTGTCCCATTCTTTACTAACAATGTACGCCACCCGCTTGGATATAGGAAAAGCTTCGGGGGGCCCCGGGGCCTCTAAGAACTTTTCCATTTTACATAGTGGTTCTGGAATGACCAGATAATCACAATCATCCAAATTGGATAACACCTCCTTAAGCAGAGCGCGGAGATGTTCCAACTTAAATTTAAAATTAATCACATCAGGTTCAGCTTGTTGAGAAATGTTTCCTGAATCTGAAATTTCTCCCTCAGACAAAACCTCCCTGGCCCCCTCAGACTGGTGTAGGGGCCCTTCAGAAACCATATCATCAGCGTTCTCATGCTCTACAGAATTTTCTAAAACAGAGCAGTCGCGCTTTCGCTGATAAGTGGGCATATTGGCTAAAATGTTTTTGATAGAATTATCCATTACAGCCGTTAAATGTTGCATAGTAAGGAGTATTGGCGCACTAGATGTACTAGGGGCCTCCTGTATGGGCAAGACTGGTGTAGACGAAGTAGGGGATGATGCAGTACCATGCTTACTCCCCTCACTTGAGGAATCATCTTGGGCATCATTTTTACTAAATTTTTTTTTTTTTTTTTTTTTTTTTTTTTTTTTTTTTATGACATAAAATACATATAGTTAAATGAGAAGGAACCTTGGTTTCCCCACAGTCAGAACACAATCTATCTGGTAGTTCAGACATGTTAAACAGGCATAAACTTGATAACAAAGCACAAAAAACGTTTTAAAATAAAACCGTTACTGTCACTTTAAATTTTAAACTAAACACACTTTATTACTGCAATTGCGAAAAAGTATGAAGGAATTGTTCAAAATTCACCAAAATTTCACCACAGTGTCTTAAAGCCTTAAAAGTATTGCACACCAAATTTGGAAGCTTTAACCCTTAAAATAACGGAACCGGAGCCGTTTTTATATTTAACCCCTTTACAGTCCCTGGAATCTGCTTTGCTGAGACCCAACCAAGCCCAAAGGGGAATACGATACCAAATGATGCCTTCAGAAAGACTTTTCTATGTATCAGAGCTCCACACACATGCAGCTGCATGCCATGCTGTCCTCAAAAACAAGTGCGCCATACCGGCGCGAAAATGAGGCTCTGACTATGATTAGGGAAAGCCCCTAAAGAATAAGGTGTCAAAAACAGTGCCTGCCGATATAATCATATCAAAATACCCAGAATAAATGATTCCTCAAGGCTAAATATGTGTTAATAATGAATCGATTTAGCCCAGAAAAAGTCTACAGTCTTAATAAGCCCTTGTGAAGCCTTTATTTACTATCTTAATAAAAATGGCTTACCGGATCCCATAGGGAAAATGACAGCTTCCAGCATTACATCGTCTTGTTAGAATGTGTCATACCTCAAGCAGTAAGAGACTGCACACTGTTCCCCCAACTGAAGTTAGTTGCTCTCAACAGTCCTGTGTGGAACAGCCATGGATTTTAGTTACGGTGCTAAAATCATTTTCCTCATACAAACAGAAATCTTCATCTCTTTTCTGTTTCTGAGTAAATAGTACATACCAGCACTATTTTAAAATAACAAACTCTTGATTGAATAATAAAAACTACAGTTAAACACTAAAAAACTCTAAGCCATCTCCGTGGAGATGTTGCCTGTACAACGGCAAAGAGAATGACTGGGGTAGGCGGAGCCTAGGAGGGATCATGTGACCAGCTTTGCTGGGCTCTTTGCCATTTCCTGTTGGGGAAGAGAATATCCCACAAGTAAGGATGACGCCGTGGACCGGACACACCTATGTTGGAGAAATACTTTTAACCTCTTGTATATAAGCCTCTGCAAACTGCCCCTTTTTTCAGTTCTTTTGACAGACTTGCAGTCTAGCCAATCAGTGCCTGCTCCCAGATTACTTCACGTGCACAAGCACAGTGTTATCTATATGAAATATGTGAACTAATACCCTCTAGTGGTGAAAAACTGTTAAAATGCAATCTGAAAGAGGTGGGCTTCAAGGTCTAAGAAATTAGCATATGAACCTCCTAGGTTAATCTTTTAACTAAGAATACCAAGAGAACAAAGCAAAAACATAATTTATGCTTTCCTGATAAATTTATTTCTCTTGTAGTGTATCCAGTCCACGGATCATCCATTACTTGTGGGATATTCTCCTTCCCAACAGGAAGTTGCAAGAGGATCACCCACAGCAGAGCTGCTATATAGCTCCTCCCCTCACTGCCATATCCAGTCATTCGACAGAAACAAGACGAGAAAGGAGAAACCATAGGGTGCAGTGGTGACTGTAGTTTAATTAAAATTTAGACCTGCCTTAAAAGGACAGGGCGGGCCGTGGACTGGATACACTACAAGAGAAATAAATTTATCAGGTAAGCATAAATTATGTTTTCTCTTGTTAAGTGTATCCAGTCCACGGATCATCCATTACTTGTGGGATACCAATACCAAAGCTAAAGTACACGGATGATGGGAGGGACAAGGCAGGAACTTAAACGGAAGGAACCACTGCCTGTAGAACCTTTCTCCCAAAAATAGCCTCCGAAGAAGCAAAAGTGTCAAATTTGTAAAATTTTGAAAAGGTGTGAAGCGAAGACCAAGTCGCAGCCTTGCAAATCTGTTCAACAGAGGCCTCATTTTTAAAGGCCCAGGTAGAAGCCACAGCTCTAGTAGAATGAGCTGTAATCCTTTCAGGGGGCTGCTGTCCAGCAGTCTCATAGGCTAAGCGTATTATGCTCCGAAGCCAAAAGGAGAGAGAGGTTACCGAAGCTTTTTGACCTCTCCTCTGTCCAGAGTAAACGACAAACAGGGCAGATGTTTGACGAAAATCTTTAGTAGCCTGTAAGTAAAACTTCAAGGCACGGACTACGTCCAGATTATGCAAAAGACGTTCCTTCTTTGAAGGATTAGGACACAATGATGGAACAACAATCTCTTGATTGATATTCCTGTTAGAAACCACCTTAGGCAAAAACCCAGGTTTGGTACGCAGAACTACCTTGTCTGAATGAAAAATCGGATAAGGAGAATCACAATGTAAGGCAGATAACTCAGAGACTCTTCGAGCCGAGGAAATAGCCATCAAAAACAGAACTTTCCAAGATAAAAGTTTAATATTAATGGAATGAAGGGGTTCAAACGGAACTCCCTGAAGAACTTTAAGAACCAAGTTTAAGCTCCACGGGGGGGCAACAGTTTTAAACACAGGCTTAATCCTAACCAAAGCCTGACAAAATGCCTGGACGTCTGGAACTTCTGCCAGACGCTTGTGCAAAAGAATAGACAGAGCAGAGATCTGTCCTTTTAAAGAACTAGCTGATAAGCCTTTGTCCAAACCCTCTTGGAGAAAGGACAATATCCTAGGAATCCTAACCTTACTCCATGAGTAACTCTTGGATTCACACCAATAAAGATATTTACGCCATATCTTATGGTAGATTTTCCTGGTGACAGGCTTCCGAGCCTGTATTAAGGTATCAATGACTGACTCAGAGAAGCCACGCCTTGATATAATCAAGCGTTCAATCTCCATGCAGTCAGTCTCAGAGAAATTAGATTTGGATGATTGAAAGGACCTTGTATTAGAAGGTCCTGCCTCAGAGGCAGAGTCCATGGTGGAAGAGATGACATGTCCACTAGGTCTGCATACCAGGTCCTGCGTGGCCACGCAGGCGCTATCAGAATCACCGATGCTCTCTCCTGTTTGATTTTGGCAATCAGTGGAGGGAGCAGAGGAAACGGTGGAAACACATAGGCCAGGTTGAAGAACCAAGGAGCTGCTAGAGCATCTATCAGCGTTGCTCCCGGGTCCCTGGACCTGGATTCTTAACAAGGAAGCTTGGCGTTCTGGCGAGACGCCATGAGATCCAGTTCTGGTTTGCCCCAACGATGGACCAGTTGAGCAAACATCTCCGGATGGAGTTCCCACTCCCCCGGATGAAAAGTCTGACGACTTAGAAAATCCGCCTCCCAGTTCTCTATGCCTGGGATGTGGATCGCTGACAGGTGGCAAGAGTGAGACTCTACCCAGCGAATTATCTTTGAGACTTCTAACATCGCTAGGGAACTCCTGGTTCCCCCTTGATGGTTGATGTAAGCCACAGTCGTGATGTTGTCCGACTGAAATCTGATGAACCTCAGTGTTGCTAACTGAGGCCAAGCTAGAAGAGCATTGAATATTGCTCTTAACTCCAGAATATTTATTGGGAGGAGTTTCTCCTCCTGAGTCCACGATCCCTGAGCCTTCAGGGAGTTCCAGACTGCGCCTCAACCTAGAAGGCTGGCATCTGTTGTTACCATCGTCCAATCTGGCCTACGAAAGGTCATACCCTTGGACAGATGGACCCGAGAAAGCCACCAGAGAAGAGAATCTCTGGTCTCTTGATCCAGATTTAGTAGAGGGGACAAATCTGAGTAATCCCCATTCCACTGACTTAGCATGCATAATTGCAGCGGTCTGAGATGTCCATTGCCGCTACCATTAAGCCGATTACTTCCATGCACTGAGCCACTGACGGGCGTGGAATGGAATGAAGGACACGGCAAGCATTTAGAAGTTTTGATAACCTGGACTCCGTCAGGTAAATTTTCATCTCTACAGAATCTATAAGAGTCCCTAGGAAGGAGACTCTTGTGAGTGGTGATAGAGAACTCTTTTCCATGTTCACTTTCCACCCATGCGACTTCTGGCATTTCTGAACTATCTCTGTATGAGACTTGGCAATTTGAAAGCTTGACGCCTGTATCAGGATGTCGTCTAGATACGGAGCCACCGCTATGCCTCGTGGTCTTAGAACCGCCAGAAGTGAGCCCAGAACCTTTGTAAAAATTCTCGGGGCAGTGGCCAACCCGAAGGGAAGAGCTACAAATTAGTAATGCCTGTCTAGAAAGGCAAACCTTAGGAACCGATGATGATCTTTGTGAATCGGTATGTGAAGGTAGGCATCCTTTAAGTCCACTGTGGTCATGTACTGACCCTCTTGGATCATGGGTAGGATGGTCCGAATAGTTTCCATTTTGAATGATGGAACTCTGAGGAATTTGTTTAAGATCTTTAGATCCAAGATTGGTCTGAAGGTTCCCTCTTTCTTGGGAACCACAAACAGATTTGAATAAAATCCCTGTCCTTGTTCCGTCCGCGGAACTGGATGGATCACTCCCATTACTAGGAGGTCTTGCACACAGCTTAGGAATGCCTCTTTCTTTATCTGGTTTGCTGATAACCTTGAAAGATGAAATCTCCCTTGTGGAGGAGAAGCTTTGAAGTCCAGAAGATATCCCTGAGATATGATCTCCAACGCCCAGGGATCCTGAACATCTCTTGCCCACGCCTGGGTGAAGAGAGAAAGTCTGCCCCCCACTAGATCCGTTTCCGGATAGGGGGCCGTTCCTTCATGCTGTCTTGGGGGCAGCAGCAGGCTTTCTGGCCTGCTTGCCCTTGTTCCAGGACTGGTTAGGTTTCCAGGCCTGTCTGGAATGAGCAACAGTTCCCTCTTGTTTTGAAGCGGAGGAAGTTGATGCTGCTCCTGCCTTGAAATTTCGAAAGGCACGAAAATTAGACTGTTTGGCCTTTGATTTTGCCCTGTCCTGAGGAAGGGTATGACCCTTGCCTCCAGTAATGTCAGCAATAATTTCCTTCAAGCCAGGCCCGAATAAGGTCTGCCCCTTGAAAGGAATGTTGAGTAATTTAGACTTTGAAGTCACGTTAGCTGACCAGGATTTAAGCCATAGCGCCCTACGCACCTGGATGGCGAATCCGGAATTCTTAGCCGTTAGTTTAGTCAAATGAACAATGACATCAGAAACAAATGAGTTATCTAGCTTAAGCGTTCTAAGCTTGTCAATAATTTCATTCAATGGAGCTGTCTGGATGGCCTCATCCAGGGCTTCAAACCAGAATGCCGCCGCAGCAGTGACAGGCACAATGCATGCAAGGGGCTGTAAAATAAAACCTTGTTGAATAAACATTTTCTTAAGGTAACCCTCCAATTTTTTATCCATTGGATCTGAAAAAGCACAACTGTCCTCAACCGGGATAGTGGTACGCTTTGCTAAAGTAGAAACTGCACCCTCCACCTTAGGGACCGTCTGCCATAAGTCCCGTGTAGTGGCGTCTATTGGAAACATTTTTGTAAATATAGGAGGTGGGGAAAAGGGCACACCGGGTCTATCCCACTCCTTGCTAATAATTTCTGTAAGCCTTTTAGGTATAGGAAAAACGTCAGTACACACCGGCACCGCATAGTATCTATCCAGCCTACACAATTTCTCTGGAATTGCAACTGTGTTACAGTCATTCAGAGCAGCTAATACCTCCCCAAGCAATACACAGAGGTTCTCAAGCTTAAATTTAAAATTAGAAATCTCTGAATCAGGTTTCCCCGAGTCAAAGATGTCACCCACAGACTGAAGCTCTCCATCCTCATGTTCTGCATACTGTGACGCAGTATCAGACATGGCTCTAACAGCATTTGCGTGCTCTGCATCTCTCCTAACCCCAGAGCAATCGCGCTTGCCTCTTAATTCAGGCAATCTAGATAATACCTCTGACAGGGTATTATTCATGATTGCAGCCATGTCCTGCAAGGTAATCGCTATGGGCGTCCCTGATGTAATTGGCGCCATATTAGCGTGCGTCCCTTGAGCGGGAGGCGAAGGGTCTGACACGTGGGGAGAGTTAGTCGGCATAACTTCCCCCTCGACAGAACCCTCTGGTGATAATTCTTTTATAGATACAGACTGATCTTTACTGTTTAAGGTGAAATCAATACATTTAGTACACATTCTCCTATGGGGCTCCACCATGGCTTTCAAACATAATGAACAAGTAGGTTCCTCTGTGTCAGACATGTTTAAACAGACTAGCAATGAGACTAGCAAGCTTGGAAAACACTTTAAAACAAGTTTACAAGCAAAATAAAAAACGTTACTGCGCCTTTAAGAAACACAAATTTTCCCAAATTTTGAAATAACAGTGAAAAAATGCAGTTACACTAACAAAATTTTTACAGTGTATGTAATAAGTTAGCAGAGCATTGCACCCACTTGCAAATGGATGATTAACCTCTTAATACCAAAAACGGAATAACAAATGACAAAAATGTTTTTTAAACAGTCACAACAACTGCCACAGCTCTACTGTGGTTTTTTACCTCCCTCAATACGACTTTTGAAGCCTTTTGAGCCCTTCAGAGAAGTCCTGGATCATGCAGGAAGAAGCTGGATGTCTGTGTCTGTAATTTTTGCTGTGCAAAAAAAACGCTAAAATAGGCCCCTCCCACTCATATTACAACAGTGGGAAGCCTCAGGGAACTGTTTCTAGGCAAAATTCAAGCCAGCCATGTGGAAAAAACTAGGCCCCAATAAGTTTTATCACCAAACATATGTAAAAAACGATTAAACATGCCAGCAAACGTTTTAAAATACACTTTTATAAGAGTATGTATCTCTATTAATAAGCCTGATACCAGTCGCTATCACTGCATTTAAGGCTTTACTTACATTACTTCGGTATCAGCAGCATTTTCTAGCAAATTCCATCCCTAGAAAAATATTTTAACTGCACATACCTTATTACAGGAAAACCTGCACGCTATTCCCCCTCTGAAGTTACCTCACTCCTCAGAATATGTGAGAACAGCAAAGGATCTTAGTTACTTCTGCTAAGATCATAGAAAACGCAGGCAGATTCTTCTTCTAAATACTGCCTGAGATAAACAGTACACTCCGGTACCATTTAAAAATAAACAACTTTTGATTGAAGAAATAAACTAAGTATAAAACACCACAGTCCTCTTACGACCTCCATCTTAGTTGAGAGTTGCAAGAGAATGACTGGATATGGCAGTGAGGGGAGGAGCTATATAGCAGCTCTGCTGTGGGTGATCCTCTTGCAACTTCCTGTTGGGAAGGAGAATATCCCACAAGTAATGGATGATCCGTGGACTGGATACACTTAACAAGAGAAATTGGTGATAAAAGTAAATTGGAAAATTGTTTAAAAGTACATGCTCTAGCTGAATCATGAAAGTTTATTTTGGACTAGACTGTCCCTTTAATGAATGGCAACTTGAGTTAGATATATCTGTCTAAAATCAGGGATTCATATTTACATCCATTATTCCTGACTGCTAACACATTGTACAACCCACACATACAACACTCTTACTGTTTTACTATACATTTTTGCACATAGTGAGATAGAAACATAGAATTTGTACTGTTTTCTTAGGATATCCTTATGCATGTCCTATCCATTCTACACATATTACATGTAACTGTTTTCTTAGGATAGCCTTATGCATGTCCCATCAAGTCTACACATATTACATGTTACTGTTTCCTTAGGATAGCCTTATGCATGTCCCATCAAGTCTACACATATTACATGTTACTGTTTCCTTACGATAGCCTTATGCATGTCCCATCAAGTCTACCCATATTACAAGTTACTGTTTTCTTAGGAAAGCCTTATGCATGTCCCATCAAGTCTACCCATATTACATGTAACTGTTTTCTTAGGATAGCCTTATGCATGTCCCATCAAGTCTACCCATATTACATGCTGTTTTCTTAGGATAGCCTTATGCATGTCCCATCAAGTCTACCCATATTACATGCTACTGTTTTCTTAGGATAGCCTTATGTGTTGTATGTCCCATCAAGTCTACACATATTACATGTTACTGTTTCCTTAGGATAGCCTTATGCATGTCCCATCAAGTCTACACATATTACGTTACTGTTTCCTTAAGATAGCCTTATGCATGTCCCATCAAGTCTACACATATTACATGTTACTGTTTCCTTAGGATAGCCTTATGCATGTCCCATCAACTCTTCCCATATTACAAGCTACTGTTTTCTTAGGATAGCCTTATGCATGTCCCATCAAGTCTACCCATATTACATGCTACTGTTTTCTTAGGATAGCCTTATGTATGTCCCATCAAGTCTACACATATTACATGTTACTGTTTCCTTAGGATAGCCTTATGCATGTCCCATCAAGTCTACACATATTACATGTTACTGTTTCCTTAGGATAGCCCTATGCATGTCCCATCAAGTTTACCCATATTACATGTTACTGTTTTCTTAGGATAGCCTTATGCATGTCCCATCAAGTCTACCCATATTACATGCTACTGTTTTCTTAGGATAGCCTTATGTATGTCCCATCAAGTCTACACATATTACATGTTACTGTTTCCTTAGGATAGCCTTATGCATGTCCCATCAAGTCTACACATATTACTGTTTCCTTAGCATAGCCTTATGCATGTCCCATCAAGTCTACCCATATTACATGCTACTGTTTTCTTAGGATAGCCTTATGCATGTCCCATCAAGTCTACACATATTACATGTTACTGTTTTCTTAGGATAACCTTATGCATGTCCCATCAAGTCTACACATATTACATGTTACTGTTTCCTTAGGATAGCCTTATGCATGTCCCATCAAGTCTACCCATATTACATTTTACTGTTTTCTTAGGATAGCCTTATGCATGTCCCATCAAGTCTATGATTATTATTATCAGTTATTTGTAGAGCACCAACAGATTCCGCAGCACTTTAAACATAGTCGAAATATAAGGAAACATTTATAGGGATCAGATGGGTAGAGGGTCCTGCAAAGAGTCGCACTGTTGTAGTCAGCTCTTAAGAAGGTGATCTACAAACAGCATGGCTCTTAGGCTTACATGCTAAGGGGGTTCAAGGGGATAGCAATGGAAAAGAGGAAACAGTATGAAGAAAGGCTAGTGTAGGTTGTATGCATCCCTGAACAGTAGAGTCTTTAGGGAGCGCTTGAAGTTTTCAAAACTAGGGGAGAGCCTTGTGGAGCAAGGCAGAGAGTTCTACAAGATGGGAGCCAGTCTGGAGAAGTCCTGTAATCGGGAGTGTGAGGAGGTAACAAGAGAGAAGGAGAGTAGGAGGTCATGAGCAGAGCGAAGGGGACTGAGGGAGAGTATCTGGAGACAAGGTCTGAGATATAGGGGGGAGCAGTGCAGTTGAGGGATTTGTATGTCAGAGTGAGAATTTTGTGTTTAATCCTGGAGGCAAGAGGAAGCCAGTGAAGGGATTGGCAGAGAGGTGCAGCAAATGAAAAGCGACGTGTAAGGAAGATGAGCCTGGCAGAGGCATTCATTATGGATTGTAAAGGAGCTAGGCGACAGCTGGGGAGACCAGAGAGGACAGAGTTTTAGTAATCAAGGCAGGAAAGGATGAGAGAGTGGATTAAAATCTTAGTTGTGTCTTGTGTAAGGAAATGTCTAATTTTAGAGATGTTTTTAAGGTGGAAGCGGCAGGATTTAGCCAATGACTGAACGTGAGGAGTGAAAGAAAGATCTGGTCAAAAGTAACCCCAAGACATCGGGCATGCGGGGTAGGGGTATTGATTGAATTGTCGACAGTTATAGAGAGATTGGGGGTGGAGATTTTGGAAGAAAGGGGGAAAATAAGGAGCTCAGTTTTGGAGAGATTTAGCTTGAGGTAGTGAGAGGACATCCAGGAAGAGATGTGAGTAAGACAGTCAGTGACACGGGTTAGCAAGGAAGGAGATAGGTCTGGTGCAGAGAAGTCTACAAATATTATATGTTACTGTTTTCTTAGGATAGCCTTATGCATGCCTCATCAAGTCTACCCATATTACATGTTACTGTTTCCTTAGGATAGCCTTATGCATGCCCCATCACGTCTACACATATTACATGTAACTGTTTCCTTAGGATAGCCTTATGCACGTCCTATCAAGTCTACACATATTATGTTACTGTTTTCCTAGGATAGGCTTATGCATGCCCCATCAAGTCTACACATATTACATGTTACTGTTTTCTTAGGATAGCCTTATGCATGTCCTATGAAGTCTACACATATTACATGTTAATGTTACCTTAGGATAGCCTTATGCATGTCCCATCAAGTATACACATATTACATGTTACTGTTTTCTTAGGATAGTCTTATGCATGTCCCATAAAGTCTACATATATTACATGTTACTGTTTCCTTAGGATAACCTTATGCATGTCCCATCAAGTCTACACATATTACATGTTACTGTTTCCTTAGGATAACCTTATGCATGTCCCATCAAGTCTACACATATTACATGTTACTGTTTCCTTAGGATAGCCTTATGCATGTCCCATCAAGTCTACACATATTACATGTTACTGTTTCCTTAGGATAGCCTTATGTATGCCCCATCAAGTCTACACATATTACATGTTACTGTTTCCTTAGGATAGCCTTATGCATGTCCCATCAAGTCTACACATATTACATGTCACTGTTTCCTTAGGATAGCCTTATGCATGTCCCATCAAGTCTACACATATTACATGTTACTGTTTGCTTAGGATAGCCTTATGTATGTCCCATCAAGTCTACACATATTACATGTTACTGTTTCCTTAGGATAGCCTTATGTATGTCCCATCAAGTCTACACATATTACATGTTACTGTTTTCTTAGGATAGCCTTATGCATGTCCCATCAAGTCTACACATATTACATGTTACTGTTTGCTTAGGATAGCCTTATGTATGTCCCATCAAGTCTACACATATTACATGTTACTGTTTCCTTAGGATAGCCTTATGTATGTCCCATCAAGTCTACACATATTACATGTTACTGTTTCCTTAGGATAGCCTTATGTATGTCCCATTAAGTCTACACATATTACATGTTACTGTTTCCTTAGGATAGCCTTATGCATGTCCAATCAAGTCTACACATATTACATGTTACTGTTTGCTTAGGATAGCCTTATGTATGTCCCATCAAGTCTACACATATTACATGTTACTGTTTCCTTAGGATAGCCTTATGTATGTCCCATCAAGTCTACACATATTACATGTTACTGTTTCCTTAGGATAGCCTTATGCATGTCCCATCAAGTCTACACATATTACATGTTACTGTTTCCTTAGGATAGCCTTATGTATGTCCCATCAAGTCTACACATATTACATGTTACTGTTTTCTTAGGAAAGCCTTATGCATGTCCTATCAAGTCTACACATATTACATGTTACTGTTTCCTTAGGATAGCCTTATGTATGTCCCATCAAGTCTACACATATTACATGTTACTTATTACTTAGTATAGCCTTATGCATGTCCCATCAAGTCTACCCATATTACATGTTACTGTTTTCTTAGGATAGCCTTATGTATGTCCCATCAAGTCTACACATATTACATGTTACTGTTTCCTTAGGATAACCTTATGCATGTCCCATCAAGTCTACACATATTACATGTTACTTATTACTTAGGATAGCCTTATGCATGTCCCATCAAGTCTAAACATATTACATGTTACTGTTTCCTTAGGATAGCCTTATGCATGTCCCATCAAGTCTACACATATTACATGTTACTGTTTCCTTAGGATAGCCTTATGCATGTCCTATCAAGTCTACACATATTACATGTTACTGTTTCCTTAGGATAGCATTATGCATGTCCCATCAAGTCTACGCTTATTACATGTTACTGTTTCCTTAGGATAGCCTTATGCATGTCCCATCAAGTCTACACATATTACATGTTACTGTTTCCTTAGGATAGCCTTATGTATGTCCCATAAAGTCTACACATATTACATGTTACTGTTTTCTTAGGATAGCCTTATGCATGTACCATCAAGTCTACACATATTACATGTTACTGTTTCCTTAGGATAGCCTTATGCATGTCCCATCAAGTCTATACATATTACATGTTACTGTTTCCTTAGGATAGCCTTATGTATGTCCCATCAAGTCTACCCATATTTCATGCTACTGTTTTCTTAGGATAGCCTTATGTATGTCCCATCAGGTCTACACATATTACATGTTACTTATTACTTAGGATAGCCTTATGCATGTCCCATCAAGTCTACACATATTACATGTTACTTATTACTTAGGATAGCCTTATGAATGTCCCATCAAGTCTACACAAATTACATGTTACAGTTTCCTTAGGATAGCCTTATGCATGTCCCATCAAGTCTACACATATTACATGTTACTTATTACTTAGGATAGCCTTATGTATGTCCCATCAGGTCTACACATATTACATGTTACTTATTACTTAGGATAGCCTTATGCATGTCCCATCAAGTCTACACATATTACATGTTACTTATTACTTAGGATAGCCTTATGAATGTCCCATCAAGTCTACACAAATTACATGTTACTGTTTCCTTAGGATAGCCTTATGTATGTCCCATTAAGTCTACACATATTACATGTTACTGTTTCCTTAGGATAGCCTTATGCATGTCCAATCAAGTCTACACATATTACATGTTACTGTTTGCTTAGGATAGCCTTATGTATGTCCCATCAAGTCTACACATATTACATGTTACTGTTTCCTTAGGATAGCCTTATGTATGTCCCATCAAGTCTACACATATTACATGTTACTGTTTCCTTAGGATAGCCTTATGCATGTCCCATCAAGTCTACACATATTACATGTTACTGTTTCCTTAGGATAGCCTTATGTATGTCCCATCAAGTCTACACATATTACATGTTACTGTTTTCTTAGGAAAGCCTTATGCATGTCCTATCAAGTCTACACATATTACATGTTACTGTTTCCTTAGGATAGCCTTATGTATGTCCCATCAAGTCTACACATATTACATGTTACTTATTACTTAGTATAGCCTTATGCATGTCCCATCAAGTCTACCCATATTACATGTTACTGTTTTCTTAGGATAGCCTTATGTATGTCCCATCAAGTCTACACATATTACATGTTACTGTTTCCTTAGGATAACCTTATGCATGTCCCATCAAGTCTACACATATTACATGTTACTTATTACTTAGGATAGCCTTATGCATGTCCCATCAAGTCTAAACATATTACATGTTACTGTTTCCTTAGGATAGCCTTATGCATGTCCCATCAAGTCTACACATATTACATGTTACTGTTTCCTTAGGATAGCCTTATGCATGTCCTATCAAGTCTACACATATTACATGTTACTGTTTCCTTAGGATAGCATTATGCATGTCCCATCAAGTCTACGCTTATTACATGTTACTGTTTCCTTAGGATAGCCTTATGCATGTCCCATCAAGTCTACACATATTACATGTTACTGTTTCCTTAGGATAGCCTTATGTATGTCCCATAAAGTCTACACATATTACATGTTACTGTTTTCTTAGGATAGCCTTATGCATGTACCATCAAGTCTACACATATTACATGTTACTGTTTCCTTAGGATAGCCTTATGCATGTCCCATCAAGTCTATAAATATTACATGTTACTTATTACTTAGGATAGCCTTATGCATGTCCTATCAAGTCTACCCATATTATGTTACTGTTTCCTTAGGATAGCCTTATGTAGGTCCCATCAAGTCTATAAATATTACATGTTACTTATTACTTAGGATAGCCTTATGCATGTCCTATCAAGTCTACACATATTACATGTTACTGTTTCCTTAGGATAGCCTTATGTATGTCCCATCAAGTCTACCCATATTTCATGCTACTGTTTTCTTAGGATAGCCTTATGTATGTCCCATCAGGTCTACACATATTACATGTTACTTATTACTTAGGATAGCCTTATGCATGTCCCATCAAGTCTACACATATTACATGTTACTTATTACTTAGGATAGCCTTATGAATGTCCCATCAAGTCTACACAAATTACATGTTACAGTTTCCTTAGGATAGCCTTATGCATGTCCCATCAAGTCTACACATATTACATGTTACTTATTACTTAGGATAGCCTTATGCATGTCCCATCAAGTCTACACATATTACATGTTACTGTTTTCTTAGGATAGCATTATGCATGTCCCATCAAGTCTAAACATATTACATGTTACTGTTTTCTTAGGATAGCATTATGCATGTCCCATCAAGTCTACACATATCACATGTTACTTATTACTTAGGATAGCCTTATGCATGTCCCATCAAGTCTACACATATTACATGTTACTGTTTCCTTAGTATAACCTTATGCATGTCCCATCAAGTCTACACATATCACATGTTACATATTACTTAGGACAGCCTTATGCACGTCATTTCAAGGCTACACATATTACATGTTACTGTTTCCTTAGGATAGCCTTATGCATGTCCTATCAAGTATACACATATTACATGTTACTGTTTCCTTAGGATAGCCTTATGCATGTCTCATCAAGTCTACACATATTACATGTTACTTATTACTTAGGATAGCCTTATGTATGTCCCATCAAGTCTACACATATTACATGTTACATATTACTTAGGATAGCCTTATGTATGTCCCATCATGTCTACACATATTACATGATACTTATTACTTAGGATAGCCTTATGTATGTCCCATCAAGTCTATACATATTACATGTTACTGTTTCCTTAGGATAGCCTTATGCATGTCACATCAAGTCTACACATATTACATGTTACTGTTTCCTTAGTATAACCTTATGCATGTCCCATCAAGTCTATACATATTACATGTTACCGTTTCCTTAGGATAGCCTTATGCATGTTCCATTAAGTCTACACATATTACATGTTACTTATTACTTAGGATAGCCTTATGCATGTCCCATCAAGTCTACACATATTACATGTTACTGTTTCCTTAGGATAGCCTTATGCATGTCCCATCAACTCTACACATATTACATGTTACTGTTTTCTTAGGATAGCCTTATGCATGTCCCATAAAGTCTACACATATTACATGTAACTGTTTTCTTAGGATAGCCTAATGCATGTCCCATCAAGTCTACACATATTACATGTAACTGTTTTATTAGGTTGCCTTATGCATGTCCCATCAAGTCTACCCATATTACATGTTACTGTTTTCTTAGGATAGCCTTATGCATGTCCCATCAAGTCTACACATATTACATGTTACTTATTACTTAGGATAGCCTTATGCATGTCCCATCAAGTCTACACATATTACATGTTACTGTTTTCTTAGGATAGCCTTATGCATGTCCCATCAAGTCTGCACATATTACATGTTACTGTTTTCTTAGGATAGCCTTATGCATGTCCCATCAAGTCTACACATATTGCATGTTACTGTTTCCTTAGGATAGCCTTCTGCATGTCACATCAAGTCTACACATATTACATGTTACTGTTTCCTTAGGATAGCCCTATGTATGTCCCATCAAGTCTACACATATTACATGTTATTTATTACTTAGGATAGCCTTATGTATGTCCCATCAAGTCTACACATATTACATGTTAATGTTTCCTTAGTATAACCTTATGCATGTCCTATCAAGTCTATACATATTACATGTTACTGTTTCCTTATGATAATCTTATGTATGTCCCATCAAGTCTACACATATTACATGTTACCGTTTCCTTAGGATAGCCTTATGCATGTTCCATCAAGTCTACACAAATTACATGTTACTGTTTCCTTAGGATAGCCTTATGCATGTCCCATCAAGTCTACACATATTACATGTTACTGTTTTCTTAGGATAGCCTTATGCATGTCCCATAAAGTCTACACATATTACATGTAACTGTTTTCTTAGGATAGCCTAATGCATGTCCCATCAAGTCTACCCATATTACATGTTACTGTTTTCTTCGGATAGCCTTATGCATGTCCCATCAAGTCTACACATATTACATGTTACTGTTTCCTTAGGATAGCCTTATGCATGTCCCATCAAGTCTGCACATATTACATGTTACTGTTTTCTTAGGATAGCCTTATGCATGTCCCATCAAGTCTACACATATTACATGTTACTGCTTCCTTAGGATAGCCTTATGAATGTCCCATCAACTCTACACATATTACATGTTACTGTTTCCTTAGGATAGCCTTATGCATGTCCCATCAAGTCTACACATATTACATGCTACTGTTTTCTTAGGATAGCCTTATGCATGTCCCATCAAGTCTACACATATTACATGCTACTGTTTTCTTAGGATAGCCTTATGCATGTCCCATCAGGTCTACACATATTACATGTTACTGTTTCCTTAGGATAGCCTGATGCATGTCCCATCAAGTCTACACATATTACATGTTACTTATTACTTAGGATAGCCTTATGCATGTCCTATCAAGTCTACACATATTACATGTTACTGTTTTCTTAGGATAGCCTTATGCATGTCCCATCAAGTCTACACATATTACATGTTACTTATTACTTAGGATAGCCTTATGCATGTCCCATCAAGTCTACACATATTACATGTTACTGTTTGCTTAGGATAGCCTTATGCATGTCCCATCAAGTCTACACATATCACATGTTACTTATTACTTAGGATAGCCTTATGCACATCCTATCAAGGCTACACATATTACATGTTACGGTTTCCTTATGATAGCCTTATGTATGTCCCATCAAGTCTATACATATTACATGTTACTGTTTCCTTAGTATAACCTTATGCATGTCCTATCAAGTCTATACATATTACATGTTACTGTTTCCTTAGTATAACCTTATGCATGTCCTATCAAGTCTACACATATTACATGTTACTGTTTCCTTATGATAATCCTATGTATGTCCCATCAAGTCTACACATATTACATGTTACAGTTTCCTTAAGATAGCCTTATGCATGTCCCATCAAGTCTACACATATTACATGTTACTGTTTCCTTAGGATAGCCTTATGCATGTCACATCAAGTCTACACATATTACATGTTACTGTTTCCTTAGGATAGCCCTATGTATGTCCCATCAAGTCTACACATATTACATGTTATTTATTACTTAGGATAGCCTTATGTATGTCCCATCAAGTCTACACATATTACATGTTAATGTTTCCTTAGTATAACCTTATGCATGTCCTATCAAGTCTATACATATTACATGTTACTGTTTCCTTAGGATAGCCTTATGTATGTCCCATCAAGTCTATACATATTACATGTTACTGTTTCCTTAGTATAACCTTATGCATGTCCTATCAAGTCTATACATATTACATGTTACTGTTTCCTTATGATAATCTTATGTATGTCCCATCAAGTCTACACATATTACATGTTACTGTTTTCTTAGGATAGCCTTATGCATATCCCATCAAGTCTTCACATATTACATGTTACTGTTTCCTTAGGATAGCCTTATGCATGTCCCATCAAGTCTACACATATTACATGTTACTGTTTCCTTATGATAATCTTATGTATGTCCCATCAAGTCTACACATATCACATGTTACTTATTACTTAGGATAGCCTTATGCACGTCCTATCAAGGCTACACATATTACATGTTACTGTTTTCTTAGGATAGCATTATGCATGTCCCATCAAGTCTACACATATTACATTTTACTGTTTTCTTAGAATAGCCTTATGCATGTCCCATCCAGTCTACACATATTACATGTTACTTATTACTTAGGATAACCTTATGCATGTCCCATCAATTCTACCCATATTATGTTACTGTTTCCTTAGGATAGCCTTATGCATGTCCCATCAAGTCTACCCATATTACATGTTACTGTTTCCTTAGGATAGCCTTATGCATGTCCCATCAAGTCTACACATATTACATGTTACTTATTACTTAGGATAGCCTTATGTATGTCCCATCAAGTCTACACATATCACATGTTACTTATTACTTAGGATAGCCTTATGCATGTCCCATCAAGTCTACACATATTACATGTTACTGTTTCCTTAGGATAGCCTTATGCATGTCCTATCAAGTCTACACATATTACATGTTACTGTTTCCTTAGGATAGCCTTATGCACGTCCTATCAAGGCTACACATATTACATGTTACTGTTTTCTTAGGATAGCATTATGCATGTCCCATCAAGTCTACACATATTACATTTTACTGTTTTCTTAGGATAGCCTTATGCATGTCCCATCAAGTCTATACATATTACATGTTACTGTTTCCTTATGATAATCTTATGTATGTCCCATCAAGTCTACACATATTACATGTTACTGTTTCCTTAGGATAGCCTTATGCATGTCCCATCAAGTCTACACATATTACATGTTACTGTTTCCTTAGGATAGCCTTATGCATGTCCCATCAAGTCTACACATATTACATGTTACTTATTACTTAGGATAGCCTTATGCATGTCCTATGAAGTCTATACATATTACATGTTACTGTTTCCTTAGGATAGCCTTATGCATGTCCCATCAAGTCTACACATATTACATGTTACTGTTTCCTTAGGATAGCCTTATGCACGTGCCATCAAGTCTACACATATTACATGTTACTGTTTTCTTAGGATAGCCTTATGCATATCCCATCAAGTCTTCACATATTACATGTTACTGTTTCCTTAGGATAGCCTTATGCATGTCCCATCAAGTCTACACATATTACATGTTACTGTTTCCTTATGATAATCTTATGTATGTCCCATCAAGTCTACACATATTACATGTTACTGTTTCCTTAGGATAGCCTTATGTATGTCCCATCAAGTCTACACATATTACATGTTACTTATTACTTAGGATAGCCTTATGCATGTCCCATCAAGTCTACACATATTACATGTTACTGTTTGCTTAGGATAGCCTTATGTATGTCCCATCAAGTCTACACATATTACATGTTACTTATTACTTAGGATAGCCTTATGCATGTCCCATCAAGTCTACACAAATTACATATTATGGTTTCCTTAGGATAGCCTTATGCATGTCCCATCAAGTCTACACATATTACATGTTACTTATTACTTAGGATAGCCTTATGCATGTCCCATCAAGTCTACACATATTACATGTTACTTATTACTTAGGATAGCCTTATGCATGTCCCATCAAGTCTAGACATATTACATGTTACTTAGGATAGCCTTATGCATGTCCCATCAAGTCTACGCATATTACATGTTACTGTTTCCTTAGGATAGCCTTATGCATGTCCCATCAAGTCTATAAATATTACATGTTACTGTTTCCTTAGGATAGCCTTATGCATGTCCCATCAAGTCTACACATATTACATGTTACTTATTACTTAGGATAGCCTTATGCATGTCCCATCAAGTCTACACATATTACATGTTACTCATTACTTAGGATAGCCTTATGCATGTCCCATCAAGGGGGGTAGTTATCAAACCGTCAACCTCAAATACGCTGGAATGCCGCAGCGTATTTCTGGCGAGGCTGATTCGCCTTAGTTATCAAAGGCTACAGACCGGCAAAAGTAGAATTTTGTGACGTAAACTTCGATCCGCCGGACTCCGTCCGACACAGATCGATTCTTACGTCACTCCAGATGTTCCGCACACAAGTACGGCACAATCTCACTACTTTTGCTAGTTATCAAAAAACTAGCAGGTACGCTCGGCACTTTTACGGCCCAGCGTACCTGGTTTTCAAACCGCCAGCCTGGAGGCGGCGGATCCCATAGGAATCAATGGGAGTCTGACCATAGCGAAAGTACAAGTTCGCTGCTGACAGACATCCCATTGATTCCTATGGGAGCTGTCTGCACCTAACACCCTAACATGTACCCCGAGTCTAAACACCACAAATCTGTCCCCCCTACACCGCCGCAACTAAATAAAGTGTTTAACCCCTAAACCGCCGCTCCCGGAGCCCACGCAAGCTACTCTATACATATTAACCCCTAAACCGCCGCTCCCGGAGCCCACCGCCAACTACATTATACCTAGTAACCCCTATCCTGCCCCCCCTATACCGCCGCCCTCTATAATAAATTTATTAACCCCTATCCTGCCGATCCCGCACCTCGCCGCAACTAAATAAATAGTTTAACCCCTAAACCGCCGCTCCCGGACCCCCGCAACCTATATTAAATTTATTAACCCCTATTCTGCCCCCCTACACCGTCGCCACCTATATTAAATTTATTAACCCCTATCCTGCCCCCTTCTACACCGTCGCCACCTATAATAAATTTATTAACCCCTAATCTGCCCCCCCTACACCGTCGCCACCTATAATAAATTTATTAACCCCTATCCTGCCCCCCACTACACCGCCGCCACTGTAATAAAATTATTAACCCCTAAACCTAAGTCTAACACTAACCCTAACACCCCCTAACTTAAATATTAATTAAATAAATCTAAATCATATTTCTATTATGAACTAAATGAATCCTATTTAAAACTAAATACTTACCTTTAAAATAAACCCTAATATAGCTACAATATAAATAATAATTATATTGTAGCTATCTTAGGATTTATTTTTATTTTACAGGTACCTTTCAATTTATTTTAACTAGGTACAATAGCTATTAAATAGTTATTAGCTTACCTAGCTAAAATAAAGAGAAATTAACCTGTAAAATAAAAACTAACCTAAGTTACAATTACACCTAACACTACACTATACTTTAATAAATTATTCCTATTTAAAACTAAATACTTACCTGTAAAATAAACCCCAAGATAGCTACAATATAATTAATAATTACATTGTAGCTATCTTAGGATTTATATTTATTTTACAGGTAACTTTGTATTTATTTTAGCTAGTTAGAATAGTTATTAAATAGTTATTAACTATTTAATAACTACCTAGCTAAAAGAAATGCAAAATTACCTGTAAAATAAATCCTAACCTAAGTTACAATTAAACCTAACACTACACTATCATTAAATAAATTAAATAAACTACCTACAAATAACTACAATTAAATACAATTACATAAACTAACTAAAGTACAAAAAATAAAAAAAATAAGTTACAAACATTTAAAAACATATTACAACAATTTTAAGCTACTTACACCTAATCTAAGCCCCCTAATAAAATAACAAACCCCCCCAAAATAAAAAAATGCCCTACCCTATTCTACACTAAAAAAGTTCAAAGCTCTTTTACCTTACCAGCCCTTAAAAGGGCCTTTTGATTTTTGATTTCTTCAGCGCCCCTTGGAGGATAACTTCTGCCGGTCCGGATGTCCTCTTCAGTTCCATCGGTGGCTCGGCTGAGTGAAGACAACTAAAGGTAGGATGATCTTCAGGGGATTAGTGTTAGGTTTTTTTAAGGGGGGTTTGGGTTAGATTAGGGGTATGTGGGTGGTGGGTTTTAATGTTGGGGGGGTTGTATTTTTCTTTTACAGGCAAAAGAGCTGAACTCTTTGGGGCATGCCCCCACAAAAGGCCCTTTTAAGGGCTGGTAAGGTAAAAGAGCTTTGAACTTTTTAATGTAGAATAGGGTAGGGCATTTTTTTTATTTTGGGGGGGGTTTGTTATTTTATTAGGGGGCTTAGATTAGGTGTAAGTAGCTTAAAATTGTTGTAATATCTTTTTAAATGTTTGTAACTTATTTTTTTTATTTTTTGTAACTTAGCTTTTTTTATTTTTTGTACTTTAGTTAGTTTATGTAATTGTATTTAATTGTAGTTATTTGTAGGTAGTTTATTTAATTTATTTAATGATAGTGCAGTGTTAGGTTTAATTGTAACTTAGGTTAGGATTTATTTTACAGGTAATTTTGTATTTCTTTTAGCTAGGTAGTTATTAAATAGTTAATAACTATTTAATAACTATTCTAACTAGCTAAAATAAATACAAAGTTACCTGTAAAATAAATATAAATCCTAAGATAGCTACAATGTAATTATTAATTATATTGTAGCTATATTAGGGTTTATTTTACAGGTAAGTATTTAGTTTTAAATAGGAATAATTTATTAAAGTATAGTGTAGTTTTAGGTGTAATTGTAACTTAGGTTAGTTTTTATTTTACAGGTAAATTTCTCTTTATTTTAGCTAGGTAAGCTATTAAATAGTTAATAACTATTTAATAGCTATTGTACCTAGTTAAAATAAATTGAAAGGTACTTGTAAAATAAAAATAAATCCTAAGATAGCTACAATATAATTATTATTTATATTGTAGCTATATTAGGGTTTATTTTAAAGGTAAGTATTTAGTTTTAAATAGGATTCATTTAGTTCATAATAGAAATATGATTTAGATTTATTTAATTAATATTTAAGTTGGGGGTGTTAGGGTTAGTGTTAGACTTAGGTTTAGGGGTTAATAATTTTATTACAGTGGCGGCGGTGTAGTGGGGGGCAGGATAGGGGTTAATAAATTTATTATAGGTGGCGACGGTGTAGGGGGGGCAGGATAGGGGTTAATAAATTTATTATAGGTGGCGACGGTGTAGGGGGGGCAGGATAGGGGTTAATAAATTTAATACAGGTTGCGGCGGGTTCAGGGAGCGGCGGTTTAGGGGTTAATACATTTATAAGACTTGCGGCGGGGTCTAGGAGCGGCGGTTTAGGGGTTAATACATTTATAAGACTTGCGGCAGGGTCTAGGAGCGGCGGTTTAGGGGTTAGTAACTTTATTTAGTTGCGGGGGGCTCTGGGGGCGCCGGTATAGGGGGTAGAACAGTGTAGTTTAGTGTGAGTGCCTAGTCACAGGCTAGCAAGAAAGCTGTCAAACAGCCGAAGAGCAGCGAGATCGGATGAGTGATAACTCTCACAGTCCGCTGCTCATCGCCCCGTGGCTTTTTGACAGCTTTTTTTGATAACTTAGGCGTATTTTTTCAGGTCCGCGGCGGCGAAGGTAGGCGAGCTTAGGCGGGCGTATTGGGCCGGCGAAGGCAGGAAAGTTGACACGTTGATAACTACCCCCCCAAGTCTACACATATTACATGTTACTGTTTTCTTAGGATAGCCTTATGCATGTCCCATCAAGTCTACACATATCACATGTTACTTATTACTTAGCATAGCCTTATGCACGTCCTATCAAGGCTACACATATTACATGTTACTGTTTCCTTAGGATAACCTTCTGCATGTCCCATCAAGTTCTACACATATCACATGTTACTTATTACTTAGGATAGCCTTATGCATGTCCTATCAAGTCTACCCATATTACATATTACTTATTACTTAGTATAGCCTTATGCATGTCCTATCAAGTCTACACATATTACATGTTACTGTTTCCTTAGGATAGCCTTATGCATGTCCTATCAAGTCTACACATATTACATGTTACTGTTTTCTTAGGATAGCCTTATGCATGTCCCATCAAGTCTACACATATCACATGTTACTTATTACTTAGCATAGCCTTATGCACGTCCTATCAAGGCTACACATATTACATGTTACTGTTTCCTTAGGATAACCTTATGCATGTCCCATCAAGTTCTACACATATCACATGTTACTTATTACTTAGGATAGCCTTATGCACGTCCTATCAAGGCTACACATATTACATGTTACTGTTTCCTTAGGATATCCTTATGCACGTCCTATCAAGGCTACACATATTACATGTTACTGTTTCCTTAGGATAACCTTATGCATGTCCCATCAAGTCTACACATATCACATGTTACTTATTACTTAGGATAGCCTTATGCACGTCCTATCAAGGCTACACATATTACATGTTACTGTTTCCTTAGGATAGCCTTATGCATGTCTCATCAAGTCTACACATATTACATGTTACTGTTTTCTTAGAATAGCCTTATGCATGTCCCATCAAGTCTACACATATTACATGTTACATATTACTTAGGATAGCCTTATGCATGTGCCATCAAGTCTATACATATTACATGTTACTGTTTCCTTATGATAATCTTATGTATGTCCCATCAAGTCTACACATATTACATGTTACTGTTTTATTAGGATAGCCTTATGCATGTCCCATCAAGTCTACACATATTACATGTTACTGTTTCCTTAGGATAGCCTTATGCATGTCCCATCAAGTCTACACTTATTACATGTTACTGTTTCCTTAGGATAGCCTTATGTATGTCCCATCAAGTCTATAAATATTACATGTTACTTATTACTTAGGATAGCCTTATGCATGTCCTATCAAGTCTACACATATTACATGTTACTTATTACTTAGGATAGCCTTATGCATGTCCTATCAAGTCTACACATATTACATGTTACTGTTTCCTTAGGATAGCCTTATGCATGTCCCATCAAGTCTACACATATTACATGTTACTTATTACTTAGGATAGCCTTATGCATGTCCTATCAAGTCTACCCATATTATGTTACTGTTTCCTTAGGATAGCCTTATGCATGTCCCATCAAGTCTACACATATTACATGTTACTGTTTCCTTAAGATAGCCTTATGCATGTCCCATCAAGTCTACACATATTACATGTTACTGTTTCCTTAGGATAGCCTTATGCATGTCCCATCAAGTCTACACATATTACATGTTACTGTTTCC
The DNA here is from genome assembly GCF_027579735.1 of Bombina bombina. Lineage (NCBI taxonomy): Eukaryota > Metazoa > Chordata > Amphibia > Anura > Bombinatoridae > Bombina > Bombina bombina. The sequence goes on along the minus strand of NC_069503.1, from coordinate 1,142,063,414 downwards.
TTAGGATAGCCTTATGTATGTCCCATCAAGTCTACACATATTACATGTTACTGTTTCCTTAGGATAACCTTATGCATGTCCCATCAAGTCTACACATATTACATATTACTTATTACTTAGGATAGCCTTATGCATGTCCCATCAAGTCTACACATATTACATGTTACTGTTTCCTTAGGATAGCCTTATGTATGTCCTATCAAGTCTACACATATTACATGTTACTGTTTCCTTAGGATAGCCTTATGTATGTCCCATCAAGTCTACACATATTACGTTACCGTTTCCTTAGGATAGCCTTATGCATGTCCTATCAAGTCTACACATATTACATGTTACTGTTTCCTTAAGATATCCTTATGCGTGTCCCATCAAGTCTACACAAATTACATGTTACTGTTTCCTTAGGATAGCCTTATGCATGACCCATCACATCTACACTTATTACATGTTACTGTTTCCTTAGGATAGCCTTATGCATGTCCCATCAAGTCTACACATATTACATGTTACTGTTTCCTTAGGATAGCCTTATGCATGTCCCATCAAGTCTACACATATTACATGTTACTGTTTCCTTAGGATAGCCTTATGCATGTCCCATCAAGTCTACACATATTACATGTTACTGTTTCCTTAGGATAGCCGTATGTATGTCCCATCAAGTCTACACATATTACATGTTACAGTTTACTTAGGATAGCCTTATGCATGTCCCATCAAGTCTACACATATTACATGTTACTGATTACTTAGGATAACCTTATGCATGTCCCATCAAGTCTACACATATTACATGTTACTGTTTCCTTAGGATAGCCTTATGTATGTCCCATCAAGTCTACCCATATTATGTTACTGTTTCCTTAGGATAGCCTTATGCATGTCCCATCAAGTCTACACATATTACATGTTACTGTTTCCTTAGGATAGCCTTATGTATGTCCCATCAAGTCTATAAATATTACATGTTACTTATTACTTAGGATAGCCTTATGCATGTCCTATCAAGTCTACCCATATTATGTTACTGTTTCCTTAGGATAGCCTTATGCATGTCCCATCAAGTCTACACATATTACATGTTACTGTTTCCTTAGGATAGCCTTATGTATGTCCCATCAAGTCTATAAATATTACATGTTACTTATTACTTAGGATAGCCTTATGCTTGTCCTATCAAGTCTACACATATTACATGTTACTGTTTCCTTAGGATAGCCTTATGCATGTCCCATCAAGTCTACACATATTACATGTTACTTTTTCCTTAGGATAGCCATATGCATGTCCCATCAAGGCTACACATATTACATGTTACTGTTTCCTTAGAATAGCCTTATGTATGTCCCATCAAGTCTACACATATTACATGTTACTGTTTCCTTAGGATAGCCTTATGCATGTCCCATCAAGTCTACACATATTACATGTTACTGTTTCCTTAGGATAGCCTTATGCATGTCCCATCAAGTCTACACATATTACATGTTACTGTTTCCTTAGGATAACCTTATGCATGTCCCATCAAGTCTACACATATTACATGTTACTGTTTCCTTAGGATAGCCTTATGCATGTCCCATCAAGTCTACACATATTACATGTTACTGTTTCCTTAGGATAGCCTTATGCATGTCCCATCAAGTCTATAAATATTACATGTTACTTATTACTTAGGATAGCCTTATGCATGTCCTATCAAGTCTACCCATATTATGTTACTGTTTCCTTAGGATAGCCTTATGTAGGTCCCATCAAGTCTATAAATATTACATGTTACTTATTACTTAGGATAGCCTTATGCATGTCCTATCAAGTCTACCCATATTATGTTACTGTTTCCTTAGGATAGCCTTATGCATGTCCCATCAAGTCTACACATATTACATGTTACTGTTTCCTTAGGATAGCCTTATGCATGTCCCATCAAGTCTACACATATTACGTGTTACTTTTTCCTTAGGATAGCCATATGCATGTCCCATCAAGGCTACACATATTACATGTTACTGTTTCCTTAGAATAGCCTTATGTATGTCCCATCAAGTCTACACATATTACATGTTACTGTTTCCTTAGGATAGCCTTATGCATGTCCCATCAAGTCTACACATATTACATGTTACTGTTTCCTTAGGATAACCTTATGCATGTCCCATCAAGTCTACACATATTACATGTTACTGTTTCCTTAGGATAGCCTTATGCATGTCCCATCAAGTCTACACATATTACATATTACTTATTACTTAGTATAGCCTTATGCATGTCCCATCAAGTCTATAAATATTACATGTTACTGTTTCCTTAGGATAGCCTTATGCATGTCCCATCAAGTCTACACATATTACATATTACTTATTACTTAGTATAGCCTTATGCATGTCCCATCAAGTCTATAAATATTACATGTTACTTATTACTTAGGATAGCCTTATGCTTGTCCTATCAAGTCTACACATATTACATGTTACTGTTTCCTTAGGATAGCCTTATGCATGTCCCATCAAGTCTACACATATTACATGTTACTTTTTCCTTAGGATAGCCATATGCATGTCCCATCAAGGCTACACATATTACATGTTACTGTTTCCTTAGAATAGCCTTATGTATGTCCCATCAAGTCTACACATATTACATGTTACTGTTTCCTTAGGATAGCCTTATGCATGTCCCATCAAGTCTACACATATTACATGTTACTGTTTCCTTAGGATAGCCTTATGCATGTCCCATCAAGTCTACACATATTACATGTTACTGTTTCCTTAGGATAACCTTATGCATGTCCCATCAAGTCTACACATATTACATGTTACTGTTTCCTTAGGATAGCCTTATGCATGTCCCATCAAGTCTACACATATTACATGTTACTGTTTCCTTAGGATAGCCTTATGCATGTCCCATCAAGTCTATAAATATTACATGTTACTTATTACTTAGGATAGCCTTATGCATGTCCTATCAAGTCTACCCATATTATGTTACTGTTTCCTTAGGATAGCCTTATGTAGGTCCCATCAAGTCTATAAATATTACATGTTACTTATTACTTAGGATAGCCTTATGCATGTCCTATCAAGTCTACCCATATTATGTTACTGTTTCCTTAGGATAGCCTTATGCATGTCCCATCAAGTCTACACATATTACATGTTACTGTTTCCTTAGGATAGCCTTATGCATGTCCCATCAAGTCTACACATATTACGTGTTACTTTTTCCTTAGGATAGCCATATGCATGTCCCATCAAGGCTACACATATTACATGTTACTGTTTCCTTAGAATAGCCTTATGTATGTCCCATCAAGTCTACACATATTACATGTTACTGTTTCCTTAGGATAGCCTTATGCATGTCCCATCAAGTCTACACATATTACATGTTACTGTTTCCTTAGGATAACCTTATGCATGTCCCATCAAGTCTACACATATTACATGTTACTGTTTCCTTAGGATAGCCTTATGCATGTCCCATCAAGTCTACACATATTACATATTACTTATTACTTAGTATAGCCTTATGCATGTCCCATCAAGTCTATAAATATTACATGTTACTTATTACTTAGGATAGCCTTATGCATGTCCTATCAAGTCTACCCATATTATGTTACTGTTTCCTTAGGATAGCCGTATGCATGTCCTATCAAGTCTACCCATATTATGTTACTGTTTCCTTAGGATAGCCTTATGCATGTCCTATCAAGTCTACCCATATTATGTTACTGTTTCCTTAGGATAGCCTTATGTAGGTCCCATCAAGTCTATAAATATTACATGTTACTGTTTCCTTAGGATAACCTTATGCATGTCCCATCAAGTCTATACATATTACATGTTACTGTTTCCTTAGGATAGCCTTATGCATGTCCTATCAAGTCTACCCATATTATGTTACTGTTTCCTTAGGATAGCCTTATGCATGTCCTATCAAGTCTACACATATTACATGTTACTGTTTTCTTAGGATAACCTTATGCATGTCCTATCAAGGCTACACATATTACATGTTACTGTTTCCTTAGGATAGCCTTATGCATGTCCCAGGCATTTTTAAATTCCTTTACATTCTTTGTGTTTACCACCTCTATTGGAAGTTTGTTCCATTAATCCACCACCTTTAATGTAAAAATAAAATGCTTCCTCACATTTCTCCTGAATCTGCTACCCTTGGTTTTTTTTTGTTTTTTGTGGAAAATGCTTTCAGCCTCCACTTTATTAAGTCCCTTCATATATTTGAAGGTTTCTCTCATGCCACCTCTTTCCCTTCTCTCCTCTAAACTATACCTCGTTAGATGGTAGAGTCTCTTTGTACGCTTTATATTTTAGACCGTGTACCATGTAGTAGCCTCCTTTGGACAGCTTCTAGTTTATTGATATATTTCTGAAGATATGGTCTCCAGAACTGTAGACAATATTCCAGATGAGGCCTAACTAATGATCTGTAAAGTAGCATAAGAACCTATGAGTGTCATTACTGGGAGTAAGCCGAACATACCTGGTGAGCCAATGACAAGAGGCATATTGTATACCCACTAACCATCAGCTAGCTCCCAATAGAACATTGCTGCTTCAGAACCTACCTAGTATGCTTTTCAACAAAGGATACCAAGAGAACACATTGAATTTACTAATAGAAGTAATTTGAAAAGTCTTAAAATTGCATGATCTGTCTGATCCATAAAGGTTTAATTTTTACTATCATGTCCGTTTAAAGGGGGGATTTTTTAACCCTTACAAAAATGTATAGGTACAAGTTCCACATGGTGTATTGCAGCTCCCAAGCAATAAACCAACAGTGATTGGTTGCTAAGTGCAACCGTTGCTCATGATTGGCTCACAGGCCATGTTCTGCCTGACCTACAATAAATGGGTATTTACCTATGTGCTTAACACTTTAACAAGGAATCATTCCTGCATAAAGGGCACACTGTAAAGAATTAGTGCATCATTCTGCAGAGCCTTAAAGCTGTGTATTAATGTGGAGAGGCTGCAGTATATCTGGGTAACCAGTTCTATACAACATATAAAGTTACTGGAATAAATCTAAGAAAGAAATTAGCGATACTACTGGTGCATGCTGGTCACCTTTATATCTCTGGTCGTGCTAGCGTATATATCTCTACGGAAGATAAGAGAGTTCTGAGGACATAACATAATCAGGGATAGTATTCCCATAATAAAGAGCCAAAGATGCAGAACATTTAATACTGATACAGACAGCTACGTTACACAGAGTGTGTACCGGGTTCCTAAACTCACCAGCAGCGTCTGGGCTGCGATCTGCCTGGCTAAAACGCTCGGCATTCCCATCTTAACAGCTCCATCTGCTAAAGCTTCTGCAAACGTGTAAACCTACAGGAGAGGAGGAAAGACACAAAGTTATAGAGGTATCATAATCCTATTTATAAATGCACAGTACAGATCTGCATGAAACAGCTGCCCAGTAAAAGCTCTACATACAAAAACACAATTTATGCTTACCTGATAAATTTATTTATCTTGTGGTGTATCCAGTCCGCGGATCATCCATTACTTGTGGGATATTCTCATTCCCAACAGGAAGTTGCAAGAGGACACCCACAGCAGAGCTGTAATATAGCTCCTCCCCTAACTGTCATAGCCAGTCATTCGACCGAAAACAAGCCGAGAAAGGAGAAACCATAGGGTGCAGTGGTGACTGTAGTTTAAATTTAAAAATTACCTGCCTTAAAATGACAGGGCGGGCCGTGGACTGGATACACCACAAGAGAAATAAATTTATCAGGTAAGCATAAATTGTGTTTTCTCTTGTAAGGTGTATCCAGTCCACGGATCATCCATTACTTGTGGGATACCAATACCAAAGCTAAAGTACACGGATGAAGGGAGGGACAAGGCAGGAACTTAAATGGAAGGAACCACTGCCTGTAAAACTTTTCTCCCAAATATAGCCTCCGAAGAAGCAAAAGTATCAAATTTGTAAAATTTTGAAAAAGTATGAAGCGAAGACCAATTCGCCGCCTTGCAAATCTGTTCAACAGAAGCCTCATTTTTAAAGGCCCAAGTGGAAGCCACAGCTCTAGTGGAATGAGCTGTAATCCTTTCAGGAGGCTGCTGTCCAGCAGTCTCATAGGCTAAGCGGATTAAGCTTCTTAGCCAAAAAGAAAAAGAGGTTGCCAAAGCCTTTTGACCTCTCCTCTGTCCAGAGTAGACATGTTTGACGAAAATATTTAGTAGCTTGTAAGTAAAACTTTAAAGCACAGACCACGTCCAGATTGTGTAACACAAGGATGGAACCACAATCTCTTGATTGATATTCTTGTTAGATACCACCTTAGGTAAGAACCCAGGTTTGGTACGCAGGACTACCTTATCCGTATGAAAAATCAGATAAGGAGAATCACATTGTAAGGCAGATAGCTCAGAGACTCTACGAGCCGAGGAAATAGCTACCAAAAAAAAAAAAAAAAAAAGAACTTTCCAAGATAAAAGTTTGATATCTATGGAATGAAGAGGTTCAAACGGAACTCCTTGAAGAACCTTAAGAACCAAGTTTAAGCTCCATGGTGGAGCAACAGGTTTAAACACAGGCTTGATTCAAACTAAAGCCTGACAAAATGCCTGAACGTCTGGAACATCTGCCAGACGCTAGTGCAAAAGAATAGACAGAGCAAAAATCTGTCCCTTTAAGAAACTAGCTGACAATCCTTTTTCCAAACTTCTTGGAGAAAAGATAAAATCCTAGGAATCCTGACCTTACTCCATGAGTAACCCTTGGATTCACACCAATAAAGATATCTACGCCATACCTTATGGTAAATTTTCCTGGTGACAGGCTTTCGTGCCTGTATTAAGGTATCAATAACTGACTCGGAGAAACCACGCTTTGATAAAATCAAGCATTCAATCTCCAGGCAGTCAGCCTAAGAGAAATTAGATTTGGATGGTTGAAAGGACCCTGAAGTAGAAGGTCCTGTCTCAGAGGCAGAGACCATGGTAGAAAGGATGACATGTCCACTAGATCTGCATACCAGGTCCTGCGTGGCCACGCAGGTGCTATCAGAATCACCGATGCTCTTTCCTGCTTGATCTTGGCAATCAGTCGAGGGAGCAGAGGAAACGGTGGAAACACATAAGCCAGGTTGAAAGACCAGGGCGCTGCTAGAGTATCTATCAGTGTCGCCTTGGGATCCCTGGACCTGGATCCGTAACACGGAAGCTTGGCGTTCTGGCGAGACGCCATGAGATCCAGTTCTGGTTTGCCCCAACGGAGAATCAGTTGTGCAAATACCTCCGGATGGAGTTCCCACTCTCCCGGATGAAAAGTCTGCCGACTTAGAAAATCCGCCTCCCAGTGCTCTACACCTGGGATATGGATAGCTGATAGGTGGCAAGAGTGAATCTCTGCCCAGTGAATTATTTTTGAAACTTCTAACATCTCTAGGGAACTTCTTGTTCCCCCTCGATGGTTGATGTAAGCTACAGCCGTGATGTTGACCGACTGAAATCTGATGTGCCTCAGAGTTGCTAACTGAGGCCAAACCTGAAGAGCCTTGAATATCGCTCTTAGTTCCAGAATATTTATTGGAAGGAGAGACTCCTCCTGAGTCCACGATCCCTGAGCCTTCAGGGAGTTCCAGACTGCACCCCAACCTAGAAGGCTGGCATTTGTTGTTACAATAGTCCAATCTGGCCTGCGAAGGTCATACCTTTGGACAGATGGACCTGAGATAGCCACCAGGGAAGAGGATCCCTGGTCTCTTGGTCCAGATTCAGTTGAGGGGCCAAATCTGTGCAATCGCCGCTCCACTGACTGAGCCTGCATAGTTGCAGCGGTCTGAGATGTAAGCGTGCAAACGGCACTATGTCCATTGCCGCTACCATTAAGCCAATTACTTCCATACACTGAGCCACCAAAGGGCGCGGAATGGAATGAAGAACCCAACAGGAATTTAGAAGCTTTGATAACCTGGACTCCGTCAAGGTAAATTTTCATTTCTACAGAATCTATCAGAGTCCCTAGAAAGGAAACTCTTGTGAGTGGGGATAGAGAACACTTTTACTCATTCACTTTCCACCCATGCGACCTCAGAAATGCCAGTACTACGTCCGTATGAGACTTGGCAATTTGGAAGTTTGACGCCTGTATCAGGATGTCGTCTAAATAAGGGGCTACTGCTATGCCCCGCGGCCTTAGGACCGGCAAAAGCGACCCTAGAACCTTTGTAAAGATTCATGGGGCTGTAGCTAATCCAAAGGGAAGAGCTACAACTGGTAATGCCTGTCTTGAAAGGCAAACCTGAGAAACCGATGATGATCTTTGTGTATCGGAATGTGAAGATAAGCATCCTTTAGATCCACTGTAGTCATATATTGACCCTCCTGGATCAGTGGTAGGATGGTACGAATAGTTTCCATCTTGAACGACGCAACTTTGAGGAATTTGTTTAAGATCTTTAGATCCAAAATCGGTCTGAAGGTTCCCTCTTTTTTGGGAACTACAAACAGATTTGAGTAAAAACCCTGTTCCTCCTTTGGAACTGGATGGATCACTCCCATAACTAGGAGGTCTCGTACACAGTGTAAGAATGCCTCACTCTTTATCTGGTTTGCAGATAATTGTGAAAGGTCAAATCTCCCTTTTGGGGGGGGAAGCTTTGAAGTCCAGAAGATATCCCTGGGATATAATTTCCAACGCCCAGGGATCCTGAACATCTCTTGCCCACGCCTGGGCAAAGAGTGAAAGTCTGCCCCCTACTAGATCCGTTATCGGATAGGGGGTCGTTCCTTCATGCTGTCTTAGAGGCAGCAGCAGGCTTTTTGACCTGCTTACCTTTTTTCCAGGTCTGGTTTGGTCTCCAGACCGTCTTGGATTGAGCAAAAGTTCCCTCTTGTTTATTATTAGAGGAAGTTGATGCCGCACCTGCCTTGAAGTTTCGAAAGGCACGAAAATTAAACTGTTTGGCCCTAGATTTGGACCTGTCCTGAGGAAGGGCACAACCTTTTCCTCCCGTGATATCAGCAATAATCTCCTTCAAACCAGGCCCGAATAGGGTCTGCCCCTTGAAGGGAATGTTAAGTAGCTTAGATTTTAAAGTCACGTCAGCTGACCATGATTTAAGCCATAGCGCTCTGCGCGCCTGTATAGCAAATCCAGAATTCTTAGCCGTTAGTTTATTCAAATGAACAATGGCATCAGAAATAAAATAATTGGCTAGCTTAAGTGCTCTAAGTTTGCCAAGTATGTCATCCAATGGAGTCTCTACCTGTAAAGCCTCTTCCAGAGACTCAAACCAGTACGCCGCAGCAGCAGTGACAGGGGCAATGCATGCAATGGGCTGTAGGATAAAACCTTGTTGAATAAATATTTTCTTAAGGTAACCTTCTAATTTTTTATCCATTGGCTCTAAAAAAAGCCCAACTGTCCTCGACAGGGATAGTAGTACGCTTTGCTAGAGTAGAAACTGCTCCCTCCACCTTAGGGACTGTCTGCCATAAGTCCCGTGTGGTGGCGTCTATTGGAAAACATTTTTCTAAAAATAGGAGGGGAAGAGAACGGCACACCTGGTCTATCCCATTCCTTATTAATAATTTCTGTAAACCTTTTAGGTATTGGAAAAACATCAGTACACACCGGCACTGCAAAGCATTTATCCAGTCTACAAAATTTCTTTGGCACTGCAATGGTATCACAGTCATTCAGAGCAGCTAAAACCTCCCTAAGTAACACACGGAGGTGTTCAAGCTTAAATTTAAATGTAGAAATATTAGAATCAGGTATCTTTCCTGAGTCATTAACATCACCCACTGACTGAAGCTCTCCTTCCTCAGCTTCTGCATATTGTGAGGCAGTATCAGACATGGTTCCTAAAGCGTCAGTATGCTCTGCATTTTGTCTCACCCCAGAGCTATCTCGCTAACCTCTAAGTTCAGGTAGTCTGGCTAATACCGCTGACAGTGTATTATCCATGACTGCAACCATGTCTTGTAAAGTAAACGCTATGGGCGCCCTAGATGTACTTGGCGCCATTTGAGCGTGAGTCCCTTGGGCGGGAGTCAAAGGGTCTGACACGTGGGGAGAGTTAGTCGGCATAACTTTCCCCTCGTCAGATTACTCAGGTGATCATTTTTTTAAAAACAGAATATGATCTTTATTGCATAAAATGAAATCAGTACATTTGGTACACATTTTAAGAGGGGGTTCCACCATGGCTTTTAAACATAATGAACAAGGAGTTTCTTCTATGTCAGACATGTTTATACAGACTAGCAATGAGACTAGCAAGCTTGGAAAACACTTTAAATCAAGTTAACAAGCAAATATAAAAAACGGTACTGTGCCTTTAAGAGAAACAAATTGTCAGAATTTGAAAAATAGTGAAAAACTGCAGTAAATCAAACGAAATTTTTACAGTGTATGTAATAGGCTAGCAGAGCATTGCATTCACTTGCAAATGGATGATTAACCCCTTAGTTCAAAAAACGGATCAAAAAAAACGAAATAGACTTTTTTTTTTTTTTTTTTTAACAGTCACAACCAACTGCCACAGCAAGCTGTGGTCCTACCTTCCCCAATAAACGACTTTGGAAAGCCTTTGAGCCCTTTAGAGATGTCCTATAGCATACAGTGGACTCCTGAGGGAAGCTGGATGTCACAGTTTGTAATTTTAACTGCACCAACTGTAACTTTTATACTATAACAGTGGAAAGCCTCAGTAAAACTGTTTCTAGTCAAAATTTAAGCCAGCCATGTGGAAAAAACTAGGCCCCAATAAAGTTTTATCACCAATGCATATATAAAAACGATTAAACATGCCAGCAAACGTTTATATTGCAATATCATAAGGGTATTACCCCTGGGAGTAAGCATGATACCAGTCATTATTAAATCACTGTATTCAGGCTTAACTTACATTAATCTGGTATCAGCAGCATTTTCTAGTGTTTTCCATCTCTAGAAAAAATTATAACTGCACATACCTGATAGCAGAATAAACTGCATGCCATTCTCTCGCTGAAGTTACCTCATCTGTGTAATTCCCTCAGACATATTTGAGAACAGCAATGGATCTTAGTTACAACCTGCTAAGATCATAGAAACCTCAGGCAGATTCTTCTTCTATTTACTGCCTGAGATAAAATAGCACAACTCCGGTACTATTTAAAAATAACAAACTTTTGATTGAAGAAAATAAACTAACTATATTTAACCACTCTCTTCTACAACATCCTAGCTTGTTGAGAGTTGCAAGAGAATGACTGGCTATGACAGTTAGGGGAGGAGCTATATTACAGCTCTGCTGTGGGTGTCCTCTTGCAACTTCCTGTTGGGAATGAGAATATCCCACAAGTAATGCATGATCCGTGGACTGGATACACCTTACAAGAGAAATACAGGTTTTTATTTTTGTTAGCAAAATGTGCATTGTTTTGCAATTTATGGACAAACCACTTGAAAACTCTTGACTGTGCTGATCTTATCTACCCTGTTGTAACCAATGAGAGGCCAGATAACTCCTGAACTGATGTAAGCAATCACTAGCGTATAATATATATGGTATATTTACTCTAACCTATCAAGGGGAGCAGGGAATGTAGATAAAATCCAAACACAATAAACACTGAATGTGCATTTTATTATATTTGTTTACAATATATAAACATTTTGGACCAGTTTACAAGTGGAGCGCTATTTAGCACTTTCGCGAGAGCGGGTTGCGCTCATATTATTTCTTAAAGGTAAAAAGTTATCACTCTCGCGCTAACCCGACGAGCGTAAAAAAAAAAAAGAACCTAAAATATTGCACGAGTGATAACCTATTTCCCCACAGATGTCAATGCAGCAAAAAAGTGGGGAAAAACAGCCCACTCTCGCGCGCAAACCTTATTGCATAGTCTTATGTGCGCTAACCTGACATGAAAATATGAATATTTCACATTCCAATGTTCTGCACATACAAGAATATGTTCTATTTATTCATAAATACATATTTCTCTATATATATGATGGTTTTTTGGTAATTGTATATATAGCAATCAAAACTCAGGAATCAGAGAAAGGCCCAGGTGAGGGCCGACACGTTAGGAATCCACTTTCAAAAATATGATTCCTGAGTTTTAATTGCAAAACATTTATAAATCTAGAAACACTGGACCACTATATGGAGAAGTGTGCCGTCTTGCATGGTGTATATATATATATATATGTTGGTGACTGACTAAGCAGAATATGGCCATATTGTGTGACTAAGATCACAATTTTATTAAAAAAGAACAGCTGTCTCTTGATGTTTTTTGCAGGCAATTTTTTGCAGCACTTCAAAAAAGATGTTGTGCTTTTGAAAATGGATGTGCGCTAATACCTTTTTGTTTGTGTGTATATATATTTATCCATTTATAAATACATACAACATATTCTGCTATATGCACAACATTGGAACATGAAATATTTACAATAAATACACAAACACTTTATTACAAATGAATATTGCATAAATATGCTTTTACATGTTTTGAGATACTTAAAGGGACAGCATACACCCCAAAAAATATGGGCTATTTAAATAAAGAATTCAAAGAAGATAAAGTTTGTAATTGACATTTGTTAGCAATTTTGCTACTAAAGCTTCTAAAATTGATGATAAAGTTTCACTACATAAGAATATGTTTGTAGGACACAGTAGCTACAAAGCAAGGCTTTTTTTCCTCGCTCCCTAGCTAGTGTCCTTACAGGCAGCCCCCATGTTAGAGCCGCTAATACATGTCAATTACAATCCCCTCCCTGACTGTTCCACTGTGCAGGGGATCTCACTCACCGTGCCCCGTGCCCAGCACCCTGTTTCCCCCTTCTAATTGGCTGCTTGCCTGCTAGCTGTCCCCCTCCATTTCCAGACTGAGCCCCGCAAGAGTAAAGTTCTGCAGGAGTGAGAAGGGCAGTGGGGACCGTACAGGACAGCGGGAGTGTAATATTGTATACCTTGGGGGACAAGGTATCACAGCTGACTGAGAAACATCCTGAACCCTATTACCAATGTGCTGGCTCAATGTCTTTTGATTATGTCATTATAATGCGTGTGGTGTAGATTCTATGCGGTGGCATCTGAGGACTGTGCATTCTCCTATTGTCCCTAAACAGAAGCTGTGTGTTGACATTTCTGAATTGTGTTAGAATGCCCATATTCAATATTCATATTCAGCTACTGTTTAGGGACAATAGGAGAACGGACAGTCCTCAGATGCCACCGCACAGAATCTACAACATACGCATTATAATCAATATGTATGACTGAAATTGAGGAAATTGACAGTTGTGTGATATTGTAAACCAATTAAAACAACCTCTATCATGATTTTAGCTGTATAGAAGCCCACCCCAAAGACCACATAGCAGCTTAAATAAATCACGTTCCTTGTCCAGTAATGCTTGTAAAAAAAATAAAAAATAAAGTCAACACATAGAGCAGTGCAGCTGTAGTTAGAAGCAGAACTTTAATAAAGAGGCACGGTCACCCATGGTCTGCACAGTGTTCAGTGCCCACTGCCTGCAGCTCCTCGTGCACAACTCCCAGAGACAACAACAGGCTCCGCTATGTCATACACTGCAGCACTTGCAAGGCTGTATAGGCTGTTTTTATGGGTTGCAGCATTGTGGGCTGTGCGTGAGTATGATAGTATAATAACTGTGCGTGAGTATAATAACAGCCTGTACATTGCTACAAAGTAATAACACGGCTCGGCTTGTAATGATAGCGCTTCCTGAAATAGCACATCCTGATGTAGTGGCTGCTGTGTGAGTTTACCTAACTTTGTGTTATTATTGCGGCAGAGAGAAGCCCAAGGGGTTAAGGGGTTAAAGTGATGGTAAATTTCAGACTATAAGACTGTGGCAATTAAAATATATCAGTTTACAAGTAAAACCATATAACAATTGTTTTATAGTGTATATAGATTTTATAAAAAACGATTAATAATCCTAATTGGTATTGTCTGTTCCTCCTCCGGCTGTGATGTGTAGAGCAGTCCCACCCATTCTCTACATAGGCTTTAACCCTTTCACTACCGGGACTTCCAGACAAAAACTTGCCCAAAATACCAGAGCATTTTCAGAATTTTGCTTTCACTCCATTTAAACAGAAATAAAGCCTTGTTTTTTATTTTTATTTTTATTTACCTATCAAATCTATATATATATTTTAAGTAGACAACACAAGGTATTGATCTAGGCCCATTTTGGTAAATTTCATGCCACCATTTCACCGCCAAATGCCATCAAATAAAAAAATTGTACTTTTTTCCACAAACTTTGGGTTTCTCACAGAAATTATTGACAAACTGCTTGTGCAATCATGGCACAAATGTTTGTAAAAGTTTATCTGGGATCCCCTTTGTTCAGATTCAGAAATAGAAGACATGTATGGCTTTGCCATTGCTTCTTGGTAATTAGAAGGCCGCTAATTGCAGCTGTGCACCACACTTCTATTATTCCGGACAGTGAAGGGGTTAATTAGGTATCTTAAAAGGTTAATGTTAGCTTTAGTGTAGAGATTAGCCACCTACCTGACACTCCCCACCCCCTGATCCCTCCCACCCCGCACTGGTAACCCCCATCTTAGGAATTGGCAGACAGTCTGCCAGTATGAAAAAATAAGTTTTATTTTTTAATAACTTTTTTTTAAAAATATTTCTCCAGTGTAGGCTCCCTCCCCCCTAATGCCCCAACCTTCTGAGGCTGTCTGCCAGTACCTATAAAACCATTTTTTAAAATAAAATATTTGTTTTTATTATTAATCTTTTTAATATTTAGTGTGGTAGTGTAACCCCCACACGCGATCTTTAGTTAGGGGGCCCCCACACCCCCTTTTCTGTAGCGTAGCTGCCCCATCCCTCCCTCCCTATCCCTTTACTTAATTTTTTCCGTAGCGTAGGCCCCCTCCCACTACCTCCCGCCTCCCCTGATGGAACAGAGACATCCGCCCACACCTCCCGCCAGCTCCAGCAGAAGATTGTTGCAGACGTGACACACACAGTGTCACCGTCTGTAACGATCAGGCATCTGCCCTCATATGGAGGAGGAGTACCAATAGCGCTCCGGCTCCATATGCGGCAAATGCTTGAAGCTTCAGGAGCTCCAGATCTCAGCTGTAACTTAACATCCTGTAGCGACAACGTATGTATACGTCGGATTGGGTGAAGGGGTTAAAGGGGCTGAACTTAATGATTGTCAAATGACACACGTTGATGGATGTTCACTGGAATAGTCATTCAAAAAAAAAAGTTCATCCCAGTGGGCCGGCATAACATTGTAATAAAAACATTTCTTTATGCACTAATTTAACCCTTTCACAGATGGATTGAAAACAAAAAAAGTGCATATATACTTTTTTAATTGCAGAGATTAAATATATGGCATTTGATTAGTGTAAGGGACACTGAACCCAAATTTTTTCATTTTTGATTCAGATAGAGCAGCAATTTTAAGCAACTTTCTAATTTACTTCTATTATCAAATTTTCTTTATTTTCTTGGTATCTTTATTTGAAATGCAATAATGTAAGTTTAGATGCTGGCCCATTTTTGGTGAACAACCTGGGTTGTTCTTGCTGATTAGTGGATAAATTCATCCACCAATAAAAAAGTGCTCTCCACAGTTCTCAACCAAAAATAAAGCTTAGATGCCTTCTTTTTCAAATAAAGATAGCAAGAGAATGAAGAAAAAATTATAATAGGAGTAAATTAGAAAGTTGCTTAAAACTGCAAGCTCTATATGAATCCCAAAAGAAAAAATTTGGGTTCAGTGTCACTTTAAGCATGAAAAACATATCTAGTTATACTTAGTTTAGATAAAATGCCCATGTAATATTCGCTTACGGGCTCTGGATTAGTTGAACGCACAACCTCTGCCAATCCAGAGCAATTCTTGGGAGTGCACTTTTGAAGGGCAGTGGAAAATGTGTTGCCTGTAGTTGATTTAACCTCTTAACAACTGTTTTTCTTTGAAGGGGTTAAATAGCGTGGCGTGTTGTACTGGTGTATTGTGCCACTTTTGGTTGCGAACCACTACCCTGAAATAAAACATTAGAACTCAAACCCACAAGGTATCATGTTGCAAAAAAACTGACCCAGTCATTGCCCCGTGACACAACACAAAATCGTACAGGACTTGTAATAAAAAACAAAGGATATTGGCAAATGGGCAATAAATTAATATATCACAGCAAAGGTGCCAACATGCACATTGTAGCAATAGCTGGAACTGGTTGGAGGCTACCCTGGCTACAACAGTTATATAATGATATTAGCATACATATTCCAATGGTGTCTGTACCCACATAGGCCACTCCGCTGCCGCTCAGGCCAGTGTGGATATCGATGTAGGACTCCGGCGTCTCCTCACACAGCCCACACTCAGACAGCAGGCTCTTCAGCATGTCTGCCTCTTCCTGGCCGGCACTGTGCCCACGGGTGAAGACCACCGCTCCCTCCTGCACCACGCACGGCAAGTTAGGCATCATTCTGAGCACCTTTGTCCCCACAGGCAAATGCTACAGAGAAAAAGCAAACTTAAAAATGGTATCGACAGTGACTACAAGTAAATTTAATTCAATAATGTGTGTCTGTCCCCCTATAAACTGTAACAGGACAGTAAACTGAGACTTTATTATACCGAACAGTCCCAGGACTTGTACAATAAAAATGAAGGTAACCTGAGAATTAGTTTGAATAACTATAAATAAATATTATTAAAGGGACACAAAATTCAGTACACATGGGCATAAAGTACACACACAATATTCAGTACACACCGGTATACAGTACACACACAATTCCGTACACACCGGTATATAGTACACATATGATTCCGTACACACCGGTACATAGTACACACACTATTCATTACACACCGGTATATAGTACACACACTATTCATTACACACCAGTATATAGTACACACACTATTCATTACACACCGGTACATAGTACACACACGATTCAGTACACACACGATTCAGTACACAACGGTATACAGTACACACACAATTCCGTACACACCGGTATATAGTACACATATGATTCCGTACACACCGGTACATAGTACACACACTATTCATTACACACCAGTATATAGTACACACACTATTCATTACACACCGGTACATAGTACACACACTATTCATTACACACCGGTATATAGTACACACACTATTCATTACACACCAGTATATAGTACACACACTATTCATTACACACCGGTACATAGTACACACACGATTCAGTACACACACGATTCAGTACACAACGGTATATAGTACACACACGATTCAGTACACACCGGTATATAGTACACACACGATTCAGTACACACACTATTCATTACACACCAGTATATAGTACACACACTATTCATTACACACCGGTACATAGTACACACACGATTCAGTACACACACGATTCAGTACACAACGGTATACAGTACACACACAATTCCGTACACACCGGTATATAGTACACATATGATTCCGTACACACCGGTACATAGTACACACACTATTCATTACACACCAGTATATAGTACACACACTATTCATTACACACCGGTACATAGTACACACACTATTCATTACACACCGGTATATAGTACACACACTATTCATTACACACCAGTATATAGTACACACACTATTCATTACACACCGGTACATAGTACACACACGATTCAGTACACACACGATTCAGTACACAACGGTATATAGTACACACACGATTCAGTACACACCGGTATATAGTACACACACGATTCAGTACACACACTATTCATTACACACCAGTATATAGTACACACACTATTCATTACACACCGGTACATAGTACACACATGATTCAGTACACACCGGTATATAGTACACACATGATTCAGTACACACCGGTATATAGTACACACATGATTCAGTACATATCGGTATATAGTACACACACGATTCAGTACACACCGGTATATAGTACACACATGATTCAGTACATACCGGTATATAGTACACACATGATTCAGTACACACCGGTATATAGTACACACATGATTCAGTACACACCGGTATATAGTACACACATGATTCAGTACATATCGGTATATAGTACACACACGATTCAGTACATATCGGTATATAGTACACACACGATTCAGTACATATCGGTATATAGTACACACAGGATTGAGTTGGAAAAGACATGAACATATATATATATATAGTACACACATGATTCAGTACATATCGGTATATAGTACACACACGATTCAGTACACACCGGTATATAGTACACACATGATTCAGTACATACCGGTATATAGTACACACATGATTCAGTACACACCGGTATATAGTACACACACGATTCAGTACACACCGGTATATAGTACACACACGATTCAGTACACACCGGTATATAGTACACACACGATTCAGTACACACCGGTATATAGTACACACACGATTCAGTACACACACTATTCATTACACACCAGTATATAGTACACACACTATTCATTACACACCGGTACATAGTACACACACGATTCAGTACACACACGATTCAGTACACACCGGTATATAGTACACACACGATTCAGTACACACCGGTATATAGTACACATATGATTCCGTACACACCGGTATATAGTACACACACGATTCAGTACACACCGGTATATAGTACACACACGATTCAGTACACACCGGTATATAGTACACACACGATTCAGTACACACCGGTATATAGTACACATATGATTCCGTACACACCGGTATATAGTACACATATGATTCCGTACACACCGGTATATAGTACACACACGATTCAGTACACACCGGTATATAGTACACATATGATTCAGTACACACCGGTATATAGTACACACCGGTATATAGTACACACCGGTATATAGTACACACACGATTCAGTACACACCGGTATATAGTACACACACTATTCATTACACACCAGTATATAGTACACACACTATTCATTACACACCGGTACATAGTACACACACGATTCAGTACACACACGATTCAGTACACACCGGTATATAGTACACACACGATTCAGTACACACCGGTATATAGTACACATATGATTCCGTACACACCGGTATATAGTACACACACGATTCAGTACACACCGGTATATAGTACACACACGATTCAGTACACACCGGTATATAGTACACACACGATTCAGTACACACCGGTATATAGTACACATATGATTCCGTACACACCGGTATATAGTACACACACGATTCAGTACACACCGGTATATAGTACACATATGATTCCGTACACACCGGTATATAGTACACATATGATTCCGTACACACCGGTATATAGTACACATATGATTCCGTACACACCGGTATATAGTACACACACTATTCATTACACACCGGTATATAGTACACATATGATTCAGTACACACCGGTATATAGTACACACACTATTCATTACACACCGGTACATAGTACACACACTATTCATTACACACCGGTATATAGTACACACACGATTCAGTACACACCGGTATATAGTACACACATGATTCAGTACACACCGGTATAGAGTACACACATGATTCAGTACATATCGGTATATAGTACACACATGATTCAGTACATACCGGTATATAGTACACACATGATTCAGTACACACCGGTATATAGTACACACATGATTCAGTACATATCGGTATATAGTACACACACGATTCAGTACACATCGGTATATAGTACACACATGATTCAGTACACACCGGTATATAGTACACACATGATTCAGTACATATCGGTATATAGTACACACATGATTCAGTACACACCGGTATATAGTACACACCGGTATATAGTACACACATGATTCAGTACACACCGGTATATAGTACACACATGATTCAGTACATACCGGTATATAGTACACACATGATTCAGTACACACCGGTATATAGTACACACATGATTCAGTACATACCGGTATATAGTACACACATGATTCAGTACACACCGGTATATAGTACACACATGATTCAGTACACACCGGTATATAGTACACACATGATTCAGTACATATCGGTATATAGTACACACACGATTCAGTACACACCGGTATATAGTACACACATGATTCAGTACATACCGGTATATAGTACACACATGATTCAGTACACACCGGTATATAGTACACACATGATTCAGTACACACCGGTATATAGTACACACATGATTCAGTACATATCGGTATATAGTACACACACGATTCAGTACATATCGGTATATAGTACACACACGATTCAGTACATATCGGTATATAGTACACACACGATTCAGTACATATCGGTATATAGTACACACACGATTCAGTACATATCGGTATATAGTACACACAGGATTGAGTTGGAAAAGACATGAACATTTTTAGTTAACTCTGTTGTTGCCAGAATGATTAGCTGATAATGAACACGCTGAGAAACACCATGAACCGTTAACTCACAGATTCTAGGGTTTGTAGAGTAACGCCAGCAGCCATTGAAATGATCACATGGTCTGGGGTCACAGATGGGTTAATTTCTCTGAGGACTTTAGGAATGAGATGTGGTTTGGTCGCCAGAAATACCACTTTACAAGCCGAGGGGACAGCTACATTGGAATGAGTCGTGTGACAGCCGCGTTCCTAAACATTACAGAGAACAGAGATTAGCGCTTTGTGGGTAACCCCAGGACTTTTACAATAAAAATGAAGGTAACCTGAGAATTAGTTTGAATAAAAATAAATAAATATTATTAAAGGGACAGTATACTGTACAATTGTTTTCCCCTTAATGTGTTTCCAATGATTTGTTATACCAGCAGCAGATTATAAAATGTACGAGAAAATCCTTCTTTAGGTTTACTTTAGTATATGAAATAGCTGGTTTCGTTCTTTGACACCACAACCCATCAAAATAGGTTGAGCTTGCAGATCTCCTTATGTTATCACTTTCTCTACACACAAATGATTATCTATGTTTGTATACCAAATCCCAAGAAAATGGGAAATTAACATTTTATTACTTATCCCGCCTATCATCTCAGCTACCTCCCACTGGGAGTGTAATTTTTTCTGCTGGCTGTTTAACAGCTTTTTTTATAGCCTATACTTAAAAGGTACAGTCTAGTCAGAATTAAACTGTCATGATTCAGAAAGGGCATGACATTTTAAATAACTTCCCAATTGACTTTTATCATTAAATTTGCTTTGTTCCCTTGGTGGTATTTTTGAAAAGCTAAACCTAGGTAAGCTCAAACTGATTTCTACACCGTTGAAAAACGCCTCTTAGCTCAGAGCATTTTGAAAATTTTTCACAGTTAGACAGGACTAGATCATATGTGTCATATAGATAACATTGTACTCACTCCCGTGGAGTTATTTAGGAATCTGCACTAATTGGCTAAACTGCTTGTCTGTCAAAAGTACTGAGACAAGGGGGCAGTCTGTAGAGGTTTAGATACAAGGTAATCACAGAGGTTAAACATATATTAATATAAATGTGTTGGATATGCAAAAATGGGAAATGGTTAATAAAGGTATTATCTATCTCTTTAAACAATAAAAATTCTGGTGTAGACTTTCCCTTTAATTATAGAAACGTTCAGTATATGTAGGGATACCACAGGCAAATTCAGCTATTTAAATTGCTGATATAAAGGTAAAGGAGCTATAACTAAACAATTAAAACTCCCCGCAGGTAAAATAGATCATTGGAAACAAATTAAAGGGGAAAAAACACAATTTATGCTTACCTGATAAATTTATTTCTCTTGTGGTGTATCCAGTCCACGGATCATCCATTACTTGTGGGATATTCTCATTCCCAACAGGAAGTTGCAAGAGGACACCCACAGCAGAGCTGTGATATAGCTCCTCCCCTAACTGTCATAGCCAGTCATTCGACCGAAAACAAGCCGAGAAAGGAGGAACCATAGGGTGCAGTGGTTACTGTAGTTTAAATTTAAAAATTACCTGCCTTAAAATGACAGGGCGGGCCGTGGACTGGATACACCACAAGAGAAATAAATTTATCAGGTAAGCATAAATTGTGTTTTCTCTTGTAAGGTGTATCCAGTCCACGGATCATCCATTACTTGTGGGATACCAATACCAAAGCTAAAGTACACGGATGAAAGGAGGGACAAGGCAGGAACCACTGCCCGTAAAACCTTTCTCCCAAATATAGCCTCCGAAGAAGCAAAAGTATCAAATTTGTAAAATTTTGAAAAAATATGAAGCGAAGACCAAGTCGTCGCCTTGCAAATCTGATCAAAAGAAGCCTCATTTTTAAAGGCCCAAGTGGAAGCCACAACTCTAGTGGAATGAGCTGTAATCCTTTCAGGAGGTTGCTGTCCAGCAGTCTCATAGGCTAAGCGGATTAATCTTCTTAGTCAAAAAGAAAAAGAGGTTGCCGAAGCCTTTTGACCTCTCCTCTGTCCAGAGTAGACAACAAACAAAGCAGATGTTTGACGAAAATCTTTAGTAGCTTGTAAGTAAAACTTTAAAGCACGGACCACGTCCAAATTGTGTAACACAAGGATGGAACAACAATCTCTTGATTGATATTCTTGTTAGATACCACCTTAGGTAAGAACCCAGGTTTGGTACGCAGGACTACCTTATCCGTATGAAAAATCAGATAAGGAGAATCACATTGTAAGGCAGATAGCTCAGAGACTCTACGAGCCGAGGAAATAGCTACCAAAAAAAGAACTTTCCAAGATAAAAGCTTGATATCTATGGAATAAAGGAGGTTCAAACGGAACTCCTTGAAGAACCTTAAGAACCAAGTTTAAGCTCCATGGTGGAGCAACAGGTTTAAACACAGGCTTGATTCTAACTAAAGCCTGACAAAATGCCTGAACGTCTGGAACATCTGCCAGACGCTTAACTAGCTGACAATCCTTTTTCCAAACCTTCTTGGAGAAAAGATAATATCCTAGCAATCCTGACCTTACTCCATGAGTAACCCTTGGATTCACACCAATAAAGATATCTACGCCATACCTTATGGTAAATTTTCCTGGTGACAGGCTTTCGTGCCTGTCTTAAGGTATCAATAACTGACTCGGAGAAGCCACGCTTTGATAAAATCAAGCGTTCAATCTCCAGGCAGTCAGCCTCAGAGAAATTAGATTTGGATGGTTGAAAGGACCCTGAAGTAGAAGGTCATGTTTCAGAGGCAGAGACCATGGTGGAAAGGATGACATGTCCACTAGATCTGCATACCAGGTCCTGCGTGGCCACGCTGGTGCTATCAGAATCACCAATGCTCTCTCCTGCTTGATCTTGGCAATCAGTCGAGGGAGCAGAGGAAACGGTGGAAACACATAAGCCAGGTTGAAAGACCAGGGCGCTGCTAGAGCATCTATCAGTGTCGCCTTGGGATCCCTGGACCTGGATCCGTAACACGGAAGCTTGGCATTCTTGCGAGACGCCATGAGATCCAGTTCTGGTTTGCCCCAACGATGAATCAGTTGTGCAAATGCCTCCGGATGGAGTTCCCACTCTCCCGGATGAAAAGTCTGACGATTTAGAAAATCCGCCTCCCAGTGCTCTACACCTGGGATATGGATAGCTGATAGGTGGCAAGAGTGAATCTCTGCCCAGCGAATTATTTTTTAAACTTCTAACATCTGTAGGGAACTTCTCGTTCCCCCTTGATGGTTGATGTAAGCTACAGTCGTGATGTTGTCCGACTGAAATCTGATGTACCTCAGAGTTGCTAACTGAGGCCAAGCCTGAAGAGCCTTGAATATCACTCTTAGTTCCAGAATATTTAATGGAAGGAGAGACTCCTCCTGAGTCCACAATCCCTGAGCCTTCAGGGAGTTCCAGACTGCACCCCAACCTAGAAGGCTGGCATCTGTCGTAACAATTGTCCAATCTGGCCTGCGAAAGGTCATACTTTTGGACAGATGGACCCGAGATAGCCACCAGAGAAGAGAATCCCTGGTCTCTTGGTCCAGATTCAGTTGAGGGGACAAATCTGTGTAATCCCCGCTCCACTGACTGAGCATGTATAGTTGCAGCGGTCTGAGATGTAAGCGTGCAAACGGCACTATGTCCATTGCCGCTACCATTAAGCCGTCAGGTGAATTTTCATTTCTACAGAATCTATCAGAGTCCCTAGAAAGGAAACTCTTGTGAGTGGGGATAGAGAACTCTTTCCTCGTTCACTTTCCACCCATGCGACCACAGAAATGCCAGTACTATGTCCGTATGAGACTTGGCAATTTGGAAGTTTGACGCCTGTATCAGGATGTCGTCTAAATAAGGGGCTACTGCTATGCCCCGCGGCCTTAGGACCGCCATAAGTGACCCTAGAACCTTTGTAAAGATTCTTGGGGCTGTAGCTAATCCCAAGGGAAGAGCTACAACTGGTAATGCCTGTCTTAAAAGGCAAACCTGAGAAACCGATGATGATCTTTGTGTATCGGAATGTGAAGATAAGCATCCTTTAGATCCACTGTAGTCATATATTGACCCTCCTGGATCAGTGGTAGGATGGTACGAATAGTTTCCATCTTGAACGACGGAACTTTGAGGAATTTGTTTAAGATCCTTAGATCCAAAATTGGTCTGAAGGTTCCCTCTTTTTTGGGAACCACAAACAGATTTGAGTAAAAACCCTGTCCCTGTTCCTCCTTTGGAACTGGATGGATCACTCCCATAACTAGGAGGACTCGTACACAGTGTAAGAATGCCTCTCTCTTTATCTGGTGTGCAGATAATTGTGAAAGGTGAAATCTCCCTTTTGGGGGGGAAGCTTTGAAGTCCAGAAGATATCCCTGGGATATAATTTCCAACGCCCAGGGATCCTGAACATCTCTTGCCCACGCCTGGGCAAAGAGTGAAAGTCTGCCCCCTACTAGATCCGTTCCCGGATAGGGGGCCGTTCCTTCATGCTGTCTTAGAGGCAGCAGCAGGCTTTTTTACCTGCTTACCTTTTTTCCATGTCAGGTTTGGTCTCCAGACCGTCTTGGATTGAGCAAAAGTTCCCTCTTGTTTATTATTAGAGGAAGTTGATGCCGCACCTGCCTTGAAGTTTTGAAAGGCACGAAAATTAGACTGTTTGGCCCTAGATTTGGACCTGTCCTGAGGAAGGGCATGACCTTTTCCTCCAGTGATATCAGCAATAATCTCCTTCAACCAGGCCCGAATAGGGTCTGCCCCTTGAAGGGAATGTTAAGTAGCTTAGATTTTGAAGTCACGTCAGCTGACCATGATCTAAGCCATAGCGCTCTGCGCGCCTGTATAGCAAAACCAGAATTCTTAGCCGTTAGTTTAGTCAAATAAACAATGGCATCAGAATAAAAGAATTGGCTAGCTTAAGTGCTCTAAGTTTGCCAAGTATGTCATCCAATGGAGTCACTACCTGTAAAGCCTCTTCCAGAGACTCAAACCAGTACGCCGCAGCAGCAGTGACAGGGGCAATGCATGCAAGGGGCTGTAGGATAAAACCTTGTTGAATAAATATTTTCTTAAGGTAACCTCTAATTTTTTATCCATTGGATCTATAAAAAAAAAGCACAACTGTCCTCGACAGGGATAGTAGTACGCTTTACTAGAGTAGAAACTGCTCCCTCCACCTTAGGGACTGTCTGCCATAAGTCCCATGTGGTGGCGTCTATTGGAAACATTTTTCTAAAAATAGGAGGGGAAGAGAACGGCACACCTGGTCTATCCCATTCCTTATTAATAATTTCTGTAAACCTTTTAGGTATTTGGAAAAACATCAGTACACACCGGCACTGCAAAGTATTTATCCAGTCTACACAATTTCTCTGGCACTGCAATGGTATCACAGTCATTCAGAGCAGCTAAAACCTCCCTAAGCAACACGCGGAGGTGTCCAAGCTTAAATTTAAATGTAGAAATATTAGAATCAGGTATCTTTCCTGAGTCATTAACATCACCCACTGACTGAAGCTCTCTTTCCTCAGCTTCTGCATATTGTGAGGTTCTTAAAGCGTCAGTATGCTCTGCATTTTGTCTCACCCCAGAGCTATCTCGCTTACCTCTAAGTTCAGGTAGTCTGGCTAATACCGCTGACAGTGTATTATCCATGACTGCCGCCATGTCTTGTAAACGCTATGGGCGCCCTAGATGTACTTGGCGCCATTTGAGCGTGAGTCCCTTAAGCGGGAGTCAAAGGGTCTGACACGTGGGGAAAGTTAGTCGGCATAACTTCCCCCTCGTCAGATTCCTCTGGTGATACATTTTTTAAAGACAGAAAATGATCTTTATTGCATAAAATGATATCAGTACATTTGGTACACATTCTAAGAGGGGGTTCCACCATGGCTTTTAAACATAATAAACAAGGAGTTTTTTTCTATGTCAGACATGTTTATACAGAATAGCAATGAGACTAGCAAGCTTGGAAAACACTTTAAATAAAAACGATTAAACATGCCAGCAAACGTTTATATTGCAATATCATAAGGGTATTACCCCTGGGAGTAAGCATGATACCAGTCGTTATTAAATCACTGTATTCAGGCTTAACTTACATTAATCCGGTATCAGCAGCATTTTCTAGTGTTTTCCATCTCTAGAAAAAATTATAACTGCACATACCTGATAGCAGAATAAACTGCACGCCATTCTCTCGCTGAAGTTACCTCATCTGTGTAATCCCCTCAGACATATGTGAGAATAGCAATGGATCTTAGTTACAACCTGCTAAGATCATAGAAACCTCAGGCAGATTCTTCTTCTATTTACTGCCTGAGATAAAAACATAATTTATGCTTACCTGATAAATTCCTTTCTTCTGTTGTGTGATCAGTCCACGGGTCATCATTACTTCTGGGATATAACTCCTCCCCAACAGGAAATGCAAGAGGATTCACCCAGCAGAGCTGCATATAGCTCCTCCCCTCTACGTCAGTCCCAGTCATTCGACCAAGAAACAACGAGAAAGGAGTAACCAAGGGTGAAGTGGTGACTGGAGTATAATTTAAAAGATATTTACCTGCCTTAAAACAGGGCGGGCCGTGGACTGATCACACAACAGAAGAAAGGAATTTATCAGGTAAGCATAAATTATGTTTTCTTCTGTTATGTGTGATCAGTCCACGGGTCATCATTACTTCTGGGATACCAATACCAAAGCAAAAGTACACGGATGACGGGAGGGATAGGCAGGCTCATTATACAGAAGGAACCACTGCCTGAAGAACCTTTCTCCCAAAAATAGCCTCCGAAGAAGCAAAAGTGTCAAATTTGTAAAATTTGGAAAAAGTATGAAGCGAAGACCAAGTTGCAGCCTTGCAAATCTGTTCAACAGAGGCCTCATTCTTAAAGGCCCAAGTGGAAGCCACAGCTCTAGTGGAGTGAGCTGTAATTCTTTCAGGAGGCTGCTGTCCAGCAGTCTCATAGGCTAAACGTATTATGCTACGAAGCCAAAAAGAGAGAGAGGTAGCAGAAGCTTTTTGACCTCTCCTCTGTCCAGAGTAAACGACAAACAAGGAAGAAGTTTGGCGAAAATCTTTAGTTGCCTGCAAGTAGAACTTGAGGGCACGAACTACATCTAGATTGTGTAAAAGACGTTCCTTCTTTGAAGAAGGATTTGGACACAAGGATGGGACAACAATCTCTTGATTGATGTTCCTGTTAGTGACTACCTTAGGTAAGAACCCAGGTTTAGTACGCAGAACTACCTTGTCTGAGTGAAAAATCAGATAAGGGGAATCACAATGTAAGGCTGATAACTCAGAGACTCTTCGAGCCGAGGAAATAGCCATTAAAAACAGAACTTTCCAAGATAACATTTTTATATCAATGGAATGAAGGGGTTCAAACGGAACACCCTGAAAAACGTTAAGAACTAAGTTTAAACTCCATGGTGGAGCAACAGCTTTAAACACAGGCTTGATCCTAGCTAAAGCCTGACAAAAGGACTGGACGTCTGGATTTTCTGACAGACGTCTGTGTAACAAGATGGACAGAGCTGAAATCTGTCCCTTTAATGAACTAGCTGATAAACCCTTTTCTAAACCTTCTTGTAGAAAAGACAATATCCTAGCGATCCTAACCTTACTCCAGGAGTAACCTTTGGATTCGCACCAGTATAGGTATTTCCGCCATATTTTATGGTAAATCCTTCTGGTAACAGGCTTCCTAGCCTGAATCAGGGTATCAATAACCGACTCAGAAAAACCACGTTTTGATAAAATCAAGCGTTCAATTTCCAAGCAGTCAGCTTCAGAGAAGTTAGATTTTGATGTTTGAATGGACCCTGTATCAGAAGGTCCTGTCTTAGAGGTAGAGACCAAGGCGGACAGGATGACATGTCCACTAGATCTGCATACCAAGTCCTGCGTGGCCAAGCAGGTGCTATTAGAATTACTGATGCTCTCTCCTGTTTGATTTTGGCAATCAATCGAGGAAGCAGCGGGAAGGGTGGAAACACATAAGCCATCCTGAAGTTCCAAGGTGCTGTCAAAGCATCTATCAGAACTGCTCCCGGATCCCTGGATCTGGACCCGTAGCGAGGAAGTTTGGCGTTCTGGCGAGACGCCATGAGATCTATCTCTGGTTTGCCCCAACGTCGAAGTATTTGGGCAAAGACCTCCGGATGAAGTTCCCACTCCCCCGGATGAAGAGTCTGGCGACTCAAGAAATCCGCCTCCCAGTTCTCCACTCCCGGGATGTGGATTGCTGACAGGTGGCAAGAGTGAGACTCTGCCCAGCGAATTATCTTTGATACTTCCATCATTGCTAGGGAGCTTCTTGTCCCTCCCTGATGGTTGATGTAAGCTACAGTCGTGATGTTGTCCGACTGAAACCTGATGAACCCCCGAGTTATTAACTGGGGCCAAGCCAGAAGAGCATTGAGAACTGCTCTCAATTCCAGAATGTTTATTGGAAGGAGACTCTCCTCCTGATTCCATAGTCCCTGAGCCTTCAGAGAATTCCAGACAGCGCCCCAACCTAGTAGGCTGGCGTCTGTTGTTACAATTGTCCAGTCTGGCCTGCTGAATGGCATTCCCCTGGACAGGTGTGGCCGATGAAGCCACCATAGAAGAGAATTTCTGGTCTCTTGATTCAGATTCAGAGTAGGGGACAAATCTGAGTAATCCCCATTCCACTGACTTAGCATGCATAATTGCAGCGGTCTGAGGTGTAGGCGTGCAAAAGGTACTATGTCCATTGCCGCTACCATTAAGCCGATCACCTCCATGCATTGAGCTACTGACGGGTGTTGAATGGAATGAAGGACGCGGCATGCATTTTGAAGTTTTGTTAACCTGTCTTCTGTCAGGTAAATCTTCATTTCTACAGAATCTATAAGAGTCCCCAAGAATGGAACTCTTGTGAGAGGAAAGAGAGAACTCTTCTTTTCGCTCACTTTCCATCCATGCGACCTTAGAAATGCCAGAACTAACTCTGTATGAGACTTGGCAGTTTGAAAGCTTGAAGCTTGTATTAGAATGTCGTCTAGGTACGGAGCTACCGAAATCCCTCGCGGTCTTAGTACCGCTAGAAGGGCACCCAGAACCTTTGTGAAGATTCTTGGAGCCGTAGCCAATCCGAATGGAAGAGCTACAAACTGGTAGTGCCTGTCTAAGAAGGCAAACCTTAGATACCGGTGATGATCTTTGTGGATCGGTATGTGAAGGTAAGCATCCTTTAAATCCACTGTGGTCATGTACTGACCCTCTTGGATCATGGGTAAGATTGTCCGAATAGTTTCCATTTTGAACGATGGAACTCTTAGGAATTTGTTCAGAGTCTTTAAATCTAAGATTGGCCTGAAAGTTCCCTCTTTTTTGGGAACCACAAACAGGTTTGAGTAGAACCCTTGTCCTTGTTCCGACCACGGAACCGGATGGATCACTCCCATTGTTAACAGATCTTGTACGCAGCGTAGAAACGCTTCTTTCTTTATCTGGTTTGTTGACAACCTTGACAGATGAAATCTCCCTCTTGGGGGAGATAATTTGAAGTCTAGAAGGTATCCCTGAGATATGATCTCTAGTGCCCAGGGATCCTGAACATCTCTTGCCCAGGCCTGGGCGAAGAGAGAGAGTCTGCCCCCTACTAGATCCGGTCCCGGATCGGGGGCTCTCGGTTCATGCTGTCTTTGGGGCAGCAGCAGGTTTCCTGGCCTGCTTGCTTTTGTTCCAGGACTGGTTAGGCTTCCAGCCTTGCCTGTAACGAGCAACAGCTCCTTCCTGTTTTGGTGCAGTGGAGGTTGATGCTGCTCCTGTTTTGAAATTCCGAAAGGGACGAAAATTAGACTGTCTAGCCTTAGCTTTGGCCTTGTCTTGAGGTAGGGCGTGGCCCTTACCTCCCGTAATGTCAGCGATAATTTCTTTCAAACCGGGCCCGAATAAGGACTGCCCCTTGAAAGGTATATTAAGTAATTTGGACTTAGAAGTAACATCAGCTGACCAGGATTTTAGCCACAGTGCCCTGCGTGCCTGTATGGCGAATCCTGAGTTCTTAGCCGTAAGTTTGGTTAAATGTACTACGGCCTCCGAAATGAAAGAATTAGCTAGTTTAAGGACTCTAAGCCTGTCCGTAATGTCGTCTAGCGTAGAGGAACTAAGGTTCTCTTCAAGCGACTCAATCCAAAATGCTGCCGCAGCCGTAATCGGCGCGATACATGCAAGGGGTTGTAATATAAAACCTTGTTGAACAAACATTTTCTTAAGGTAACCCTCTAATTTTTTATCCATTGGATCTGAGAAAGCACAGCTATCCTCCACCGGGATAGTGGTACGCTTAGCTAAAGTAGAAACTGCTCCCTCCACCTTGGGGACCGTTTGCCATAAGTCCCGAGTGGTGGCGTCTATTGGAAACATCTTTCTAAATATTGGAGGGGGTGAGAACGGCACACCGGGTCTATCCCACTCCTTAGTAACAATTTCAGTTAGTCTCTTAGGTATAGGAAAAACGTCAGTACTCGCCGGTACCGCAAAGTATTTATCCAACCTACACAGTTTCTCTGGTATTGCAACAGTGTTACAATCGTTGAGAGCTGCTAAGACCTCCCCTAGTAGTACACGGAGGTTCTCCAATTTAAATTTAAAATTTGAAATATCTGAGTCCAATCTGTTTGGATCAGAACCGTCACCCACAGAATGAAGCTCTCCGTCCTCATGCTCTGCGAGCTGTGACGCAGTATCAGACATGGCCCTAGCATTGTCAGCGCACTCTGTTCTCACCCCAGAGTGATCACGCTTGCCTCTTAGTTCAGGTAATTTAGACAAAACTTCAGTCATAACAGTAGCCATATCTTGTAATGTTATCTGTAATGGCCGCCCAGATGTACTAGGCGCCAAAATATCACGCACCTCCCGGGCGGGAGATGCAGGTACTGTCGCGTGAGGCGAGTTAGTCGGCATAACTCTCCCCTCGCTGTTTGGTGAAATTTGTTCACATTGTACAGATTGACTTTTATTTAAAGTAGCATCAATACAGTTAGTACATAAACTTCTATTGGGCTCCACCTTGGCATTGGAACAAATGACACAGATATCTTCCTCTGAGTCAGACATGTTTAACACACTAGCAAAAAACTTACAACTTGGTTATAATCTTTTTTAGCAAAAAACGTACTGTGCCTCAAAGAGGTACTAACGATTAAATGACAGTTGAAATAATGAACTGAAAAACAGTTATTGCATCAAATTTTAAAACAACACAACTTTTAGCAAAGGTTTGTTCCCATTAGTAAAAAACAACACTAATTAAATTTGTACATAAGAAAACAAAACAACGTTTTTTATACACAGTCACTATAAGAATTCTCACAGCTCTGCTGAGAGAATTTACCTCCCTTCAAAGAAGTTTGAAGACCCCTGAGATCTGTCAGAGATGAACCGGATCATGCAGGAAATATAAAAGTAGCTGACTGGAATTTTTTGATGCGTAGCAAAGAGCGCCAAAAACGGCCCCTCCCTCTCCCACACAGCAGTGAAGAGAAACGAAACTGTCACAATTAAAGCAAAAAACTGCCAAGTGGAAAATAATGCCCAAACATTTATTCACACAGTACCTCAGCAATGTAAACGATTCTACATTCCAGCAAAAACGTTTAACATGAGAATAGTTATTAAAAGGATTAGTGACCTTTAACACAGTAGTTCCGGTGAAATACCATCCCCAGAATACTGAAGTGTATACATACATGTCATTTTAACGGTATGGCAGGCTTTTCTCATCAATTCCATTCAGAAAATAAAAACTGCCACATACCTCAATGCAGATTCATCTGCCCGCTGTCCCCTGATCTGAAGCCTTTACCTCCCTCAGATGGTCGAGAACAGCAATATGATCTTAACGACTCCGGTTAAAATCATAGTAAAAAATCTCTGTCAGATTCTTCCTCAAACTCTGCCAGAGAAGTAATAACACGCTCCGGTGCTATTTTAAAATAACAAACTTTTGATTGAAGTCATAAAAACTAAGTATAATCACCATAGTCCTCTCACACATCCTATCTAGTCGTTGGGTGCAAGAGAATGACTGGGACTGACGTAGAGGGGAGGAGCTATATGCAGCTCTGCTGGGTGAATCCTCTTGCATTTCCTGTTGGGGAGGAGTTATATCCCAGAAGTAATGATGACCCGTGGACTGATCACACATAACAGAAGAAATAGCACAACTCCGGTACTATTTAAAAATAACAAACTTTTGATTGAAGAAAATAAACTAACTATATTTAACCACTCTCTCCTACAACGTCCTTGCTTGTTGAGAGTTGCAAGAAAATGACTGGGTATGACAGTTAGGGGAGGAGCTATATTACAGCTCTGCTGTGGGTGTCCTCTTGCAACTTCCTGTTGGGAATGAGAATATCCCACAAGTAATGGATGATCCGTGGACCGGATACACCTTACAAGAGAAATGTAGGGTAAACCGTCCCTTTAATATTATCAGAAAGTGGTAGATTTTTCTGTCAATCTAAAAATGATGAGAAATAAAAGAATCACATAACAGGAATGTGTTATCTAGCGAGGAACACGGATTGACGAGATGGATCTATGCTTACTCTGAATTTTGTCAGGTTCCGGTCTGTTGGTGCGCTCACTATTATGCGCTTGGCTGGAATTTTCCCTTTAAAGAGGAGAAAAATATTAATATCAGCATGTAATCCTTTCTTAAAAAGAATGAATTTGTGCAGTGTAATGATGAAATGGATTGCTTGGGGAAGCCAAGGGTTTGGTGACAAAAATATCAAATAAAATAACATAATACCCACAGTGCTGACAAACATATGCTCTGGATAACTAAAGGGTGTAAATGTTACAGAAGGGGGAATTGCTAAGCTCTCGACAAGGAGTGTGGGCACTAGCTTACAGCAGTGAGTGTAAGAGTTGGCATAAGGTGACATCAGAGAGTGTGAGAGGTAACCGCAGTGAGTGTGAGGTGACATAAGGTGACAGCATTGAGTGTGAGAGGTGACATAAGGTGACATCAGAGAGTGTGAGAGGTGACAGCATTGAGTGTGAGAGGTGACATAAGGTGACAGCAGTGAGTGTGAGGTGACATAAGGTGACAGCATTGAGTGTGAGAGGTGACAGCAGTGAGTGTGAGAGGTGACATAAGGTGACAGCAGTGAGTGTGAGAGGTGACATAAGGTGACAGCAGTGAGTGTGAGAGGTGACAGCAGTGAGTGTGAGAGGTGACAGCAGTGAGTGTGAGAGGTGGCATAAGGTGACAGCAGTGAGTGTGAGAGGTGACATAAGGTGACAGCAGTGAGTGTGAGAGGTGACAGCAGTGAGTGTGAGAGGTGACATAAGGTGACAGCAATGAGTGTGAGAGGTAACATAAGGTGACAGGAGTGAGTGAGAGGTGACAGCAGTGAGTGTGAGAGGTGACATAAGGTGACAGCAGTGAGTGTGAGAGGTGACATACGGTGACAGCAGTGAGTGTGAGAGGTGACAGCAGTGAGTGTGAGAGGTGACAGCAGTGAGTGTGAGGTGACATAAGGTGACAGCATTGAGTGTGAGAGGTGACATAAGGTGACAGCATTGAGTGTGAGAGGTGACAGCAGTGAGTGTGAGAGGTGACATAAGGTGACAGCAGTGAGTGTGAGGTGACATAGGGTGACAGCATTGATTGTGAGAGGTAACATAAGGTGACAGTAATGAGTGTGAGAGGTAACATAAGGTGACAGCAGTGAGTGTGAGAGGTGACATAAGGTGACAGCAGTGAGTATAAGGTGACAGCATTGAGTGTGAGAGGTGACATAAGGTGACAGCATTGAGTGTGAGAGGTGACATAAGGTGACAGCAGTAATTGTGAGAGGTGACAAAGTGACAGCAGTGGGTGTGAGAGGTGACAGCAATGAGTATAAGGTGACAGCAGTGAGTGTGAGAGGTGACAGCAGTGAGTGTGAGAGGTGACATAAGGTGACAGCATTGAGTGTGAGAGGTGACATAAGGTGATAGCAGTAATTGTGAGAGGTGACAGCAGTGAGTATGAGGTGACATAAGGTGACAGCAGTGAGTATGAGGTGACATAAGATGACAGCAGTGAGTGTGAGAGATGACATAAGGTGACAGCAGTGAGTGTGAGAGGCAACATAAGGTGACAGCAGTGAGTGTGAGAGGTGACATAAGGTGACAGCAGTGAGTGTGAGAGGTGACAGCAGTGAGTGTGAGAGGTGACATAAGGTGACAGCAGTGAGTGTGAGAGGTGACAGCAGTGAGTGTGAGAGGTGACATCAGTGAGTGTAAGAGATGACAGCAGTGAGTGTGAGAGATGACATAAGGTGACAGCAGTGAGTGTGAGAGGTAACATAAGGTGACAGCAGTGAGTGTGAGAGGTGACATAAGGTGACAGCAGTGAGTGTGAGAGGTAACATAAGGTGACAGCAGTGAGTGTGAGAGGTGACATAAGGTGACAGCAGTGAGTGTGAGAGGTAACATAAGGTGACAGCAGTGAGTGTCAGAGGTAACATAAGGTGACAGCAGTGAGTGTGAGAGGTAACATAAGGTGACAGAAGTGAGTGTGAGAGGTAACATAAGGTGACAGCAGTGAGTGTGAGAGGTAACATAAGGTGACAGAAGTGAGTGTGAGAGGTAACATAAGGTGACAGCAGTGAGTGTGAGAGGTAACATAAGGTGACAGCAGTGAGTGTGAGAGAGGTGACATAAGGTGACAGCAGTGAGTGTGAGAGGTAACATAAGGTGACAGCAGTGAGTGTGAGAGGTAACATAAGGTGACAGCAGTGAGTGTGAGAGGTAACATAAGGTGACAGCATTGAGTGTGAGAGGTGACATAAGGTGATAGCAGTAATTGTGAGAGGTGACAGCAGTGAGTATGAGGTGACATAAGGTGACAGCAGTGAGTATGAGGTGACATAAGGTGACAGCAGTGAGTATAAGGTGACAGCAGTGAGTGTGAGAGGTGACATAAGGTGACAGCAGTGA
Source organism: Bombina bombina (assembly GCF_027579735.1). Taxonomy (NCBI): domain Eukaryota; kingdom Metazoa; phylum Chordata; class Amphibia; order Anura; family Bombinatoridae; genus Bombina; species Bombina bombina. The sequence goes on along the minus strand of NC_069503.1, from coordinate 1,142,027,947 downwards.
GTATGAGGTGACATAAGGTGACAGCAGTGAGTGTGAGAGGCAACATAAGGTGACAGCAGTGAGTGTGAGAGGTGACAGCAGTGAGTGTGAGAGGTGACATAAGGTGACAGCAGTGAGTGTGAGAGGTGACAGCAGTGAGTGTGAGAGGTGACAGCAGTGAGTGTGAGAGGTGACAGCAGTGAGTGTGAGAGATGACATAAGGTGACAGCAGTGAGTGTGAGAGGTGACATAAGGTGACAGCAGTGAGTGTGAGAGGTGAGAGCAGTGAGTGTGAGAGGTGACAGCAGTGAGTGTGAGAGGTGACATAAGGTGACAGCAGTGAGTGTGAGAGGTGACATAAGGTGACATCAGTGAGTGTGAGAGGTGACAGCAGTGAGTGTGAGAGGTGACATAAGGTGACAGCAGTGAGTGTGAGAGGTGACATAAGGTGACATCAGTGAGTGTGAGAGGTGACAGCAGTGAGTGTGAGAGGTGACATAAGGTGACAGCAGTGAGTGTGAGAGGTGACATAAGGTGACATCAGTGAGTGTGAGAGGTGACAGCAGTGAGTGTGAGAGGTGACATAAGGTGACAGCAGTGAGTGTGAGAGGTGACATAAGGTGACAGCAGTGAGTGTGAGAGGTGAGAGCAGTGAGTGTGAGAGGTAACATAAGGTGACAGCAGTGATTGTGAGAGGTAACATAAGGTGACAAAAGTGAGTGTGAGAGGTAACATAAGGTGACAAAAGTGAGTGTGAGAGGTAACATAAGGTGACAGCAGTGAGTGTGAGAGGTAACATAAGGTGACAGCAGTGATTGTGAGAGGTAACATAAGGTGACAGCAGTGAGTGTGAGAGGTAACATAAGGTGACAAAAGTGAGTGTGAGAGGTAACATAAGGTGACAGCAGTGAGTGTGAGAGGTAACATAAGGTGACAGCAGTGATTGTGAGAGGTAACATAAGGTGACAGCAGTGAGTGTGAGAGAGGTAACATAAAGTGACAGCAGTGAGTGTGAGAGGTAACATAAGGTGACAGCAGTGAGTGTGAGAGGTAACATAAGGTGACAGCAGTGAGTGTGAGAGGTAACATAAGGTGACAGCAGTGAGTGTGAGAGGTAACATAAGGTGACAGCAGTGAGTGTGAGAGGTAACATAAGGTGACAGCAGTGATTGTGAGAGGTAACATAAGGTGACAGCAGTGATTGTGAGAGGTAACATAAGGTGACAGCAGTGAGTGTGAGAGAGGTAACATAAGGTGACATCAGTGAGTGTGAGAGAGGTAACATAAGGTGACATCAGTGAGTGTGAGAGGTAACATAAGGTGACAGCAGTGATTGTGAGAGGTAACATAAGGTGACAAGAGTGAGTGTGAGAGAGGTAACATAAGGTGACAGCAGTGAGTGTGAGAGGTAACATAAGGTGACAGCAGTGATTGTGAGAGGTAACATAAGGTGACAAGAGTGAGTGTGAGAGGTAACATAAGGTGACATCAGTGAGTGTGAGAGAGGTAACATAAGGTGACATCAGTGAGTGTGAGAGGTGACAGCAGTGAGTATGAGAGAGGTAACATAAGGTGACATCAGTGAGTGTGAGAGGTAACATAAGGTGACAGCAGTGAGTGTGAGAGGTAACATAAGGTGACATCAGTGAGTGTGAGAGGTAACATAAGGTGACAGCAGTGAGTGTGAGAGGTAACATAAGGTGACAGCAGTGAGTGTGAGAGAGGTAACATAAGGTGACAGCAGTGAGTGTGAGAGAGGTAACATAAGGTGACAGCAGTGAGTGTGAGAGAGGTAACATAAGGTGACAGCAGTGAGTGTGAGAGGTAACATAAGGTGACAGCAGTGAGTGTGAGAGGTAACATAAGGTGACAGCAGTGATTGTGAGAGAGGTAACAACAGTGAGTGTGAGAGGTAACATAAGGTGACAGCAGTGAGTGTGAGAGGGGTAACATAAGGTGACAGCAGTGAGTGTGAGAGTAACATAAGTGACAGCAGTGAGTGTAGAGGTAACATAAGGTGACAGCAGTGAGTGTGAGAGGTAACATAAGGTGACAGCAGTGAGTGTGAGAGAGGGTAACATAAGGTTGACAGCAGTGAGTGTGAGAGTAACATAAGGTCGACAGCAGTGAGTGTGAGAGGTAACATAAGGTGACAGCAGTGAGTGTGAGAGAGGTAACATAAGGTGACAGCAGTGAGTGTGAGAGGTAACATAAGGTGACAGCATGAGTGTGAGAGTAACATAAGTGAAAGGCAGTGAGTGTGAGAGGTAACATAAGGTGACAGCAGTGAGTGTGAGAGGTAACATAAGGTGACAGCAGTGAGTGTGAGAGGTAACATAAGGTGACAGCAGTGAGTGTGAGAGGTAACATAAGGTGACAGCAGTGAGTGTGAGAGGTAACATAAGGTGACAGCAGTGAGTGTGAGAGGTAACATAAGGTGACAGCAGTGAGTGTGAGAGGTAACATAAGGTGACAGCAGTGAGTGTGAGAGGTAACATAAGGTGACAGCAGTGAGTGTGAGAGGTAACATAAGGTGACAGCAGTGAGTGTGAGAGGTAACATAAGGTGACAGCAGTGAGTGTGAGAGGTAACATAAGGTGACAGCAGTGAGTGTGAGAGGTAACATAAGGTGACAGCAGTGAGTGTGAGAGAGGTAACATAAGGTGACAGCAGTGAGTGTGAGAGGTAACATAAGGTGACAGCAGTGAGTGTGAGAGGTAACATAAGGTGACAGCAGTGAGTGTGAGAGAGGTAACATAAGGTGACAGCAGTGAGTGTGAGAGGTAACATAAGGTGACAGCAGTGAGTGTGAGAGGTAACATAAGGTGACAGCAGTGAGTGTGAGAGGTAACATAAGGTGACAGCAGTGAGTGTGAGAGGTAACATAAGGTGACAGCAGTGAGTGTGAGAGGTAACATAAGGTGACAGCAGTGAGTGTGAGAGGTAACATAAGGTGACAGCAGTGAGTGTGAGAGGTAACATAAGGTGACAGCAGTGAGTGTGAGAGGTAACATAAGGTGACAGCAGTGAGTGTGAGAGGTAACATAAGGTGACAGCAGTGAGTGTGAGAGGTAACATAAGGTGACAGCAGTGAGTGTGAGAGGTAACATAAGGTGACAGCAGTGAGTGTGAGAGAGGTAACATAAGGTGACAGCAGTGAGTGTGAGAGGTGACATAAGGTGACAGCAGTGAGTGTGAGAGAGGTAACATAAGGTGACAGCAGTGAGTGTGAGAGGTAACATAAGGTGACAGCAGTGAGTGTGAGAGGTAACATAAGGTGACAGCAGTGAGTGTGAGAGGTAACATAAGGTGACAGCAGTGAGTGTGAGAGGTAACATAAGGTGACAGCAGTGAGTGTGAGAGGTAACATAAGGTGACAGCAGTGAGTGTGAGAGAGGTAACATAAGGTGACAGCAGTGAGTGTGAGAGGTAACATAAGGTGACAGCAGTGAGTGTGAGAGGTAACATAAGGTGACAGCAGTGAGTGTGAGAGGTAACATAAGGTGACAGCAGTGAGTGTGAGAGAGGTAACATAAGGTGACAGCAGTGAGTGTGAGAGGTAACATAAGGTGACAGCAGTGAGTGTGAGAGGTAACATAAGGTGACAGCAGTGAGTGTGAGAGAGGTAACATAAGGTGACAGCAGTGAGTGTGAGAGGTAACATAAGGTGACAGCAGTGAGTGTGAGAGGTAACATAAGGTGACAGCAGTGAGTGTGAGAGAGGTAACATAAGGTGACAGCAGTGAGTGTGAGAGGTAACATAAGGTGACAGCAGTGAGTGTGAGAGGTAACATAAGGTGACAGCAGTGAGTGTGAGAGGGTAACATAAGGTGACAGCAGTGAGTGTGAGAGAGGTAACATAAGGTGACAGCAGTGAGTGTGAGAGGTAACATAAGGTGACAGCAGTGAGTGTGAGAGGTAACATAAGGTGACAGCAGTGAGTGTGAGAGGTAACATAAGGTGACAGCAGTGAGTGTGAGAGGTAACATAAGGTGACAGCAGTGAGTGTGAGAGGTAACATAAGGTGACAGCAGTGAGTGTGAGAGGTAACATAAGGTGACAGCAGTGAGTGTGAGAGGTAACATAAGGTGACAGCAGTGAGTGTGAGAGGTAACATAAGGTGACAGCAGTGAGTGTGAGAGGTAACATAAGGTGACAGCAGTGAGTGTGAGAGGTAACATAAGGTGACAGCAGTGAGTGTGAGAGAGGTAACATAAGGTGACAAGAGTGAGTGTGAGAGGTAACATAAGGTGACAGCAGTGAGTGTGAGAGGTAACATAAGGTGACAGCAGTGAGTGTGAGAGGTAACATAAGGTGACAGCAGTGAGTGTGAGAGGTAACATAAGGTGACAGCAGTGAGTGTGAGAGGTAACATAAGGTGACAGCAGTGAGTGTGAGAGGTAACATAAGGTGACAGCAGTGAGTGTGAGAGGTAACATAAGGTGACAGCAGTGAGTGTGAGAGGTAACATAAGGTGACAGCAGTGAGTGTGAGAGGTAACATAAGGTGACAGCAGTGAGTGTGAGAGGTAACATAAGGTGACAGCAGTGAGTGTGAGAGGTAACATAAGGTGACAGCAGTGAGTGTGAGAGGTAACATAAGGTGACAGCAGTGAGTGTGAGAGAGGTAACATAAGGTGACAGCAGTGAGTGTGAGAGGTAACATAAGGTGACAGCAGTGAGTGTGAGAGGTAACATAAGGTGACAGCAGTGAGTGTGAGAGGTAACATAAGGTGACAGCAGTGAGTGTGAGAGGTAACATAAGGTGACAGCAGTGAGTGTGAGAGGTAACATAAGGTGACAGCAGTGAGTGTGAGAGGTAACATAAGGTGACAGCAGTGAGTGTGAGAGAGGTAACATAAGGTGACAGCAGTGAGTGTGAGAGGTAACATAAGGTGACAGCAGTGAGTGTGAGAGGTAACATAAGGTGACAGCAGTGAGTGTGAGAGAGGTAACATAAGGTGACAGCAGTGAGTGTGAGAGGTAACATAAGGTGACAGCAGTGAGTGTGAGAGGTAACATAAGGTGACAGCAGTGAGTGTGAGAGGTAACATAAGGTGACAGCAGTGAGTGTGAGAGGTGACATAAGGTGACAGCAGTGAGTGTGAGAGGTAACATAAGGTGACAGCAGTGAGTGTGAGAGGTAACATAAGGTGACAGCAGTGAGTGTGAGAGAGGTAACATAAGGTGACAGCAGTGAGTGTGAGAGAGGTAACATAAGGTGACAGCAGTGAGTGTGAGAGGTAACATAAGGTGACAGCAGTGAGTGTGAGAGGTAACATAAGGTGACAGCAGTGAGTGTGAGAGAGGTAACATAAGGTGACAGCAGTGAGTGTGAGAGGTGACATAAGGTGACAGCAGTGAGTGAGAGAGGTAACATAAGGTGACAGCAGTGAGTGTGAGAGGTGACATAAGGTGACAGCAGTGAGTGTGAGAGGTGACATAAGGTGACAGCAGTGAGTGAGAGAGGTGACAGCAGTGGGTGTGAGAGGTAACATAAGGTGACAGCAGTGAGTGTGAGAGGTAACATAAGGTGACAGCAGTGAGTGTGAGAGGTAACATAAGGTGACAGCAGTGAGTGTGAGAGGTAACATAAGGTGACAGCAGTGAGTGTGAGAGAGGTAACATAAGGTGACAGCAGTGAGTGTGAGAGGTAACATAAGGTGACAGCAGTGAGTGTGAGAGGTAACATAAGGTGACAGCAGTGAGTGTGAGAGGTAACATAAGGTGACAGCAGTGAGTGTGAGAGGTAACATAAGGTGACAGCAGTGAGTGTGAGAGAGGTAACATAAGGTGACAGCAGTGAGTGTGAGAGGGTAACATAAGGTGACAGCAGTGAGTGTGAGAGGTAACATAAGGTGACAGCAGTGAGTGTGAGAGGTAACATAAGGTGACAGCAGTGAGTGTGAGAGGTAACATAAGGTGACAGCAGTGAGTGTGAGAGGTAACATAAGGTGACAGCAGTGAGTGTGAGAGGTAACATAAGGTGACAGCAGTGAGTGTGAGAGGTAACATAAGGTGACAAGAGTGAGTGTGAGAGGTAACATAAGGTGACAGCAGTGAGTGTGAGAGGTAACATAAGGTGACAGCAGTGAGTGTGAGAGAGGTAACATAAGGTGACAGCAGTGAGTGTGAGAGGTAACATAAGGTGACAGCAGTGAGTGTGAGAGGTGACATCCGTGAGTGTGAGAGGTAACATAAGGTGACAGCAGTGAGTGTGAGAGGTAACATAAGGTGACAGCAGTGAGTGTGAGAGAGGTAACATAAGGTGACAGCAGTGAGTGTGAGAGGTGACATAAGGTGACAGCAGTGAGTGTGAGAGAGGTAACATAAGGTGACAGCAGTGAGTGTGAGAGGTAACATAAGGTGACAGCAGTGAGTGTGAGAGGTAACATAAGGTGACAGCAGTGAGTGTGAGAGGTAACATAAGGTGACAGCAGTGAGTGTGAGAGGTAACATAAGGTGACAGCAGTGAGTGTGAGAGGTAACATAAGGTGACAGCAGTGAGTGTGAGAGAGGTAACATAAGGTGACATCAGTGAGTGTGAGAGAGGTAACATAAGGTGACATCAGTGAGTGTGAGAGGTAACATAAGGTGACATCAGTGAGTGTGAGAGGTAACATAAGGTGACATCAGTGAGTGTGAGAGGTAACATAAGGTGACAGCAGTGAGTGTGAGAGAGGTAACATAAGGTGACAGCAGTGAGTGTGAGAGGTAACATAAGGTGACAGCAGTGAGTGTGAGAGGTAACATAAGGTGACAGCAGTGAGTGTGAGAGAGGTAACATAAGGTGACAGCAGTGAGTGTGAGAGGTAACATAAGGTGACAGCAGTGAGTGTGAGAGGTAACATAAAGTGACAGCAGTGAGTGTGAGAGAGGTAACATAAGGTGACAGCAGTGAGTGTGAGAGGTAACATAAGGTGACAGCAGTGAGTGTGAGAGGTAACATAAGGTGACAGCAGTGAGTGTGAGAGGTAACATAAGGTGACAGCAGTGAGTGTGAGAGGTAACATAAGGTGACAGCAGTGAGTGTGAGAGGTAACATAAGGTGACAGCAGTGAGTGTGAGAGAGGTAACATAAGGTGACAGCAGTGAGTGTGAGAGGTAACATAAGGTGACAGCAGTGAGTGTGAGAGGTAACATAAGGTGACAGCAGTGAGTGTGAGAGGTAACATAAGGTGACAGCAGTGAGTGTGAGAGGTAACATAAGGTGACAGCAGTGAGTGTGAGAGGTAACATAAGGTGACAGCAGTGAGTGTGAGAGGTAACATAAGGTGACAGCAGTGAGTGTGAGAGGTAACATAAGGTGACAGCAGTGAGTGTGAGAGGTAACATAAGGTGACAGCAGTGAGTGTGAGAGGTAACATAAGGTGACAGCAGTGAGTGTGAGAGGTAACATAAGGTGACAGCAGTGAGTGTGAGAGGTAACATAAGGTGACAGCAGTGAGTGTGAGAGAGGTAACATAAGGTGACAGCAGTGAGTGTGAGAGGTAACATAAGGTGACAGCAGTGAGTGTGAGAGGTAACATAAGGTGACAGCAGTGAGTGTGAGAGGTAACATAAGGTGACAGCAGTGAGTGTGAGAGGTAACATAAGGTGACAGCAGTGAGTGTGAGAGGTAACATAAGGTGACAGCAGTGAGTGTGAGAGGTAACATAAGGTGACAGCAGTGAGTGTGAGAGGTAACATAAGGTGACAGCAGTGAGTGTGAGAGGTAACATAAGGTGACAGCAGTGAGTGTGAGAGGTGACAGCAGTGAGTGTGAGAGGTAACATAAGGTGACAGCAGTGAGTGTGAGAGGTAACATAAGGTGACAGCAGTGAGTGTGAGAGGTAACATAAGGTGACAGCAGTGAGTGTGAGAGGTGACATAAGGTGACAGCAGTGATTGTGAGAGAGGTAACATAAGGTGACAAGAGTGAGTGTGAGAGGTAACATAAGGTGACAGCAGTGAGTGTGAGAGGTAACATAAGGTGACAAGAGTGAGTGTGAGAGGTAACATAAGGTGACAGCAGTGAGTGTGAGAGGTAACATAAGGTGACAGCAGTGAGTGTGAGAGGTAACATAAGGTGACAGCAGTGAGTGTGAGAGAGGTAACATAAGGTGACAGCAGTGAGTGTGAGAGAGGTAACATAAGGTGACATCAGTGAGTGTGAGAGGTAACATAAGGTGACAGCAGTGAGTGTGAGAGGTGACATAAGGTGACAGCAGTGAGTGTGAGAGGTAACATAAGGTGACAGCAGTGAGTGTGAGAGGTGACAGCAGTGAGTGTGAGAGGTGACATAAAGGTGACAGCAGTGAGTGTGAGAGGTAACATAAGGTGACAGCAGTGAGTGTGAGAGGTAACATAAGGTGACAGCAGTGAGTGTGAGAGAGGTAACATAAGGTGACAGCAGTGAGTGTGAGAGGTAACATAAGGTGACAGCAGTGGGTGTGAGAGGTAACATAAGGTGACAGCAGTGATTGTGAGAGGTAACAACAGTGATTGTGAGAGGTGACAGCAGTGAGTGTGAGAGGTAACAACAGTGAGTGTGAGAGGTAACAGGTGACAGCAGTGAGTGTGAGAGGTAACAACAGTGAGTGTGAGAGGTAACAACAGTGAGTGTGAGAGGTAACAACAGTGAGTGTGAGAGGTAACAACAGTGAGTGTGAGAGGTAACAACAGTGAGTGTGAGAGGTAACAACAGTGAGTGTGAGAGGTGACAGCAGTTAGTGTGAGAGGTAACAACAGTGAGTGTGAGAGGTAACAACAGTGAGTGTGAGAGGTGACAGCAGTGAGTGTGAGAGGTAACAACAGTGAGTGTGAGAGGTGACAGCAGTGATTGTGAGAGGTAACAACATAAGGTGACATCAGTGAGTGTGAGAGGTAACATAAGGTGACAGCAGTGAGTGTGAGAGGTAACAACATAAGGTGACAGCAGTGAGTATGAGAGGTAACATAAGGTGACATCAGTGAGTGTGAGAGGTAACAACATAAGGTGACAGCAGTGAGTGTGAGAGGTAACATAAGGTGACAGCAGTGAGTGTGAGAGGTAACATAAGGTGACATCAGTGAGTGTGAGAGGTAACATAAGGTGACATCAGTGAGTGTGAGAGGTAACATAAGGTGACAAGAGTGAGTGTGAGAGGTAACATAAGGTGACAGCAGTGAGTGTGAGAGGTAACATAAGGTGACAGCAGTGAGTGTGAGAGGTAACATAAGGTGACAGCATTGAGTGTGAGAGGTGACATAAGGTGACAGCAGTGAGTGTGAGAGGTAACATAAGGTGACAGCAGTGAGTGTGAGAGGTAACATAAGGTGACAGCAGTGAGTGTGAGAGGTAACATAAGGTGACAGCAGTGAGTGTGAGAGGTAACATAAGGTGACAGCAGTGAGTGTGAGAGGTAACATAAGGTGACAGCAGTGAGTGTGAGGTGACATAAGGTGACAGCAGTGAGTGTGAGAGGTAACATAAGGTGACAGCAGTGAGTGTGAGAGGTAACATAAGGTGACAGCAGTGAGTGTGAGAGGTAACATAAGGTGACAGCAGTGAGTGTGAGAGGTAACATAAGGTGACAGCAGGTGAGTGTGAGAGGTAACATAAGGTGACAGCAGTGAGTGTGAGAGGTAACATAAGGTGACAGCAGTGAGTGTGAGAGGTAACATAAGGTGACAGCAGTGAGTGTGAGAGGTAACATAAGGTGACAGCAGTGAGTGTGAGAGGTAACATAAGGTGACAGCAGTGAGTGTGAGAGGGTAACATAAGGTGACAGCAGTGAGTGTGAGAGGTAACATAAGGTGACAGAAGTGAGTGTGAGAGGTAACATAAGGTGACAGCAGTGAGTGTGAGAGGTAACATAAGGTGACAGCAGTGAGTGTGAGAGGTAACATAAGGTGACAGCAGTGAGTGTGAGAGGTAACATAAGGTGACAGCAGTGAGTGTGAGAGGTAACATAAGGTGACAGCAGTGAGTGTGAGAGAGGTAACATAAGGTGACAGCAGTGAGTGTGAGAGGTAACATAAGGTGACAGCAGTGAGTGTGAGAGGTAACATAAGGTGACAGCAGTGAGTGTGAGAGAGGTAACATAAGGTGACAGCAGTGAGTGTGAGAGGTAACATAAGGTGACAGCAGTGAGTGTGAGAGGTAACATAAGGTGACATCAGTGAGTGTGAGAGGTAACATAAGGTGATAGCAGTAATTGTGAGAGGTGACAGCAGTGAGTATGAGGTGACATAAGGTGACAGCAGTGAGTGTGAGAGGTGACAAAGTGATTGTGAGAGGTAACAACAGTGAGTGTGAGAGGTAACAACAGTGATTGTGAGAGGTAACAACAGTGAGTGTGAGAGGTAACAACAGTGATTGTGAGAGGTAACAACAGTGAGTGTGAGAGGTAACAACAGTGAGTGTGAGAGGTAAC